>NC_056744.1:628924832-629287332 GCF_019279795.1 Protopterus annectens
CATATTAAGACTGTCCAATAGGTATAAACAAATATCTCAAATAGCAGTTGTCATGTGACCAAAATAGGTGAGATAAACAAAGCTATGAATACATGGAAAAGTTAAAACAGTAGAAACTATAAACATAATCACAGATCATGGCAATAGAAATATATATACACATATAACCAAAATTCATTGAATTATGATACCTTCATTTAACAACCATTCTTCTGGACTTCAAGATTGGTTTGAGGGAGGCTCTTTCATTAAGGTCTCTACGTCTATCTGCTCTAAGTCTCAAGATCCAGTTAATTTCCTTCCTCTCAGTACCATTCCTTATATCACCCTCCCGGTTAATCGGTATAATTGTATCTACAACCATGAAATGGAATGTATGCTCCTCCCCCATAGCTGAGACATGTTTGGCTAGGGCATTATTAGGAGAGTTTATCCTAATAGCATACAGATGTTCCCTTATTCTATTTCGAAACATCCTATTTTTTTTCCCAATATAGAATGAAGCACATAACTTACACTCAGCCAAATAAACAACATGTGGAGTATTGCAGTTAGCTGATACCTTGAACCTAAACTCCTGTCCAGTATCTGGATGTAGGAAGAGGCCACTAGAATTCAGGAACCCATAAAAAGTGCACTGCCCACATGGTACAGTGCCCATGATTTCTCCTACTACACATCTGTTAGCTGAATGGCGTAGAATTCTTTTTAGATTAGGTTTATTCTTAAACCTAAATCATGGTGTATCACCCACAATATCTCTGATATCTGGGTTGATCTTGAGAACTCGCCAATGCGTGTTGATAATATCATAAATGGCCCTGTTATCAGTGTTGAAGAACATAGGAATTCTCACCCCAGTGGGTCTACAACCTCGCACACTCTCACCCTCTACTGGATATGAAAAATAGGGTGCAGCTCTACCTCTTCTGAGTGAGTCTGTTCCTGAGAGACCTCCATTTATCTCTTCATAACTGTAGATAACCTGCCTTTAAAAATGGCCAGTTCCTGCTTATAACCAGGGTCTGTAGCATTCAAGCGAGAAATCCTCAACCCTTGCCCCTTAATTATATTTCTAAAGATGCAATGTGGGGGCATGCTTTGTCTATGCAGAAGGGTGTTCCTGTAGCATTTCTTCCTATACACCCCTGTATTAATTGCACCACATGTTAATCTTTCCACATAAACATCCAGATACTCTATTTTGGTTGGAGAAAAGTTCAAAGAAAACTTCAGATGATCAATCATGCTTTTGTTTGGGGGGGCAAGCCCCCCTGCAGCCCCCATGTGTGGGGGCTGCGTCTCCTTGTACCCCCGGTAGATTATATACAACAACTCAGAGATCGCACTATGGTGTGAAAAAGTGTAAATTTCCTTACCCGCACTGTACTGCGATCCACGTCAAAAAGCTCATAGTGCTGAATAATATCCATTCTGGGTAATACTTTATACAATAAAAAGAAAACACTGCACCTGTTTGCACCAGCTGTTGAATTAGATGCCGGAAGTGTGATCGGTGTTCGGAGACGTGTGTTTCGGTGTAGTGCAGTTTCGTTGAACTGCAGTTTTGGAGGTTTGGTGCCTGCAGTGTGAGTTTCGATAATGTAATATCTTTATTAATATTCTTACTATGCTGCTAGTTCCTCCGGGAATTCTAATTTACTAAGGCATGGTTTGCATGCTTAATACTGCTTTTAAGTAGTTATGGGGCTTTTCTAGTATTCTATGACTTGTTCTGAGAAACTGAAGATTCTGTGGTATCAGTCTGAACACTTGGCCTCTTGTTTCTGTTATCTCTTTGTAGTTCTGACAAGAAAATACTGTATTTTTACCTTTTTTCTTCATTTTTATGATATTTACTACTCGTTTAGCACTGCTATAGCCGTTTTTATCCTTAAATCATGATTTTACCTGAATTAATTTATTTGCATGTTCTGTGGATATTTTTCAGTTCTGATAAAGGAATTTCTAAGTAAATGCTTATTTATGCTATTTGATTGAAGGGCATATACTCGATTTTTACTATTTCTGCTACATTTTATGTAGTCCATCCCTATTTGATGTGTAGGAACATAGTTTGTATTTTCTATTATTGCTGCCCTTAGTCAGCCTTTAATAGTGTCTGTGTATTCTGTCTGGTGTTTTCTCTTGACTGATTGATCCTTATGTGGCTGCCCCCAGTTCTAATTTAGTTGCACCTAAAAAAATCCTCAAGAAAAACACGCCTCAGCGTTTGGTTTGTGAATTTGTTTTTGCCTTAAGTCAGCCCACAGACAGTTTACCTTTTTCCCCATCACCCTCTGGTGTGAGCCCGTAGTCCTGTATGGTACGGGAGGGCCAGATACATCCTGTTCCAGTACCTTGTTCATGTATGGGAAAACCAAACCCTTTAGGTGAAGGAGAGGTTCAGGGTAAGAGACCCTTTCCAGACATTATACTGTATCTCCAGATATTTTGTCCTCTAGTGTAGTTCATAAAAGAAGAAACAGAAACTTCATCACACATCATGTATAGGGCTGATGTGGTCTCCTAAGCTAAGAGTGTTTTACAGTCAGCTAATCATGGAGGCAATGCTGCTATTCAAAATGACAGTGGAGCTACCTTCTCTAGAGATCAGTCTAACACTGCAGATTTTGATGGAGACGCTGATGCAGACAGCAGTGAAAACACTGAGTCCATCCAGTCTGATTCTTCAGAAGGTGAACAGTTCAAAAATACAAGCAGGTGTTCAACTTTTCACAGATGCTAACTAGATTTAGAGATTATTTGAGTGGAAGCGATCTGGATCTATGCCAGCAAGCCTCAATTTATGATCTTATTGAGGATGAGATTCCAAATGATCTGATGTTGTCTTTTTTGCCCATTCCTCAGCCAGTGGGTTTCTGATCCAACCTTTAAAGACTTGGCTCCATTGCTCTAGCTCCGCCCCTTACCCACAATCCTCCTGTCTGTCAAGAACTACTTCAGATCTCATTTTCCACTTCAACAAGTGGACATAGTCTGCCATGACTCAGGCAATTTAGTGGGTAAGATAAGTGCTTTAAGTATCTTAATATTCTCTTTTATTCTTATGGTTCCTGCTTCCCCTTTGTATTTTTAGTTTTATATATACATGTATGTAGATAGATAGAGAAGGTGTTTAATTGTGTCCTGTAATAATGCTTTCATTTTAGGCCTTGTGCCTTAGTAGTAATTTCAAGTCCCTGTTCTAGTACTCCCTACTGTAGGTACTTCTTAGTTACCAATGTTGGTATTTGCTCTAATTTGTACTATTGTTGGTAGGCTGTTCTGTTTCTTTTCCTTTCTTTCCTTAGGTTCTTCTCTCCTTCACTATGTCAGATAAGCTGACTAGTTTCAAAAAATGCACCTCCTGTGGGCACAAGATCCCTAATTCTGATGCCAACCAGGTGTGTGTATATCGATCTGATGATATAAATTTTCACTAGTTCCCCAATTCTTTGTTTCAGATCCAATCCTCGGATATGACTCAGCTGCTTCTACCAGCTCATGGATCACTGAAAACTCTCCTTACTTTCCCATAGTGCCCTAGTCCCTAACATACCTCAGACCTCATTTGCTGCCTTATTATATGATTGTGGTCACTGTTTTGTTCTCGAGTTTCTAATTATTTGGGTACTGTGAATGTGTTTCTGTTAATATAGTTCTACAATTTTTCATTTCTGTTACCTTTGTAGTTCCTGTTGTGCTTCATCCCTTTTCCCATTCAAATTTCTAAAGTAGTTGTGTACTCTTTATTACCAGTGTTGGTAATTTTTCATACGTTTTGTACTTCTATAGTATAATTGTTGGTATATTTTTATATCTATATATTTTTATCTTTTTCCTCCTTCCTTTTAAAAAAAATTGTTCTTCCTTTTTTGTCTTTTCACGTTAGAATAATATCTGAGAAACCCCTGGATTTCAAGAAATGTACAGCTTCTGGCCACAAGATTCCCTTGTTGGATGCACATTCCAAATGTGTGTATTGCCTAGGCCCATCACATCTTGACACCAGTTGCGATATGTGTAAGGCCTTTAATCCTAGGGCCCTTATAGAGAGAAAACAATAATGCTTAAAGGTTTGCTACCCACTAAATCTGCATCTCCATCAGCATCATCTAGGGCTCAACCCCCTAAAAACAGAGAAGGATTCTAGGAAGCATTCCCAGGAACCTACCACTTCCTCGGCTCCGGGTTCCAAGCTTCCTTTGAGACTTTCTAAGACTTTGGATCCACGCTCATTGGATCCAAAGACCAGAACAGAAAATTCTTCTCAGATCCAATTGCCACTCTTGGCCCTGGGATCCAGTTACCTCTAGACTACCCTCCCCCTTGTTGGAGCAATCTTTGAGGCATCATTATTCAAGACCTTTCTTGACAGCATCTTTTATATGTTCTTCCAAAAGCCTGACTGAAGCATACATGGACAGGATGATGAGGAAGTTCCTCTTGACTCTGATACAAATGGGGGTTCTCCCAGCTCTGACCCCATCAGGTCTGGAGACTCTTATTAGTACAACTCCCTTCTCCAATCCAATCTGGCCTGTGGTATAGGAGTCATCGTATCTGAAGGTTCTGGAGTCCTTCCCATTGTATTCAAAGATACTGGTATCTTTGACTAGGGTGGCATCTCTGAGTGAACCAGCTCTGAGTGCCTTGGAGCCGGATGACTCTCGGAGGAGTAATGTCTGTGCAGGAGCCAAGGTGTTTGAGTCAACTCCAAAGCTGGCTGAGCCATCTCTTTCCCTGTGAGTCTCGTCGTTAGACAATTTGGCTCTGACTCCCTCTTTGAGTGCTCTGCCGTCGGGGAGGAGAGAGCTTACTAAGCATGTTTTTTTCAGAGCTGTCAGTTTCCTTTTCTCTGAGCCATTTGGCATTTTGGGTAATGGAGAGAGCTTTCTCTATCCCTAGAACTCAGACTTCTCCACCTTCTTTTGCTCCAACCACCCTAGCCCATTCATCTCTGCATCTTGAGCCTAAGTCATCCTTACCACTAGGATAGCCAGCCCATGTTAGTCATCAGGACACCCAACAGGGTGTACTGATTTCTTCCGACACTTCTCCAGAACATCCCATGGCAGAAGTTCCCAGGAAGGAAAAAGTGCAAAAGGAGGTACCTGGACTCCCCTCAAGAGTCTGCCACAGAAGATACCAACTTTGATGAGGGGGAAGGGTCCCCAAGATCACCACCAGATTACGTCTCATTTGGAGACATTCTGGAACTCCTAAAGCGAAGGGGTGGTTGGTCTCCTGACAACCCTTCCCAAGGGGAGTCTGTATTCCTGTAGGCTTTTGGTGCTGGCCCATCTATCTCCTGGGTGATGCTATCTGCCATTGAGCTCATTAAATTGGTCTCTCGGTGGGCATGGAAGGAACTTGATACCTTTGAACCAGTCCCCAAGAGACCAGACAGAATCCTGGAACCTCCTAAGTGCAGAACGTTTTGGAGCAAGGAAGTACCAGCTTATGCCATTGTTCATAGTAGGTTATGAGGCTAGTGGCCATAGAGCCCTTGCAAGCCTAGCTATGTTAATCCTGAGTTGCCTTAATTGGCTTTGGTTAGGGGGACATTATTTGCAGGATGTGTCTATGATAAACACTGACAACCCCTGTCCATGATAGACATGGGTGCCACCCCGGGGTGAATTTGCAGTCTCCCATCCATTTGTCCAAGTTGCGATTGCTTAGGGTCAGTGAGGAGCTCTGCTTCATGTGAATTTGAAGTTTATTGTAGAGTAGCGGCAGTCACTGGGAAATGTATCTGTCTGTCCAGCATGTTCTGTTAATGTCATAGGCTAGGTTAAGATCCCTAAAGCAAGTGACTCTTGTGCCATTTGACTTGCAGGTGTGCAGGATATCCAGCAGAGCAGGGTCAGACAGTGCCCTGTAGGATAGGCACAAGTTGCCTGTCAGCAGCCCATACAATCCAGAGTACAGTGACAGGGCTCTGTCCACGTAAATCATGGTTTGGAGGCCCTGTATTTTCTTGTCGAGAAACCTCTGTGGTCTTTCCAGCTGCTGCAGGTGTCTGGTAAGGTACATGCAGAAGAGAGCACTGTACTATATTAATGGTCTGATGAGGGTTGAGTACACTGGAGTTATAGCATCCTTAGACCTGTATGTGATACCCTTACTTGTGAGATGCGCAATGTAAAAGGTTTTCCTTACCACTGTGGAAACTTGGTGGTGGAAGTTCAGATTGCAATCTACCTGTGTTCCCAGATTTTGCACCACTGGGTTTGAACTTGGGGGGGTGCTGTCAATATTGTAATTAACAGGGAATTCCGCTTTGCCAAAGGGGATAATAATGCAGTTTTTTGGTTTAGTTTTAGACGATAGCTTTTGCACCAGTCATTTATGTGTGTTAGCTCCTTCTGTAATATGTTAACCTTGTTTGGGGACTCAGTGATTGCACCCAATTTGCTATCATCAACAAACTTGCTAAGCCAAAGGTCATCTACTTTAGTTATGAGAAATAGATTCCAAACAGTAAACGGCCCATCACAGATCCTTGTGGTATGCCACTGGTGATGGGTCTACTGGTAGAGGTGGAGTCACCAACTTTGACAGTATGTGTTCTGTTGGTGAACCAATTGGCTACCCATTTAGTGATGTAAGGGTTAATCATCAGTTCAGAGAGTTTCTCAGTGATACCTTAGTGGGGGATTGTGTCAAAAGCCTTGGCTAGGTCAGGGTAGGCATTATGGACTGTCTTACCTTCATCCAGGGCTTTGGTGAGTTTCTCAAAGAAGTCTGCTAGGTTTAATAAGCATGATCTTCCCTTCATGAAGCCAAACTGGATTGGGCCTATAGTTTGAAGGTCACCTATGTCCTTGTTGATAAGGTCCATGATGATTTTATCCATGGCCTTGCAGATAAGGCTGGTTAGGCTTATGGGACTATAGTTCCCAGGGTCGATTGATGGCCTCTGTTTATGCAAGGAGATTACTGTTGCTGTTCTCCAATCTGCTAGAACAAACCCAGCAGAGAATGCCAAGCTGGTCTTCTAGGTCCTGTTTTAGATTGCTTAATAAGCAACCTGGGAAGTTATCTGGTCCCACTGAGGCCATATTTTTGACCTTAGAGAGTGCAGATATGACCTGATCTTTAGAGATTCAAGGCAGAGGACTGGTGTCAGGTATGCTTTAATGTATGGCTGGTGGGGACGGGGGGGGGGGGGGTGAAGATTACACCAAATGTGTCAGCTAGCAGGTTGGTAACTTTCTCTGGTATAGTATGAGTAGTTGTAGTGGGAGCTACAAACAAGGAACTAGCAGAACAAAGTTCCTCTGTCCACCCCAAATGTGTTTATGCTTCAGTGATTTTTGACCTCCAGCCACTGAACTATTTGGCACACTTCACAAAACTATAGAGGGATTTGATTAAGGCACTTTCCAAATTCCTCTCTGAGACCAGATCCTTCGAGGCAGAGAGCATTATTGCCTCGTATTTGGCTACCCTTCAGTCTATTTCCCATTCGTCCATGAGGCTGATCTCCCATGCAGCAGATGGTACCTCATGGGCAGCGGGTTCAAGGTATTTTCATCAAAAAGAATGCCTGGATGCACTTGTGTGACTTTGTGGAACCCTTCAAAGCTTCCTTTGCCAATGGTTGCTTTGACAGAAATTCCTTATTTTTCGCCAAAGTGAAAAATGCACACTCTAGGTGTGAGCAGGCAGGTAAAACCTTGTCTGCTGTGGGCATGCATTTTTCGATCCCTCAGTGAACCTTTTCTAGGAATCAACGAGGTGGTCAAAAAATGTGGTTCAAGAAATCCCAGGGTCCCTTCCAAGATCCACATGGAGACACTTCTCCCAAGGGCATAGGGGGGGAAGTCTAATGGAATATGCCACCCTCATGGCAGAGGAGGGCCACAAAATCAAGGATCTAGAGAGGCTTTGTCTGACAAGGTCCTACCAGCAGTCCTGAAAGGAGACCAGACTGTATGTCTATGGAGGCAGTCAGGGGTCTTTTATCCCTACAACAGATATGCTGGTTAGAAATTACCAAAGATTCATGGATGCAGAGGATAATATCCGGTGGCTTTGTCATGCCATTTTCTCATCCACCCTGTTAGTTTCAAAGAAAATACCCAATGTTCCACCCAGTCAGAGGGAGGCAGCAGCAGTAAAAATAAAGAAGTTGCTAGAAACAAGAGTCATTCAACAGGTCCCCCCAGACCAGAAAGAGTCTGGGACTGGAGACCAATTTTGGATCTCAGCAACCTAAATCAGTCAGTTTAATACAGAAAGTTCTGGATGGTCACGGTTCAGTCCTTCCAGTTTTTTCTGCACAAAGATGACTGGATGTGTTCAACAGAGCTTCAAGATGCTTACTATCATATCAAAATGAACAGACAATCCATGATATATCTACATGATATCTGGGAGCCAGTCATTACCAATTCAGAGTTTTTGGGCCTTGTTAAGACTATCAAAGTTAGTCCATTGTTTTTTTTTTTCTGAGTGTTATTTCCTGTATGTACTTTGCTTCTTAGGTATCATGTCTGACAAGACCTCTGGCTTTAAAAAGTTAATGTTAAGTTGTCAATCTCGCCTTCATTCTTGCTTGATGGGTTCGGAGCCGATCCCTCGGCTCCGACTCGGCACTTGCTAAGCTCGAGAGTCACTTTTACCAGCTCGAGGCAGCCCCATATCCCATGATGCAAGGCGGTAAGTACCCAGATCTCGTTTGCCGCTTCGCTTATGAGGTCCTCCTTTTACCAGCTCCTGGTAAGTGATTCACTTTTTTGATATTTAAGCCCCTTTTTGTAAAAAAACCTTTAATTGTTAGTTATAAGTTAATTATATAGATTTTCTGACAGAAAATCCCTGTCTCTTCTAATTTTTTAGTCAAACTTTACCCTCCCATCCCCTCCCTGTTAGGGTGTGTGTGTTTGTTTTATAGGAATACCTTTTGGTATTTTATTTAATTTAATTTTTTGACTGGTGTGTGTGTGTGTTTTGTGAAGCACCATGTCAACGGAGAGGGTCTCAGGTTTTAAGAAGTGTGACTCGTGCTGTCAGAAGATGTCTCTGACAGACGGTCACACTTCTTGCCTGTATTGCCTGGGGCCTCTTCACCTGCAGGACTCCTGTGCTATTTGTCATTCCTTCAGCCAGAGAGTCCTGCAGGAAAGACGTAACAAGCTGATACTTAGGGGCCTTCTTAAGCCGGAGGGCTCTCCGGCTAAGTCGGCTCCATCAAAATCAGCTAAATCTTCCAAGGCCCAGGCTTCTGTGTCTAAGCCTGCGGCCTCGGCCCGACTCGTTCGAGTCGAGATCGCTCGGCTGGAGCCGATTCTGGCTTAACAGCCTTCGGCACCGATGGCTATCGGTCCCGATTCTGCATCGACCACTGCGGTGTCGGCTCCGATCGGTTCCGACCACCATGTGGCACAGGCATCGGTGTCGGCTCCGATCGGCTCCGACACCGTTACTTTTGTGGCTGTATCGGCTCCGGCTGGAGCCGATGCATCGAGGCTTCCTGTCGGCTCCGATAAGTCTTCGGCTCCGACAGGATCTATAGTATTGGTTCCGATGGCTCATTCCAGGAAGAGGTCGAGGTCTCCTTCCTTGGAGCCGATACTTTCGGCTCCGGCTTCACCTCTCCTTTCGGAACGGGGCCATCGGAGCCGATCTTCAAGGTCATCCAGACATTCAGACCATGACCTAGAGAGAGTGGTCAGCAGATTACTTAAGTCACAGGTACTGGCCCAAATGTTACATAGTCCGTCTCAACAGACGACTGTTGGTCCACACCCCGTTACAGTTCCTCCTTCAACTCTACCCCAGAGCTTGGAGTTGGAGTCTTCGGGAATGGTTACTGCTACGGCTGGAGGACGGATACCCCCTTCTGTTCCTTCAGCCTCTACTCTTATCTCCTCTTCGAGACCTTCCTTAGAGGGATTCGGTGGTCGGACTTCCATGGTCTCCTCTGAGGGGGTGAGTGGCATCGGACCCTTGTCCGAACCCGCTCTTCCCCTTGGAGCCTCGGCCTTGGTGAGCTCGGCTCCGACATCTGCCTCGGAGACTTCCCTTTCGGTGGTCCCTGGAGTTCCTAGTTCTTCGGAACGGGTTCTCTCGGACCTGCCTGGGAGGGGAGCATTCGAGGTGATGAAGAGTGTGCTGGCCACTGGTATCAGTCAGCAGTCTGTTCCCGTAGCTCCTCCCTCTATAGTACCTGTTGACATCTCTGCCACTTCTCTTGCTACAGGACCCAGAGATCCTCCGCCTCAGGTTTCCCCATTGGGAATTTCCCCCTCTTCCGAGGATTCTCCTGATGTTTCGGGAGATCCTCCTAGGAAGAGGACTTGTAAGAGGAAGCATGTAGACTCCCGAGTCTGTCACTTGGATACTGACTTTGATGAGTCAGAGGGATCCCCTAGATCCCCTCTGAGGATGTCTCCTTCTCAGACATCCTAGAACTCCTTAAACAGAGGGAAACTGGCCCACCAACAATCCCTCTGAGGATGAGTCAGTATACCTAGAGGCGTTTGGATCTCGGCCCTCCACCTCCTGGGTGTCTCCGCCTTCGACCCCCTTATGCAGGTTATTGCACGAAGTGGGCAGCTCCTGACTCTGTAGAGCCAGTCCCTAGGAGGCCTTCAAAATTTATCACTGCCCGTGTGACAAGCAATTCCTCACTAAGGGTGTCCCGCTGATGCCATGGTGGTGGCTGCGGCCACCAAGAAGGAACTTGCAGATCCTTCCGTGCCGTCCATCCTCCTAATAAGGACTCTAGGACCATGGATAGGTACGGTAAGCGGATGTTTTCCTCAGCGACCTTTGCTATGCGTTCGCTGAATTACCTATGTCACTTCACCAGACTCCAGAGGGATATCCTTAAGGAGCTGGGTGAAGTAGTACAGGATCCTACAGCTGCAGGGGCTCAAGAAAAAATTGCTTCGCAGCTAGGAACCCTTAATTCCATTGCTAACTCCTCCATGCGGTTAATATCTTATGCTGCTGATGGAGCGAGTAGAGCCGCAGGTACAGGCGTGGCTCTTAGACGCCAAGCCTGGATGCGGCTATGTGATTTTGCGGATCCCTTTAAGGCGTCCTTCACAAATTCTCCCTTTGATGGGTCGGCTTTGTTTGGCCCTCAGGTGAAGGAAACCTTGACCAGGTGCGAACAGGACGGCAAGACTCTTTCTGCTGTAGGAGTCCGTTTTTCCACCCCTTCTAGACCTTATCCCAAAGGACAGAAAGGTGGGAAAATGTGGTTCCAGAATCCCAAGGAGTCACGCCGGATTCACGTGGTCAGTTTACCCCTAGAGGCAGAGGGGTAACAACAACAGACGCCGCTCTAGAGGCAGAGGGGTCCAAAACCAGGGAAACAGAGAGCCTCTCTCTGACAAGCCCTTTCAGCATCCCTGAGATGTTGCCCGGCTGTCCCTCCTTGGAGGCAGTCGGGGAAAGATTATCACTGTACCCAGAAGCCTGGCATTCCCTCACTCAAGACAGATGGGTACAGTCGATCATATCCAAGGGTTACATAATTCCTTTCGAGGAAAGTCCCTTCCCCTCAAATTCCCTTCCAGATGTGCCACCCGGTCTAAGGGAAATTGCAGAGTTAGAAGTCTCAAAACTACTGCAAAAAAGAGCCATTCAGCCAGTTACAACAGACCATTCAGAGCCCGGAATCTACTCAAGGTTCTTTTTGGTCCCCAAAAAGACAGGAGACTGGAGACCAATATTGGATCTCAGCAGACTCAACAAGTCTGTCAGGAAGACAAGATTCCGAATGGTCACTCTTCAGTCAATTCTGCCCTTCTTACAGAAGGACAACTGGATGTGCTTAATAGATCTTCAGGATGCGTACTATCACATCAAAATTCACAGACGCTCCAGGAGATTTCTCCGCTTTCGGCTGGGGTCCAGTCATTTCCAGTTCAGAGCCCTGCCCTTTGGTCTCACTACAGCCCCCAGAGTGTTCACCAAATGCATGGCAGTGGTCACGGCTCACCTGAGACGTCAAGGATTCCAGGTGTTTCCGTATCTCGACGACTGGCTCCTGTCAGCCACCACCAGGCATCAGCTTACACAAGCCAGGGATTACACAATAAACCTTTGTTCTCATTTGGGCATCTCGATCAACTTCGAAAAGTCATCCTTATCGCCCTGCCAGTCTATTACCTTCATAGGCGCAAATTTAAACACTGTTCGGATCTCAGCTACCCTTACAGATCAAAGAGTTTCAGACATTCAGAGTCATGTCAGAATCATTCTGGCCAACAAGAAAGTACAGGCCAGAATGGTTCTAAAGGTATTAGGTCTCATGGCTGCGGCCATTACTCTTCTTCCCCTGGCTCGATTCTACATGCGCCTTCTTCAGTGGATGCTGTTCACACAATGGTCATACCAACAACTTCCTATGCGTCACCAGATTCTAGTGACACAGACATGCAAAGAGCATCTTGCTTGGTGGATCTCATCTCCTCAGGTTCACCAAGGCAGGTACTTTGTACCCCCATCCCCGATAGCCACTGTCACCACGGATGCCTCCCTGATCGGGTGGGGGGGGTCATTATCAGGGCAGGATGGTTCATGGGACGTGGCAGCCGTTCGAGTACCATCTGCACATAAATGTCCTGGAGATGAGAGCAGTGCTTTTAACGTTGCAAGCCCTCAACGACTTTCTTCCCGTAGGGACAATTGCAGTCCACACAGACAAACATGTCTGTAGTTTGGTATATCAACAAACAGGGCGGAACCAAGTCCTACCCCTTGTGTCGAGAAGCGCTCAGACTATGGCAATGGGCGATCTCCTCTCATTGGTTTCTGGTAGCAACGCATATCCCTGGGAAAACCAACATTGTAGCAGACAGATTGAGCAGAGCTATTCTCATGCCTCACGAGTGGTCTCTCAAGCAATCTATAGTGGAAGAGATTTTTCTGGAATGGGGTCGTCCATGCTGCGATCTTTTTGCTACTCCCCAAAACAGCAAATGTCCAGACTTCTTCTGCCTCTTCCCTCCATCAGGCCATCCCCCCAGAGACGCTCTGACCCAGGATTGGCCCCAAGGGACTTCTTTATGCCTTCCCTCCATTTCCTCTGATCCCTCAGGTTATCCAGAAAGCTACCGTTTTGAGAGCCAAATTGATTCTCATTGCCCCTTACTGGCCTCGACAAGTTTGGTTTCCGTTCCTCCATCATCACCTTTTGGTGCAGCCGTGGCATCTGGACCCAGTGCCAGATCTTCTGATTCACCAATCGGGTCAGCTGCACCGGTCAATCCCTTCTCTCAACCTCACAGCATGGTTGCTCCACTTCCTTCCTTAGCCAGGCTTCCTTTGATCTCTAACCCAGTTAGAGACATCATAGTAGCTTCGCTAAAATCCTCTACCAGGAGGATTTATACAAGCAAATGGAAACGTTTCTCTTATTGGGCTAAGGCCAAGAATATTGATCCTTTTACTGCCCCGGTTCAGGCAGTCCTGGACTTCTTAGCAGAGATTTTTCATGCAGGCTCCTCTTCTTCCACAGTCAGAGTTCAATTGGCTGCTATTTCCAATTTTCATGTCGGTATAGCAGATCATAATATTATGTCTCATAGGCTCTGCAGGGCCTTCTTGAAAGGAATTTTCCTACTAAAGCCTCCAATCAGGAATCCTCCTCCTCAGTGGGATCTAAATTTAGTGCTGACATCCTTGATTCTTCCCCCCTTCGAGCCAGCTGTTTCTTGTTCCCTGAAATATCTTTCTTGGAAAACTTTATTCCTAGTGGCTATTACATTGGCCAGGAGGGTGTCTGAACTTCATGCTCTTTCGGTTCGACCCCCCTATTTGGTTTTTCACAAAGACAGAGTATCTTTGAGAAGTAACCCAACCTTTTTGCCTAAGGTCGCTTCAAAGAACAATTTGAATCAATCCATTGATCTCCTGTATTTTTCCCAACTATTCAGATAGAGCTGAACAAAAGCTACATTATCTTGATGTCCACCGTCAACTTAGATATTATTTGGACAGAACAAAAAAATTTAGAAAATCTGATCAACTTTTTGATGCCCATGGGATAATAAAAAAGGCCTTCCTGTTTCTAAAGTGACTTTGTCTAGATGGCTTTCTTCGGTCATCTCTGAAATTTATCTGCTCAGGGGAAAACAGCTGTGCTCAAAACCTAAAGCACATTCAACTAGGAGCTTAGCTACTTCTACAGCCTTTCAAGCTAGACTTCCTTTAGACACTATTTGTGCAGCCGCCACTTGGGCCACTCCTCACACTTTTATTTCCCATTACAAATTGGACTTGGCCTCCAGGGACAGAGCCAGTTTTGGCTCTACAGTCCTCAAGAGTTTGTTCCATTGAGCCACCCAGGATAGAGGTGCTAGGGACGCGGTCCCATCAAGCAAGAATGAAGGCGAGATTGACAACTTAACATTAAGAAGTTATGTACCTACCATAACGTTCCATGTTAGTTGTCTTCTCGCCTTCTTTCTTGCGACCCTCCCTCCTTCCCCCTGGCCTGGACAGACCTTGTTATAAGAAACTGTTATGCTGAAGACCATTTAGACCTGGTCCTTCTTCCATCTGTAGTTTTCTTTCTTCCTTTGGGAAGTATTTTATGCTTGGTGCTGTTGCCCTTTGTCATCAAACGAGATCTGGGTACTTACCGCCTTGCATCATGGGATATGGGGCTGCCTCGAGCTGGTAAAAGTGACTCTCGAGCTTAGCAAGTGCCGAGTCGGAGCCGAGGGATCGGCTCCGAACCCATCAAGCAAGAAAGAAGGCGAGAGAAGACAACTAACATGGAACGTTATGGTAGGTACATAACTTCTTATTTTCTTCTTAACATAACATTCCCCCACAGGATGCTCACTCCAAGTGTGTCTATTGTTTGGGATCTTGCATTTTGATGAAAACTGCTCTGTGTGTTCTGCGTTCAGGGCCAGGTCTCTTTCCAACTGGTGGTCAAAGCTTGTGTTGAAGGGGCTTCTCCCTGTCATAATGGGAAAATGTAACACCTCATAGTCTTCTTTTTCTCATGCTAGCAGGAAGCCAAAAGAGAGAGAGAGAAACAAGGGAGAGAAGTTCAAAGAAAAGGACAAGGAAAAAGATAAGGATTTGGTCAGTGAAAAAGAACCAAGGAAAGGGTCTCACAATCTGTCAAGTCCATTGGGCCTGGCTTCAAAGTTACCTAGACCTTAAATCCGACTTCAATATTGAAGCTGATCAGAATAAGATCACAGACTCCTTCATTCTCTTCATCCAGATTTTCACAAGAGCTAGTTAATCTTTAACTTTGCCCCCCCCCCCCACACACACACACACACATGACAGGTTGGTCCATCACATCTCTAGGCTGCCTTTAATGGCCCCTTCCCTTAGGTCAGTGCAGTTATTGAAGAGCCTGTCCAAAGTTGACATGGGCAGAATGATGAGGAAATTCCTGAAGACACAGGTTCAGATACGAGTCCTTCCTGCCCCACCCACTGTCATGGGGCCGGAGCCATACCTTCCACTCCCTTGGTGATTACTCCTCCTCTGCTCTGATCTTCAGATCTAGTGTCAGTGGATCTGAGTGTTCCCTAGAGGTTACATGTGTTGCCATCAAAAGACTGTGCTTCTTTGACACCGACAATTTCCTTGACCCGTTCTACTCCAACAGAGTTGGATCTCGATGGATCCCAGAGCCAAGAGATCAGCAGTGGGAAGTTGGGATAGACTCAGAGATTCTCAGATCCTTCCTTCCGTTTGGTGCTTCGGTTCTCGACAGCTTGACCCCAGTGTTAGCTTCAGGGACCAAGACAGATTGAGTCTCAGAATGTGCCTTTGTTGAGATCTTCAGATGATTCAAAGCTTGCTTTAGGACCAGTTTTGGCTCCATCCTTCAAGACTTTTGAGAAGGTCATCTCTAAATCTAGAAAGCAGCTTTCTCTTTCCACTCAGAACTGTCACATCCCCTGCTGACTTCTTCGGATCCTCACCCTCATCCTTCTAATAGCATGGGCAGCCAACCCCAGAGCTTTTGAGATGGTCCATGTAGTAGATTTCCTGTCTGCTTCTGAGTCTTCCCTGGAGCCTTTAGCTGTAGAAGTACATAAGAAGCATTTGTGCAAAAGGAGGCACCTGGAGTTCCGTCTGAAATCCCTCATACAGGATACATGATACAGATTTCGATAAAGGGGAGGGCTCCCTTACACCCCCAAGGATGTTTCCTTATTTCAGATTCTAGAGTTATTGAGACAGGAGGGAGGATGGTCCACTGATGCCCCTTCCCAGGAAGAATCAGCATTCCTTGAAGCCTTTGGGGCTGGCCCATCAACTTCCTGAATAGCCCTTTCTGCAGACTAAATTGTGGATTTGGTTTTGAGGTGGATGTGGAAGGAACTGGATGTGGTCAAACCAATTCCATGTAAACCAGACAAAATCTTAGTTTCCCCTAAGGGCAAGCATTTCTGGAGCAAAAGTCCTGAGGTAGGTTCCATGGTGGTAGCAGTGGCCACAAAGAAAAAGCTTATGGAGGAAATCTCTAGTGTCCATCCCCTTAACAGGGAGTCCAAGGCATTGTACAGATATGTAAAGCATGTTTACACTTCAGCAACCTTTGGTATAAGGGCCCTGAACTATTTAACTCATCTAACACACTTTCATTGGGACTTCACAAAGGAGCTTTCCAAGTCTCTGTTGGGGCCCTTACCTGCGAATGCTGGTAAAACAGTGGATGCACAACTGACTACCTCCAATCCCTCTCAAACATGACCATGTGCCTACTATCCAGTGCAGACAATGGTATGTCAAAAGCAGCATCATTGGGATTGCCATTCACCAGCACACCTGGATACATCTCTGTGATTTTGTGGAGTACTTTAAGACATCTTTCATCAATCCCCCTTTATGACAGGTCCAGCCTCTTTGGACCAGAGATGAAGGAGACAGTGTCTAGAAGTGTCTAGAAGTGAGCAGGATATCAAGACCTTATCTGCCCTCAGGATCCACTTCTCTGCCCCCCAGAGGAATTTTTCTAGGAACCAGAAAGGAAACAAGAAGCTTTGGTTCTGTAAATCTCAGAGATTTATGCCCAGTACTTCTAGCAGAAGCCACCCCCCTCCCCCATTAGAGGGGGGAAGAATCACAATGGACGTTGTTAAACAAAAGAGTTCATTGGGGCCAACTGGATACAACATTACAAATAGCAAATAGCCAGACTTCTGGAATCAAGAAATTTAACCATCTGTCAACAAGCGTTACCAGGTCTGTCCCATAAGAAGCCCCTGCCAGGTACATTCTGCATCTCTTGGGATCTATGACAGCCTCCATTATTCTTGTCCTTCATGCCAGATTCTACATGACAGTGTTAAGTGGTCGATGCTATACCAACCCATGCACTTTCCCATTTGACTCACCAATGTATGCAGACAATGTGTTCAGTGATGGTTGAAGTTCCCTTTAATTTTCCAGAGTTATCCTTTTATTCTACCACCTCCTCAGACCACATTGACTATGGATTCTTCCCAGCTTGGGTTGGCATTTCATGGGAAAGGAAGTTCAAGTCATGTGGTCCTCCTCAAAGGCCAGTTTCCTCATTAATGTTTTGGAGATGAGGGCATTCCTCCTTGCATTGCAGGCTTTCCAGGACTCCCTTCCCTGGGATATAATTTCAGTCCAGAGAGGCAACAAGTCAGTAGTTTGATACATCAACAAACAGGGGGCAACACAATCCTATCCATTATGTTGGGAAGCCATGAGGGCTTGGCAGCAAACAATATCTTTCCAGTGTTTTCTGGTGGCAACACACATCCTGGTGAAATTCTGTGTTTTAATGGACAAACTCAGCAGGTCCATTCTTATACCTCACGAATGGTCTTTCAGTCAAGCAGTGGCAGCTCAAATTTTCAACCACTGGAATCAGCCATGCTGGGACCTGCTTGCAACCCCCCCCCAACTCCAAGTGCAGCAGCTACTTTGCCCTGATCCCTGAACAGGGAGAGTTACAGAGAGGCTCTCTGGTTCACACTTGGCCTCCAATTCTCCTATATACATATTTACCTACTCCACTCAAACCAAAGTTGTTTCAGAAAGCCATGTGGCACAAGGTGAAAGGTTTGGTTTCCCGCCCTCTCTGGCCTCATCTGAAACAGTTGCCTTGGGTACTGGACCATCATCTCTCATCTATCTGGCAAACCTCACCTGGACACGGAAGCCTTGAAATTAAAACACATGAATGTTATGTTGTCCCATCTCGCCTTCGTTCTTGCTGGTAGTGTTCAGAGACGATCCTCGGCTCCAACTCAGCCGATTGATTTATATAGCTTGAAAGCTTTTAATGGCTCGAGGCTAACCCCTATCCCAACATGCCTAGCGATAGCTACCCAGATCCCGTCTGCCACTTGCAGCATCACGATTGCGACTACTGGCTCAGGCTAAGTATTTTGTGCTTTTTTCAAATATATTGTTATCCTTCTTAGGGTTTGTTGTTTAATTATCTTCATTAGAGTGTATATTATCTCTGTTAGTCTAACGACCCATGTTAAGTTGTCAGTCTCGCCTTCATTCTTGCTGGATGGGTTCGGAGCCGATCCTCGGCTCCGACTCGGCACTTGCTAAGCTCGAGAGCTAATTTTACCAGCTCGAGGCAACACTATATCCCATGATGCAAGGCGGAGATTACTCAGATCTCGTTTGCCGCTTCGCTAACGAGGTGCCTTCTTTTACCAGCTCCAGGTAAGTGAATTTAAATAGACTCTTGTCTACCCCCTTTTTCAACTTTTTTCACCTAGGTATTATATTTTGTTAGTTATCGATTCACGTTAACCCTATTCCTGTCAGTGTTCCCTCTTTTAAGTGGATTATTCCCTTACCCCTTGTTAGGCCTTAGGCCTTCCCCTCCCTAAATTTTTTCCTGTCAGGGAATTTTTTGTGTGTGACTGTCTGTTATCCCTGTTAGTGTAAATAAATTAATTTAATTTAATTTAATTGTTGGACTGAGTGTGTTTGTGTGTCAGTGTGTTTCAGTGTTTCATCGACACAGTTATGTCGAAGGACACTAAGGTCTCAGGTTTCAAGAAGTGTGACTCGTGCTGTCAGAAGATGTCTCTGACAGACGGTCACACTTCTTGTGTTTACTGCCTGGGACCTTCGCACCTGCAGGACTCTTGTGCTATCTGTCATGCTTTCAGCCCAAGAGTCCTGCAGGAACGAAAAAATAAGCTCATTTTAAGGGGCTTATTAAAACCCGAGAGCTCCCCGACTAAGTCGGCGCCGTGGAAGCCCTCGAAACCTGCTAAGCCTTCAGCTCAGGCTTCCAAGCCGTCGGCTTCAGGTTTGTCCTCACCAGGTTCGAGATCGGCTCCGGCTGGAGCCGATCCTTCCATACCAGTGTCAGCATCGGCTCCATCCAGCGCCGATACTGTTAAGTCTAGACACTCAGTGTCGGCTCCGGTTGGAGCCGACGTGTCTTCGGCTCCGATGGCTCCATTGATCTCGAAAAAGAGATCTCGATCCCCTTCTGTGGAATCCATTCATTCGGCTCCGAGATCACCCTTGCTCTCGGAGCGGAGCCATCGGAGCCGATCTTCTCGGTCATCCAGGCTATCTGATCACGACCTTGAGAGAGTGGTGAGTAGACTATTAAAGTCTCAGGCATTGGCCCAAATTCTCCATAGCCCATCTCAACAGATGGTAGCTATATCACATCCACCGAACATTCCTCCTTCGACTCTCTTACAGAGCTCGGAGCTGGAGCTCCTCGGAACTGGTACCGTTCTGACTTCGGAGCCGATACAGCCCCTTTCGGCTCCGTCGTCCTCGGCTCCGATTTCCTCCTTGAGACCTTCATTGGAGGGATCCGGGCGTCTGCTCTCTCTCGTTGGCTCCGAGGGGGCGAGTGGCATCGGACCCTTGTCCGACCCCGTTCTCCCTCTCGGAGCTTCAAGCAGTGAGCTCGGCCCCGACATCTGCCTCGGAGCCTTCCCTCTCGATGAGGCCTGGGGTTCCTATCTCTTCGGAGTGGGAGCCCTCTGGTCTCTCTGATGGGGGAGCCTTCGAGGTGATGAGGAGTGTACTAGCCCCTGGGCTTAGTCAACGGACAGTTCCATCAGCTCCTCCCACTACAGTGCCTGCTGACGTCTCTTCCCACTCTCTTGCTTCCAGACCCAGAGATCCAACGCCTCAGGTTTCCCCATTGGGAATATCTTCCTCTTCCGAGGCTTCTCCTGATCTGTCAGGAGAACCCCCCCGTAAGAGGACATGTAAGAGGAAACATTTAGACTCACCTGAGTCTACTACATCAGATACTGACTTGGATGAGTCGGAGGGGTCCCCAAGGTCCTCCTCTGAGGATGTCTCATTTTCAGACATCCTTGAAATCCTTAAACAGAGGGGGAACTGGCCCTCCCTTAATCCCTCCGAGGACGAGTCAGTATACCTGGAGGCGTTCGGATCTCGACCCTCCACCTCCTGGGTGTCTCCACCTTTCGACCCTCTCATGGAAGTAGTGGCTCGGAAGGCGTGGATGGCTCCGGATTCAGTGGAACCTACCCCCAGGAGACCTTCAAAATTTATTACAGCCCCACAAGATAGACAATACTTAACAAAAGGTGTCCCAGTTGATGCCATGGTGGTGGCTGCTGCCACCAAGAAGGAATTAGCTGATCCTTCAGTACCTGTTCATCCTCCTAATAAGGACTCTAGGACTATGGACAGGTAGTAAGCGGATTTTTCTTCAGCGACTTTTGCCATGAGATCGCTGAACTACCTATGCCACTTCACCCGCCTTCAAAGAGATGTTCTTAAAGAGTTGGGAGAAGTTTTACAGGATCCGTCAGCTGCTGGGTCTCAGGATAAGATTACCTCACAGCTAGGAATCCTTAACTCCATTGCTAACTCCTCCATACGGCTCATTTCTTATGCAGCCGATGGAGCGAGTAGGGCCGCAGGCACAGGAGTGGCTTTAAGGCGTCAGTCCTGGATGCGGCTTTGTAATTTTGCAGACCCCTTCAAGGCGTCTTTTACAAACTCCCCTTTTGATGGCTCGACCTTGTTCGGTCCTCAAGTGAAAGACACTTTGACTAGATGCGAACAAGATGGCAAGACTCTTTCTGCCATAGGAGTCCGTTTCTCTGCCCCTTCTAGACCTTACCCCAAAGGACAGAAGGGAGGAAAAATGTGGTTCCGCAAATCTCAATTAGTCACGCCTGACGCACAAAGTCAGTTTACCCCCAGAGGCAGAGGGGGTAACAATAATAGACGCCGCCCTAGGGGCAGAGGGGGTCCGCAGAATCAGGGTAGCAGAGAGCCTCTTTCTGACAAACCTTTTCAGCATCCCTGAGATGTTGCCCGATTGTCCGCCTTCGGAGGCAGTCAGGGGAAAATTATCTCTGTACCCAATAGCCTGGCTTTCCCTGTCTCAAGACAAATGGGTACAGTCAATTATATCCGAGGGTTACAAAATTCCCTTTATTCAAACCCCAATTCAACAAAAGGGAACCCTTCCAGACGTTCCACCCGGTCTAAGGGAACTAGCAGTACTAGAAATATCAAAACTGCTAGTAAAAAGAGCCATCCAGCCAGTCCCAGCGGACCAAATAGGATCCGGAATCTACTCAATGTTCTTTTTAGTTCCAAAAAAGACAGGGGACTGGAGACCAATATTAGATCTGAGCAAACTCAACAAGTTTGTAAAGAAATCAAGATTCCGGATGGTCAAGCTCCAGTCCATTCTGCCCTTTCTGGGGAAGGACAATTGGATGTGCTCAATAGATCTTCAGGATGTGTACTATCACATAAAAATTCACAGACGCTCCAGAAGATTTCTCCGCTTTCGGCTGGGGACCAGTCACTTCCAATTCAGAGCCCTGCCCTTTGGACTCACTACAGCCCCCAGAGTGTTCACCAAATGCATGGCAGTGGTTACGGCTCACCTGAGACGTCAAAGATTCCAGGTGTTTCCATATCTAGACGACTGGCTCCTCACTGCCACCAACAGGCATCAGCTTCTCCAAGCCAGAAATTACACCATTCACACCTGCAGAGGGCTAGGAATTTCTATAAATTTCGAAAAATCTGCCTTGTCGCCTTGTCAATATATTACCTTTATAGGCGCAAATTTGGACACTGTACAATGTTCTGCAAGGTTGACAGACCAAAGGATCTTGGACATTCAAAGACACGTCCAAGTGATTCTATTCAGCAACAAAATTCAGGCCAGATTTGCTCTGAAAGTACTGGGTCTTATGGCGGCCGCCATAACACTTCTTCCCCTCGCCCGCTTTTACATGCGGCTACTACAATACATGCTATTCACTCAATGGTCTTTTCAACAACTTCCCATGCATCACCAGATCATAGTAACTCCAACTTGCAAAAGACATCTGACTTGGTGGGTATCGTCCCCTCAAATCCATCAAGGCAGACCATTTGTTCCTCTTGCCCCAGTTGCCACGGTTACATCGGACGCCTCCCTGATCGGGTGGGGGGGGGGCATTATCAGGGCAGAATGGTCCATGGCACTTGGCAACCTTTCGAGTACCATCTGCACATAAATGTTCTGGAGATGAGAGCAGTGCTTTTAACGTTGCAAGCCCTCAACGACTCTCTTCCCCAGGGAACAATTGCAGTACAAATGGACAATATGTCCGTAGTGTGGTACATAAACAAACAGGGCGGAACCAAGTCCTATCCACTATGTCGAGAGGCTCTCAGACTTTGGCAATGGGCAATCTCCTCTCATCGGTTTCTGATAGCAACGCACATCCCCGGGAAATCCAACATCATAGCGGACAGATTGAGCAGAGCTATTCTCATGCCTCACGAGTGGTCTCTCAAACAGTCAGTGATGGAAGAGATTTTTCAGAAGTGGGGCCTTCCTTGCTGCGACCTTTTCGCTACACCTCAAAACAGCAAATGCCCAGACTTTTTCTCTCTCTTCCCCCTTCCAGGCCATCCCCCCAGAGACGCTCTAACCCAAGATTGGCCCCGGGGACTTCTTTACGCTTTTCCTCCTTTTCCGCTGATACCTCAGCTAATTCAGAAAGCAACCACCTTGAGAGCCAAGTTGATTCTCATTGCCCCTTATTGGCCTCGACAGATATGGTTTCCGTTCCTACATCATTACCTCTTGGTACAGCCATGGCATCTGGACCCGGTTCCAGATCTTCTGACCCACCAGTCGGGTCAACTGCACCAATCCATACCTTCTCTCAACCTCACTGCTTGGTTGCTCCACTTCCATCCTTAGCCAGGCTTCCTATGATTTCTAATCCTGTACGGGATATCATAGTAGCTTCCCTAAAATCTTCTACCAGAAAGATCTACACTAGTAAATGGCGATGTTTCTCTTTCTGGGCAAAAGCTAGGAACATAGACCCCTATACTGCTCCAATTCATTCGGTATTGGACTTCCTAGCTGACATTTTTAATTCAGGATCCTCTTCTTCCACAGTGAAAGTTCAACTGGCAGCCATTTCAAATTTTCACATAGGCTTTTTGGACCACAACATTATGTCACATAAACTTTGCAAGGCATTCCTTCGAGGTATCTTTTTATTGAAACCTCCAATTAGAGACCCCCCCACCACAGTGGGATCTAAATTTAGTTTTAACATCCTTGATTCTTCCCCCATTCGAACCTGCAGCTGCTTGTTCCTTGAAATTGCTTTCTTGGAAGACACTTTTTCTAGTTGCCATTACATCTGCCAGTAGAGTATCTGAGCTTTCTGTGTTCGCCCTCCCTATCTAATATTCCACAAAGATAGGGTATCCCTAAGAACTAATCCATCTTTCTTACCAAAGGTGGCATCTCAGACTAACCTAAATCAGTCCATTGATCTTCCAGTATTTTTCCCGAATTATTCTGATAGAGCTGAACAAAAGTTACATTATCTCGATGTTCACCGTCAGCTGAGATATTATCTGGATAAGACAAAAATTTTTAGGAAATCTGATCAACTTTTTCTATCCTATGCAGAGAACAGGAAAGGCCTTCCAGTTTCTAAGGTAACTTTATCTAGGTGGCTGTCTTCCTTGATCACTTACATTTATCAGCTCAGGGGCAAAGAATTGGTTTCTATTCCAAAAGCCCATTCTACCAGAGCTCTAGCTACATCTACAGCTTTTCAAGCTAGACTTCCAATAGACACTATTTGTGCAGCAGCCACATGGGCCTCTCCTCATACCTTTGTCTCACATTACAAATTAGATTTGGTCTCCAGAGACAGAGCAAATTTTGGTTCCACCGTTCTCAAGAGTCTGTTCCATTGAGCCACCCAGGAAAGAGGTGCTAGGGACGCAGTCCCATCCAGCAAGAATGAAGGCGAGATTGACAACTTAACATTTAGAAGTTATGTACCTACCATAACGTTCCATGTTAGTTGTCTTCTCTCGCCTTCTTTCTTGCGTCCCGCCCTCCTTCCCCCTAGCCTGGTCGGACCGAGAAGATTATTCATCCTCTATTAAGAGGTTTTTACCTTTTTTTTTCTACCTGTTCAACTCCTAGTTTCGCTAGGTGATGTGGATCCTTTCTACAGGTTTATGATGTTATTTAGTATTTTTATTTCTTCCTCCTAATTTGGAAGAAAATACTGCTATTTCTTTAGCTACCAAACGAGATCTGAGTAATGTCCGCCTTGCATCATGGGATATAGGGTTGCCTCGAGCTGGTAAAATTAGCTCTCGAGCTTAGCAAGTGCCGAGTCGGAGCAGAGGATCGGCTCCAAACCCATCCAGCAAGAAAGAAGGCGATAGAAGACAACTAACATGGAACGTTATGGTAGGTACATAACTTCTAATTTTCTTCTTCTTGTGATTGTTTTTGACTGTCGTTTTCTTCCTCAGGCCTTGCTCTCCCTTTGAGCCCGTTTAAATTAGAGAGTACTTCTTCCTTTTCCACCCTTTCTGGGATGACTGTTTAAATTAGAGGCTCTCCTATTGGAAGAGTTGCCGTTTAAGTTAGAGGCTCTCCTATTGGGGGTCGCCATTTAAGTTAGAGGCTCTCCCCCTTTTTCTTCTCTTCCCTCTAAAAAAAAAAAAAAGAAAAGAGTTTTCTTTTCTTGTTGTTTGGGCTAGCCTTGTAGTAGTTTTTAGTGTTGTGTACTTTTAACTTGCAGCTTTGTGTTTCTGGTGCTGTGGTAAATTTTTCTGTAGACTTTCTGTATATTTTCCACTATGTTCAAAGAGTCAAAACCCTCTGGGTTCAAAAAATGCGACTCTTGTTGCCAAAAAATGTCCCTTACGGATGGGTACATGAGTTGTGTATATTGTTTTGAGGCTGTTCACTTGCAGGACTCAGGCTCACCCTGTCATGCTTTCGGTTCCAGAGTCCTGCAGGAGAGAAAGAATAAGTTCATTTTACATGGCCTTCTGAAGAACCCTCAAGATTCTTCATCTTAGGGTCTTCAGCCAGCTAAAGTGTCAGAAAAACACACTAAGCCATCGGTTCTGAGATCAAAACAGACAAAATCCACTGAAAAACCTTCAGCTCTATCAGTTCCCAGTGTTGGCTCTGACAAAGCTAAGTTTCCAGCGGCTCCATCGGTGTCCTCAGAGCCAGTCCGGACCCATAAGAGAACAAGGTCTCCTCCTTTGGAACCGGTACACTCTGCTCCACAATCTCCTTTGCTACAATCTGGAGCGGGCAGTCACCGGTCTTGTTTGCACTCCTCTTGGTCCTCCAGGCTTTCAGATCACAACGTGGAGAGAGTGGTCAATAGGCTCCTCAAGTCACAAGCACTTGCTAAATTACTATCGAGCACAGCCCATAAATTGGCTCTTTCGGCCCATCCACTTTCTACATCGGTTCCTCCTCTGACTCACTTGTGCTCGGAGCCGGAGTGTATGGAGGTCGTGCTGGTGGAACCATCAGCTTCAGTTACTTCTCCTTTATCGGTTCAGACACCTGCTCCGATCGCCTCGATGTCTCAGGCCGCTGAAGCTCTCTCACCGGCTCTGAGGAGGAAGTAGCATTGGACCCTTGTCCGACCCCACTCTCCCTCTCAGAGCTTTGGCGCAGGTGAGCTCAGCTCCCACATCGGCCTCAGAGCCCTCATTCTTGGTTCACAGGAGATCTTCGGGCTCTTCGGAACCAGGGGCTCCTTTGACTCGGACCGTGGCACCTTTGAGGTGATAAGGAGCATGCTGTCTCCTGAGACTGCTACACCCTTGGCTCCATTGATTCCTTCTCTCTCAGTGTCTGTGCCTGCCTTTGACCCTCCTCCTGCCTCCAAGCATAGGGAACCTGTGCCCCAGGATGCCCCATTGGGCAACCCCACTTCTTCCAAAACCTCCCCCAAATATTCAGAGGAGGTCCCTTGGAAGAAAAGATGTAAGGGGAAGCATCTTGGACTCCCCTGAGTCTATCACTTCAGACACAGACTTGGATGAATCGGAAGGGTCCCCCTCTGAAGATATCTCCTTTTCAGACATCTTGGAAATCCTTCAACAGAGGGGTGGCTGGAAGTCCCTAGCCCCTTCTGAGGATGAGTCTGTCTACCTGGATGCATTTGGTTCCTGACCCTCCACCTCTTGGGTGTCCCTGCCTTTTGAATCACTTTTGTTTGTAGTGAGTTGAAAGGCTTGGAGTGCTCCAGAGACCATGGAACCAGTTCAGGGGAGACCGAATAAATTTATTATTGCTCCCAAGGATAAATCCTTTCTTTCCAAAGGGGTCCCTGTTGATGCCATGGTGGTGGTAGCAGCCACTAAGAAGGAACTTGCGGAAACTTCTTCATCTGTCCACCCACCGAACAAGGAGTCTCGTACGATGGACAGGTATGGGAAGCATATGTTCTCTTCAGTGACCTTTACTCTCAGGTCACTGAATTACTTGTCACACTTCACACGACTTCAGAGGGATCTTCTGAAGGAGCTAGGAGATACCCTGTAAGATCCTACAGCTGAGAGAGTTGCAAACAGGACGACTTCTCAGCTTGCGACCTTGACATCAATGATTAACTCCTCCATGAGGCTCATTTTTTATGTGGCAGATGGAGCGAGTAAGGCAGCAGGTACTGGAGTAGCTTTGCGGAGATGCTCCTGGATGCACCTTTGTCAGTTTGCGGAACCTTTCAAGTCTTCATTTACCAATACCCCCTTCGATGGCTCATCCTTGCTCGGGCCTCAGGTAAAAGAGACTCTCACCAGATGTGAACAGGGTGGCAAGACTCTCTCTGCCATAGGAGTCCATTTTTCCACTCCATCTAGACCCTATCCTAAAGGTCAGAAGAGTGGAAAGATGTGGTTCCAAAAATCCCAGGAAGCCTCGTCTGACACACGTGGAGATTTTTCCCCCAGAGGCAGAGGGGGAAACAACAATGGAAGAAGCCGCCCTCATGGCAGAGGGGGTCCGCAACAGCAGGGTGACAGAGATACGTTCTCTGCTAGGACCTTCCAGCACTCCTGAAGGGAGGCCCGACTGTCCACCTCTGGAGGCAGTCTGGGGCAGACTATCACTGTACCCAACAGCCTGGCAAACTATCACAAGAGAAACATGGGTACTGTCAATAATATCCAGAGGTTAGAAAATTCCTTTTTCCCAGTTACCCCCCTCAAAAGAAAAACATTCTATCCCAGTTGTACCACCTAGTCTTCGGGATCATGCAATCCTAGAGGTGCAGAGATTGCTAGACAAAAGAGCCATCCAAAAAGTCCCCGGAGACCAAATCGGATCCGGAACTTACTCAAGGTTCTTTTTAGTTCCAAAAAAGACAGGGGACTGGAGACCCATTTTGGATCTCAGCAAGCTAAACAAATCAGTAAAAAAGATGAAGTTCCAGATGGTAACACTGCAGTCCATTCTTCCCTTCTTGGCGCAGAACAATTGGATGTGCTTTGTAGATTTCCAGGATGCGTACTACCACATAAAAATTGGCAGGCAATCCAGGAGATTCCTACGCTTCCGGCTGGGAGCCGGTCATTATCAGTTCAGAGCCCTGCCCTTTGGTCTCACCACAGCCCCCAGGGTGTTCACCACGTGTATGGCAGTGGTCACGGCTCACCTGGGGCGTCTAGGTTTCCAGGCGTTTCCATATCTAGATGACTGGCTCCTCACTGCTACCACCGAGCATCAACTGATCAAAGCACGGGACTACACAATCCAAACTTGTTCTCAGCTAGGCATCACCATAAACTATGAAAAGTCTGCCTTGTTGCTTTGTCATTCTATTACCTTTATAGGGGTGGACTTAGATACAAGACGCATGATAGCAAAACTGCCTCAAGACAGGGTGCCAACCATTCGTCAGCAAGTTTAATTTCTCATAAAGAAGACCGGAGTTCAGGCAAGAGAAGTATTACAAGTCTTGGGCTCAATGGCCACAGCAATTGCACTAGTTCCTTTGGCATGCTTCCACATGCGGATTCTGCAGTGGCTTCTTTTCGCTCAGTGATCTTTCCAGGATTTACCAATGTCACACATGATCTTGATCATGGAAACTTGCAAAAAGGACTTAGTATGGTGGCTTGTCTCCCCCCAGGTGACTCTGGGCAGACCCTTTCTAGATCTCCATCCTGTAGCCACAGTGACCATGGACACCTCCCAGATAGGGTGGGGGGGCATTATCTGGGACAGACTGTCCAAGGTATGTGACAGCCTCACGATTACCATTTGCACATCAATGTTCTAGAGATGAGAGCGGTGCTTCTGGTGTTGCAAGCACTTTAAGACTCTCTACCTACTGGGACCATTGCAATTCAGACAGACAATATGTCAGTGGTATGGTACATCAACAAGCAGGGCGGGACCAGATCTTGCCCCTTGTGTCGGGAGGCACTTCGTGTATGGCAGTGGGAAATGTCTTCCCAACGTTTTCTAATTGCGATGCACATTCCTAGGAAATCCAACGTGATAGCGGACAGGCTCAGCAGGGCTATCCTCATGCCTCACAAGTGGTTCCTGAAGCAAGATATTGCGGACTTGATTTTTTGCAAATGGGGCCAGTCATGCTGCAATCTTTTTGCCACTCCTCTCAACAACAAATGCAGCAGCTACTTTGCCCTAGTCCCCTCACCTTTTCCTCTAATCCCAAAGGTACTTCAGAAAGCAAAGTCACTGGGTTGCATACTCATCCTCATTGCTCCTTACTGGCGTTGTCAGATATGGTTTCCTTTTCTTCACCATCATCTTCAACTGGAGCCATGGATACTGGACCCAGTTCCTGACCTCCTGACGCATCAGTCGGGCGGGCTTCATCCTTCCCTCCAACCTCTCAAGCTGACTGCTTGGTTTCTCCACTTCCAGTCTTAGCCAGACTCCCAAACATTTCCCCAGCTGTACAACACATCTGAGTGTCCTCTCACAAGCCCACTACCAGGAGGATTTACACTAGCAAATGGAAGAGGTTCTCTTATTGGGCAAAGAGTAATGACATTGATCCCTTCACTGCTCATATTCACAGGATTCTTGATTTTCTGGCCGAAATCTTTGAAAGAGGGGCAGCTGCAGCTACTATTAGGGCCCAACTTGCTGCCATCTCTAATTTTCATATAGGAGACTTGGGTTCTAACATCATGTCCTATAAGTTGTGCAGAGCATTCTTATGAGGTACGTCTTTTACAGCCCCCGGTAAGATAACCTCCCCACCCCCAGGACCTAAACTTGGCTTTAGCTTCTATGGTTCTTCCACCTTTTGAACTACCAACATCTTGTCCCCTGAAATTCTGTCTTGGAAAACCCTTTTCTTGGTTGCTATCACCTCAGCTAGACGGGTTTCTGAATTATATGCTTTGTCTATTCACCCACTGTATCTCATTTTTCACAAAGATAGTCTCTCTCTTAGGACCAGTCCTACATTCTTACCAAAGGTATGTTCAGAGTATAACAAATCAGTCCATTGAGCTTCCTGTGTTCTTCCCCAATTACGGCAACAAGGCAGAGTATAGACTCCACCAACTGGATGTTCATAGACAATTACATTTTTATTTACACAGGACCAAAGACCTTAGAAAATCAGACCAATTGTTTTTATCCTTTGCTGACAATAACAAGGTTCTCCAGTTTCAAAAGTGACCTTATCAAAATGGCTGTCAGACACAATCAGTTATTCTTATGATTTGCATAAAATGACACTTTCAGGGAGGGCCAGAGGACATTCAGCCAGGGTCTTAGCCACCTCTGTTGCCTTCCAAGCTAAATTGCCTTTAGATTCAATCTGTGCAGCAGCAACATAGGCAAATCCTCATACCTTTATCACTCATTGCAAAGTGGATGTGGTCTCCCGAATGTAGGGTATCCTTTGGTTCCACGGTCCTGAAGAGTTTTGTTCCAGTGAGCCACCCAAGAACCAGGTGCTGGGGACGTGGTCCCAACCAGCAAGAATGGAGGCAAGATGGGACAACATAACATAAATAAGTTATGTACCTACCATAACGTTCCATATTTGTTGTCCTTCATCTCATCTTCCTTCTTGCGACCCCCTCTTCCCCCTTCCTGGAGGTTCGAGAGGAGTTCTTTTATTGGTTACACTGGTTGAGTTTCCTGCTGACATACCAGGTTAGTTAACCATGCCTTGTTTTTTCCTCTTTCCTTCCTATCGTAAATGTATAAGAGCTTAGTAAAATTTGTTTTTTTACTATGTATGCCTAGTGTGGACTATTGCAAACGAGATCTGTGTAGCTACTGCTAGGCATGTTGGGATAGGGGTTAGCCTCAAGCCAGTAAAAGCTCTCGAGCTATAATAAATTGGCCAAGTCGGAGCCAAGGATCAGCTCCGAACCCAACCAGCAAGAAGGAAGGCGAGATGAAGGACAACAAACATGGAATATTATGGTAGGTACATAACTTCATTTTTCTCCAGTTCCGATGATGACCAGATAGTCCAGGCATTTGTTTTATGTTCTTCCTGTCCTAACATTCTCTCAGAAACCTTCCACCAGAAAAGTTTACAAAAGTAAATGGGAATTTTTTTCTGTATGGGCTTCCAGTAGGCACATGGATCCCTTTTCAGTCCCGGTCCCTGCTATTTTAGATTTTCTAGCTGGTCTTTTTCAAGATGGTGCTAGTTATTCAGCTATTGAAGTTCATCCGGTTGCTATCTTAAATTTCCATGTCGGAAAGAAACATACTCTTATTATTTCCTTGAGGTTATCTAAAGTTTTTTTAAGGGGTGCTTTCTTTCTTTGCATCCTGCCCCCCCCCCTCCGAGTGGGGGATTACATTGCATTTTAGGATGTTGCCCGTTTGCTTCAGGCCTTGAGAAAACACATTTGAACCTACTGTGACTGCAGAGTTAAAGTATCTTTATTGGAAGACACTAATTTTGGTAGCCATTACCTCCACTCAAAGAATTTCAAACTTCAAGTTCTTTCCTGTAAACTGCCTTACTTGATTTTTTCCACATAGATAGGGTGTCACTGCAAACTAACCCTACAGTTCCTCCTCAAAATGGTTTCAGAATTTACTTCAAAACAGATGATTAATTTAACCTGTTTTTCCCAAATTTCTTCAATAAAGGGGAGTATTCTGTCCATACGATGGATATACATCACCAAATGTGATTTTACTTGCATCAAACCAAAGCTTTTAGGTGAACATATCGACCCTTTGTCTCCTTTTCTTCAGTCAAATTGTGGAAACGTGTTTCTAAGGTAATCCTTTCCAAGCCCATTTTACAAGGGCAGTTCCCACTTCTACAGCCTTCTGCTTCAGGGCGCTTGTTGATGACGTCTGTCCATTGCCTACTCAGTCTACTGTGCATACCTTCATATCTCACTATAAGCTGGATTTGCATTCCAGGTATTGGGCCTTGTTTGGTTCCGCCATTCTCCAGAATATCCTTTCATCAGACATTCCTTTTAATAGCTGGAACACCTTCCCATCAGCTGAGAATTGATGGAAGAGAAAACATCAGATAGAAAGTTATTTACTGTGCCCCCTTACTAGATCTGTATGGTCTTTTTCCAACCTCCTCAGTTTTCCCTCTCTCCATCTCTCCTCCACATTTTCACTTTTTTTGAGCTCCTGATTGACTGCACTGTACCTTCCCAGAGCCTTGTCTTTTTAACAGCCACTTTCTTTATCCCAGGTGTATATCTATTCTTTGGTTTGCTGTAAGGCAGACAAACTTAGTCTGAGATATTCCATTGACAGACGGGAGTATCTTTGGACCAGAAGTCTAGAACTACCAATGTTGTACCCATATGGATCCAACAGACCCATCAGATGAGAGGATGGAAGAAGTTAACATGGATCTAGAGTTATAGTAAGTACATCAATTTTGTTTTATTTCTTTCTCACTTGTCATTACCTGATCACACTGACCAGGTGCACTTTATCCCTACAATGAGCCCTTTGATTCCAGAAACTTATAATTGCTTACTGTATCAGTAAATTTAATTAAATGCTAGCTGAAATGCTTTTCTTGCTTAATGTACATGTATGATTGTGTCATGCCAACTCTGCTTAGTCTGTATTCTTCTCATCACAGTAAAACAAATATGTATTATTATTTTTAAACACATTTATTAAATTATCACTTAAGACATAGACAAGCATACATTAACAGAAAAGAAAATCATTTTAGCATTTCTCCATTTAAACACAATACATATAATGTATATTTTTGTACTACTATCATCAGTCCACCAGTACAAAAAAATTGCTGAACTCATGCCTTCCCTTAAACCCCACTCCTCCTGAATATTATTATGCATGTATTGTTCCCACAATTTCCGTTTACTTCTATGTAATTTGCTTTTGTCCTTTTCTAAAGATCCCTCTTCAAGTTCTTTTATGTATTTTATAGTATTGAATACCACAAATACAGTTGGTGTAGACTTTGATTTCCATTTTCTAGTAATTGAGTTTTTGGGAGGCTACATAAAACTCAATAAGGCCTTACTTATGTCTAGGCAATTCAGATCCTGCATCCCAGCTCAAAAGAATAATTTCCTTACTTATAGCTATTTGCTTACCTAATATTTCTGAAAGAGTACTCTGCAGGGAATTTTTTAAATCTGCCAACTCATTACACTGCTAAAAGATATGTTCCCAGTTACCTCTTTCTTCTCCATCATTACCTCCAATATTTGCTATCTACCTGAAAAGAAAATACATTTTTTAAACAAGAAAGATCTTTATTAAATTATCCTTTATGACACATGCAGTCTTACAGTTATATAAACGAAGACAAACCATATTGACATTTTTTTTCATTAGCAAACATTATATATCGCTTATAATCTATCCAGTCATTTTCTCTCAACCATTACATAGGTCATTCAAAACCAGCCTTCTTTTAAACATTATTCCTCCTCCAAAACATTATTCTGTATGTATTGTTTCCACAATTCCCATTTTTTTCTGTGCAATTTGCTCCTAACCTTTTAAGATCCCATTCCCACTTGTTTTATATGTTACTATATTCACTATTTCTAGTACAGTTAGTTAGTTTAGACTTTGATTTCCAGTTTCTTGTAATTACTTTTTTGGCAGTCAGCATAATTAGACTCAGCAAGGTCTTACTATGTCTAGGCAATTCCAATTCTGTATCATAGCTCAAAAAATCACCCAGTATTTCTGATAGAGTAGGCTGCAGGGAATTTTTAAAGTCTGCCAACTCATTACACTGCCAAAAATATGTTCTTAATTACCTTTCTTCCCTATCATACCTCCAACATTTGCTGTCTACCTGAGCATCTACTTGGGGTATAAAATTACCTTTGTAAACGCTAGGTGTAGAAACTGACAACAACTTAAAATCTGATACACATATTGCCCGAACCGTTAACAAAGTCCACAAGAAGTTATGCTTCCTTTACAGGAACAAAAAATCCAAACTAATGACACAGAAAGCATTATTGCTCACAGATACCTACTGTCAACTCTTATATGCCCCCCCAGTACTGGCAAACCTCTGTAAAACTGACTTTGCCAAACTTGAATCTTGCTACAATAAAATTGCCAAATTTACTACAGGTGCCTTATACAGGTCACATCACTGCACCTCTCTCAAACAACTAAAATGGCTTGAACCTCCTCAACTGCTACACTTTAACCAACTAACCTTTGTCCACAAAATCTTCTATCACTCTGATAAAACCCCTGCTCTCCAAAAGCTCATACAGCCATACCACCTCTAGATCCCTCCGCTCTAGCAATAAATCCCTCCTAGATATCTCCAAAGCAAACAACACAGTTGGTGAATCACTTTTTTCTCACTACATCCCAAAACTGTGGAATAAACTACCAACCTCACTTGCTTCCAACTGCTTTTCATTATAATTTAAAAAGCTACTAAAAACACATCTCTCAATTTCCTGGCTCTGTCTGTGCACCTCTCAAGGATAGCCCAGCTCTCCGGCCTCCAAAACTAGAAACTCCTTATGAATGTCTTTTCTATGCCTCTGAAGTAAGAACTTCATTATTAAATTTCTGGTAGAGTAATCAGTCTTAAGTGCTAGGAATAATATATTCTCTCTATCACCAAATTGGTATAACTACATTTCAAATGTAAATTTCATTGAATTACTATAAGCATATTATAAATGCAAATGTATATTTTCCAGAATCTGTACTTACAAAAAAAGATGTCATTGTTTTTGCGTGAGCTGCTATTATTTCTTTCATGTATTTTATTTTTTTTTTCTGTTTTCTATTCTATTGATTTTATAATGTATAACTGGAGCTTTTCTCCCCAGGCCTCCACTGAAAAAGGACCTGTGTACAGTCAGAGTTTCCTGGTAAATAAATGTAAAATAAATACAGCCATCGCTGCTTTCTTCCAGGATGTTGGTGCTTCTCCTCCTCTTCAATACTGTTAAACAAAACCTTCCAGATCTTTATAATTTTTTTTCCCTCCTAACGTCCAAACTTCCATATGATGCCATCTATTCCTGGGGACTTTTGTAGATTGGTTATGCATCGCCATTTTTATCTCATCTCCTCTTATCCTGTTAGTAATTGAGCCTCATCTACCTCTTACCTTGGCATACTTAATTCTTCCATAAATATTTCCCCTTGTACATTTTCTTGATTTTTATATTTCACTGCTTTATATAGATTTTCATAAAATTTCCAAAATATTTCTAGTACCACTACAGGATCTCTTGTTATCTTCCTTTGTTTTAGGCTCCCTAAGCTTTGTGACAACCCTTTCTACTTTCTGTTGCCTGAGTAGTTGTGCTAAATATTTTGTGTTCTGGTGTTATTATCAAAAGACAGTTGCTTAACAACAATCTTTCTAAACTCATGCATATTATTGAGGCAATCCCTTATTTTCTGTTTATCATTCTGCAATTGCTCCTCTTCTTGTTCTGTGAGATTCCCCCATTCTGCAATACTTTAACCCTTGTCAGTCCCTCTAAATAATTCCTGTTACTTCTTAACCATATCTTTCTTTTATTTCCACCCTATTTTTAAACTCCACTTTAATTTTATCCCATTACCTAGCTATATTTTCAGAACAAATTTCTGTCTTCTCTAATGACTCCCATATAATGTCCACTACCCTTTCCTTAAATTCCTCACTTTTCAGCAGACAGGTGGGAAAGCACCAGTGTGTCATTTTTATTTCATTACCCTGTGTTTTTATTGTAGTTATTATTGGTTCATTATTTGAAATAGTTATTTGATGCATATCAAAACATTCAATTAAATGCACATGTCCCTTTGAAATATAAGTTCTGTCTGGCTTAGCCCAAATTTTGTATCTTGGGGAATAATAAGTAAATTCACTCCGAACTCCTACTACTGAATTCACATCTTACATGCCAAATATTTTCATAAATTTCTTCAAAAATCTACTTTCTTTTGTTATATTTTCTCTTATTGGCCCCCCAGATACACCCTCACTGCAGCAAATCAAATTCCAGTCCCATCTATGAATAATATTCCCTGCTGAAAGTTGATTATTTCTCTCAGAATTTTCTTAAGCTCCATTATAGCAGTCTTTGGTGGAATATAAATACATGCCAGTGTAATCCTCCTCCCTTGCCAGTAGCGCTTTAGTATTATAAATCTACCATTATTGTCTTTTTATACTCTTTACCATCTCCAGAATACCCCTAAACCTATTAATTTAATACTAAAACACAAAACTATGTAAATATTCCCTTTTCCTTTGTCCCAGACATTCTGTTGAATAACCATCCTGAAAATATTTCTTTATCAAACTCACATGCTCATTTATTTTCAAATGTTTTTCCTGTAACATAGCTATTTGCATTCTTCATTTTTTAATCTAATTCACTACTCTTTCTTTTTTGTTTACACACGTATATATATATATATATATGTATATATATATGTATGTGTATATATATATATATATATATATATATATATATATATATATATATATATGTTGTCTTTCGGCTTTATATATATATATATATATATATATATATATATATATATATATATATATATATATATATATATATGAGACCATTTACATTTAAAGATAATATAGAAAGTTTTGCCATTATGTTGAGTAGTTATTTTCCCCACCTGTTGTGTAGCAGTTTTTCTTCTTTTAATGTCTAGTTCTAGCTTTTGTGTTACATGCATACACCAAGGTTTGGCAGGTTGATCTTTTATACAGTTTTTATTCGTCATATCCATTTGAACCTATGTTACATCTTACAAAACTTTTTGTTTTAGTGAAAACACTAAAAAAACACATCTCCAAAATACCCTTAAACCTACTATGTAAATCTTCAAATATTAAAGTTTAACCCTCCTGATAGGAACAATTGCTCCTGACTGACAGACACATTTACAGACTTGGATTAACCTATACGCAAGATACAGCCTGTGCTACTATGAAGTGCTATCTGTTTTTGTCTTATCTTTATTTCTCTCCCAGATTGGGAAAAACACTTTAATGCGTTCAGAAAATATTATCTTCTAGCCACAAGTATTCTGTTTTTATTGCCCCTTATCAGATTGTCTCCATGGAGACATGAGAACCAGAGACACAGTTTCATCTACAAGAGCTCATTTATTTGCTAGAGGAAAACTTTTTATTACCTTCAGTATTCCTTTTTATTTATTTGCTTTCCCTTAAAACTTGTTACTAGATCAAGCCAAGGGTCTTAAACCAGCCATTCCTCTATGCAGGAGTAAGAAAAAGCACATGGAATTTTCTTGAATCATGCTCTTTTGACCAGACTTTTTTGTTACATTGCAGTAGCTACATTTCTTAAAACTGAACAAGGAGAAAGAAACAAGAAGGAAAAAAAAACATGGGAGCCTGCTTACTTTAGTATCCCTATTACACTCGAAAATAACTGATAAAGCTTTACTTTGTCATGCATTGTAAAAATACTACTGTTAAGAACAACATTTTGTTTTACTCACAGTTGACTCTTTCCTTTCTCTTCCTCTTTCCTAAATGTTCTTCAAAACTTTAATGGCATGACGCAGGGCATATGTTTTGGAGTCCCCTACAAGTCCTCTACAAGTCTAATGGAGTCAAAAAAATTCAATATTTCCAGGTTTTCTTGTTCTGTCATGTATCACAAATGTAATTAATGCTTTGTAATCCCACATTTATGTGTCAGTTTCTGAGTTGCTGGTTTTCATCTTGTTGATCTCCATGTCCCAAATGCAGTCTCTGCTGCAGTTCCAACATACTCCAGGTTCTTTTAGTAAACTCATTTGTTTTTTTTTTGGACTCTCAAATATTTTCCTCTGGAACATTGGAAAATGTTTCACTGACGCAGCCTCTCTATGGGCTTTATTATCAGAAGAACAAGAAGCAGAATCTCCTTCTGTTTCATAACTCACTTTTTGTTGGACAGACTTTTGTATTTCCTCCTTAGCATGTTCTGCATCAGAGAACTTGGAAGAAAATTGGTCACAAAAGGTGAAGAGAAAACACTGACTGGGAAGAATTCTGCAGCTGTTCAGCAAAAAGCAGCGCAAGCTTCAGCTTTGGGGCAAGATATGAATACCAGCAAACGTCAAATGTTCTCAGAGCCCATTGTTTTCTTGTAAATTGCTTTTCCAGTCTATCTTCCCAATCTTTTCTAACAACTTCTGATTGATTCTTATAGTTGTCATGCAATATTGTATATGTCCTATTAATTATCCCCTTCTTAACAGCTGCTGCTTCTGTTCTAGATTCAACTAAAAACTCTACCAGAGCAGGTCCTTCACTTAAAATTCCACTATCCCTTTTCCTTTACCCCGAAATCAAGTCCGGGTAGGGAAGGCAGTCTAGCCTGAAATCCAAATGTCATCTTATTCTCATCCCACTCTGTTACCTCTCCTGCTTGAGTTATTTGCTCAGAATATCTTGGTTCCTTTGCCTGGATTCTCCAGTAAATTCTAGCCCCCCTCTTACCTATTTTATGTACCCCTACTGAAGTCATCCCTATTGGCAAAATCTCCTTTGTCCATTCTCATATTGATTTAGTTCTTAGAATACTTTATGCTACTTTTTGAATATAACAGCATAAGCGCTTTCGTAGCAAAGCTACTTCATCAGATGCATTTCACAACTAAAATTCTTTACTCATTATATATACTAACTAAAAAGATCACTTGACTAAAAACTTTGCCTCCTTAAAGACATATTACTAAAAATGTGCAGTACAATATATTTATATATAAATACTGAATAATAAACATCCACCAAGGAATAAAAAATTACATATATATGTAAATGTACCTAAAATAATAAAAATAAGTAAAAAGATGTACTGATATTTAACAATTGTTATTATTCAAAATAAGTAAATGCCGGATTACTTTCTATTCAGTGGTCTGGCTTTAAGCTTCGGTCTCAATGGTATCCTGTCATTCAGGCCATGTCCATAGTCCCCTCATAGTCTAACTATCCATTTGGCTTCCAACTGTTCAGTTTGATTTCTGATGTCCCCTTTCCTTATATTTTCATGTATACATCCTATTACCATAAACTTGAACAAATGAGAGGCATCAGTATCTACAATATGTTTAGACAAAGCACTGATTGTATCACTTTTACTTATGTGCTAATAGTGTTCCTAATTCTGTCTTTCAGTGCTCGATCAATTTTACCAACATAGAATTTTGTACATACTGAACATTGAGCTAGGTAGACCACGTGCATACTGCTGCACGTTGCAGCAATGTCAAAGCTATATGTCCTACTTTGATCAGGATGATAGAATGTTCCTGTACTATCAATATATTTGCAGGCTTGACAATGCACACATGCAGTAGTACATCCATTAATTACACTGGATGTCTTTTCTTTTGGTAAACATAAATGTATTTTAAGGGACTTCATGTTCCTGTATACATATCTTGGTCTCTTATCTACTATAGCCTCAATGTCATTGTCTGTAGTCAAAGCTTCAGGGACACCAACCCTTATTACTGTCATCAAAAATCACTGAGCCCTCCCAGTGTGCCAAAACTAAATTGGCATAAGAGTTTGCACAGGGCATACCCATCGCTACGCCCTGCTTCTGTTGGTAATGTTTCCCTTGACACAGGAAAAGGTTATTCACCAAAATCATTTTTAACAAAGTGCATGTACGCAGATTAATGTTTATGTCAAGACCCACTGAAGAAGTTCTGGAACAAAATTTAGAAGGTTTAGTCTGGAGTTTGTTCAGCTATACTTTATCTGCAGCTGAAGCTAGAGTCTTAAAGAATGGACTTTCCTTTACTCCAACTCAGAAACAGGACTTTTCAGAGGGAATTTTGAACTTTAAAATGTTTGTCAGAAATATTCTTTTGAAGTTAAATTTTAAAAATAACAGCAATGCATATGATAATAACATTTTTAAGAAACCTAGCACATACATTCCAAATCCACATCCTTTAGTAACAGCCTTTGAGAAGCTCTGTCTTAATGATTTTTATAGAATGTATGCATCTAATTCTGTTCATCGTAAGCATGATATGAAGTAGAATTTAACAAAATCTGAATATCAAGCATTGAATAGGTTACAGACTAATAGTCAATTAACCATCAAACCAGCTGATAAAGGTGGTCCAATTGTGTTGTTTGATGCTGATAGATATAATAATGATATGATAGCTAGCTATGCTTTCAGATACCTGTTTTTATATTAAAATAACTTCTAAACAAGTAGATCACATGATTATTAAGGTGAATAATATGAGAAGCTGCGGTGGTGCAGCGGTAGCGTTGTCGCCTCACAGCAAGAGGCTCTTCCATTCGATTCTCGGCTGGAGCTCCTTCTGTGTGGTGTCCGCATGTCCTCCCTGCGGTCGAGTGGCATTTGAAAGACATGCGTGAATGGGCGTGCCTTTGTTGAATGTTGGGCGTCGAGCTGGCACCTCTGCACCGTAAAAATCTACTGCCAATCGTTAGCAGACCTGAGTTCCGCTGTGGCGACCCCTAACTGAGAAAAGCCAAAAGAAGAACAACTTAAGAATGATTTAATAGACATGCAGTTGTTAATTATTTATTTGTTAAGGATGCTTTAGTACCTGTCATTCAAGACCTGCCCAAATTACATAAAAATCCTGTACATCCCCCATTACATCCTATTGTGGCAGGCAGAAATTGGTGCACTGAGCCTGCATCTATTTTCATAGAGAAACAAATTAGATCTGTTTTGAATTCATGTCCACACGTTTTAAGGGACACTCAACATTTTTTGAATGATTTGTTCTTGTTTATAAATGTATATAAGAAACAAGAACTTTTGTATTTAGTGACCTTAGAAGTCACTTCTCTCTTTATGGTCATTCCGAACAATGAAGGGCTTTCAAGTGTAAAACAGTTTTTAGAGAGGTATACGGACTTTAATAGTAAGAAGACTGAGTTGAAATGTATCTTAATTGAGTGTGTTTTGAACAATAATGTGTTTATATTTGGTGACAGTTTTTACTGGCAAAAACATGGCGTAGCTATGGGCACGTCATGTGCCAATAGCTATGCCAATGTGGCCATGGGAGTTTGGGAACAATGTCATATTATTAATGGACCCTACAGTAAACAAGTTGTTTTTTATCGTCATTTTGTGAACATTTTTTTGTTGTGGGAGGGTCCTCAAGAGGTCTTACATGATTTCATTAAATACATTAACAGTACCACGTCATTTTTAAATATGTCAAACAAAATCTCAGTTGAGTCAGTAGAATTCTTAGATGTAAAAGTAATATGTGACATTAATTTTTATATTACAACAGAATTGTATAGAAAGCCCTGTCATTGTAACCATCTTTTATGCAAAGAAAGTATGTATCCCTAGAAGTCAAGTTTATAGAGCTTCAAGGCTAAGTGTAAATGATTCAGAACTTGTCAGGCAAATCAACACTTTAATGGAATCTTTTGCAGCTAGGGGCTATGCAAGTAATGACATTGCTGAGAATATTGAGCTAGTCTCCAGTGAGAGATCTAGTAGATCTAAGCCTTATTTTGGTGCGCAGTATTCTGGTAGTATACAAACTGCATCCCAAAAGAATGACAAATTAAAATTATGCTTATATTATTCCAGTGACATCAACAAATATAGGGATATAATCTAAAGACACTGGAATATTTTGACTACAGACAATGACACTGAGGCTATAGTAGATAAGAGACCAATTTATGTATACAAGAACATGAAGTCCCTTAAAAGATGTTTATGTTTACCAAAAGGAATGTCATCCAGTACAAGTAATGGATGTACTACTGCATGTTGGCATTGTCAAGCCTGCAAATATATTGATAGTACAGGAACATTCTATCATCCTGATCAAAGTAGGACATATAGCTTTGACATTGCTGCAACGTGCAGCAGTATGCACGTGGTCTATCTAGCTCACTGTTCAGTATGTACAAAATTCTATGTTGGTAAAACTGATCAAGCACTGAGAGATAGAATTAGGAACACTATTACCACATAAGTAAAAGTGATACAATCAATGCTTTGTCTAAACATATTGTAGACACTGATGCCTCTCATTTTTTCAAGTTTATGGTAATAAGATGTGTAAATGAAGATATAAGGAAATGGGACATCAGAAATCAAACTGAACAGTTGGAAGTCAAATGGATAGTTTGACTACCAGGGGACTATGGACATGGCCTGAATGACAGGATACCATCGAGACCAAAGCTTAAAGCCAGACCACTGAATAGAAAGTAATCTGGCATTTACTTATTTTGAATAATAACAATTGTTAAATATAAGTACATGTTTATTTATTTTTATTATTTTAGGTACATTTACATATATATGTAATTTTTGATTCCTTGGTGGATGTTTATTATTCTGTATTTATATATAAATATATTGTACTGAACATTTTTAGCAATATTTCTTTAAGGAAGCAAATTTTTTAGTCAAGTGATCTTTTTAGTTAGTATATATAATGAGTAAAGAATTTTAGTTGTGAAATGCATCTGATGAAGTAGCTTTGCTACGAAAGTGCTTATGCTTTTACATTTTGTACATTAAAGACAGATTTATTTTGGAAGCCTTTGGTCGTCCTTGGATCCTTCTGTGTATTTTCTGTATTTTGTGACTTCTTAAGTGGACTCAAGTTCTGGTTTTAGTTGGTTGTTGATTTTTACTTTTTGAATATAATATTCTATATGGTTGTTATTATTCACCTTAAGGATCTGCATCCAAAATCCCGCTCTCTCTCTATTCCTTGAAGTCCCAAATTGCTTCATCATCATCCCTTTCCAGATTGTATATGAGCCTTAACTCTGTAGCACTAAAATATTCCTTCAAATCAGGTAAACCTAAACCACCTTGTTCTGTTAGAAGGATCAACATATCCCACTTTACTCTTGTCCTCTTTCCCAATCAGATACATTTCTTCAGTTCTTTAGTAAGTATTGTCCACATCTTCTTATGTTGATAAAGGTATGCCTGAACTGTATACAAGGCTGTAGGGACTAAAAACATTTTCACTGCTTGTATCCCATATCATAAACAAGAGTTTCCAGTTTTTCAGTGCTTGTGTTGTTTGTTTAGTCTCTTCCCACATATCCTTAGCTTTCATAACAGAAGCCTTTTAATCCATACTTCTGAATATGTCATGTTATCCTGTCCCCATAAATATGGGTATTGCTGAACCAATTTGTGTGTGGATACATAATTTATGGCTGTAGCCTTTGTTTTATTTTCATCAGTTTTATATCCTGAAAAGACTTTAAACTGTCTCAGAATGTTCCACAACACTGAGATGTCATTTTCTGGATTTATGTGGTACAAATAATATCATCTGCAAATAAAGCCAACTTTTCCTGATTACCATACCAATTATATCCTTGTACTTCTGAGTCCCTTATTTTCTTTACAAGTGCTCTAAATAAAATGCAAATAACAAAGGAGAAGGAGGACAACCTTGCCTGGTTCCACTGTTCAACACAGCACATCTGAGAGCAACCCTTCCACTTTAATTCTTGCTTCTGATCCCTCATATAACCTTCTAATTAACCATATTATTGTATCAGGGAATGCAAATGCTTCCAATGCCCTGTCAAATGCTTTCTCTGCATTAAGACCCACCAAACAACAGAGGCATCTTCTTACATTCTGCTTCCCTCTGGATGATATCAAGTGTTTACCTGCCCTCCACCAAACCACAGTGATCCAGATCTATCAGTTTTGACCACCTTTGCCATTCTGTTAGCTAGCATAGACATAAACACTTTGTAATTGTGGTTTAAGATTGAAATGGGTCTATATAAGCAGGGTTTGAAAGTTCTTTGGCACCTTTAGGTAATACAGCCTCCACAGCTTTCTTCCAAGATGTTGGTGCTTCCTCTTCATTTAAAATGCTGTTGAACATAATCTTCCAGATATTTATCACTTTCTTCCCTTCTGATTTCCAAACGTCCATAGGAATACCATTTGTTCCTGGAGACTTTCCTGAAGCTTGGTTATACATCACTGTTTTTATCTTATCACCTGCTATCTTAACTGTTAGTTGTTAAGCCTTGTCTGCTTCCAACCGTAGCATGATTGATTCCATAAATATTTCCATTTGTATTCTTTCTTGGTTTCCATATTTCTCAGCTTTATACATTTTTTATAAAATTTCCAGAATATCTACAGGATCACTTCTTATTTTTCTTGTTATAGGTTCCTTACGTTTGGTGAAAACCCTTTCAGCATTCTGTTGCCTAAGTTGTTGTGCTAAAAGCTTTTGTGCTCTGGATTTATCAAAAAGTAGTTGCTTAACTGCAGTCTTTCTAAACTCATGCATATTTTTCAGCTACTCCTTTATTTTTTCTTTAGTACTCTGCATTTGCTCATCTGCTTTTTCTGCGAGGTTCCCCTTATTCTGCAATACTTTAACCTTTATCAGCCCTCTAAGTAATTTCTTTTACTTCTTAACCATATCTCTTTCTTTTTTATTTTGATCCTATTTTTGAACTCCATTTTCATTTTGTCCCAGTCATTGGCCATAACTTCTTATTTGATGCTGTCATTTTCATTCATGCCTCAAAAAATGGGTTGGGATCCGACCCTCAAATCTGACTCGGACACTTTTTCCAGCTTTTGAGACACTGAAAACTGTAAAGCTCCTCCCTCCCCATAATACACTACTCCCCTGTCATACTTCAGATCTCGTTTGCTGCCTTCCCGTACGGAAGTAGTCATTGACTAGCTCTCAAGTTAGAACTTCATTTCAGTGAGTTAAAAAAGATTTATAAATTTTATTTTCTCTTCCCTTTGAATACATCCTCTCTTGCCCTTTCTACACTTTTTAGCGTATCTGTAGCATACCATTGTTGGTATTTTCTTTCTTTTTCCCTTTCCTTTACCTTTCCAGTAAAATTTTAAATTACCATTGTTGGTAATACTTTCCCCCTTTTTATAACTATCTGTAATTAAAAAATAAACAAAAAAATTCTTTCTATCTTGTTTGTCTCCCTTACTTAATAATTATGTCTGAGAAACCTTCAGATTTAAAAAAATGTAAGGCCCATGGCCATAAGATTCCATTGTCGGATGCACACAAGTTGTGCATTTATTGTTTAGGCCCAGCCCGTTTGAACTCAGCATGCAATATTTGTAAGGGCTTTAATCCAAGAGCCTTTATTGATCATAAAAATAAACTGATTTTAAGGGGATTGATGCCTTCTTCTTCTTCTTTTTGTAATGCAGCATCTGGGGCTCAACCCCCAAGAAAAGTGATAGAAAAGAAGTCAAGTAACGTCTGTCGGACCCTTCAGGTTCTTCAGCTCTGAGCTGTTGTATGAGTTTGGGCCACTGCTAAAGGTATCAAAACCATTAGATCGGATTCAATTGGATCTGAAGATTAAACTCTCCAATCCAACTACTTTTAATCCAAAATGTACAATGTTGGCTCCAACTTCAGATCTAAAGAAACACAAAGACAGGTCTCCTCAGATGTGGTCCCCTCCAGTTCTGGATATGATATCTTCCCATCCTTCATCTCCTTTCCTGGAAAGACATCACCACTCTAGGACTTCATCCATTGCTTCTTCATCTCATTCTTCTAGACGTCTGACTGAAGCAGATATGAATAGTATGATGAGGAAATTTCTCTCAACTTAAATACAAATGGGGGTACTCCTGTCTCCTACCCCACTGGGTCCGGAGGATTTCATTAGTACTACCTCACCTATTTTGTCTCCTTCTCCTATCTGACCTTTGGCTTCAGAGCAGTTGGATCTGACAATCCTGGATCTGTCTGTATTAGATCCGAAGACCCTAGTATCTTCTATACTGCTACTGTCTCTGAGTGGATCAGCTATGATCACATTGGAACCAGGTGACTCTCGGAGCCATAGCATTGCAGCCAGATCCATAGTGTGGGAGTCGACTCTGAGATTGTTAGAGCTGTCTCTGCCTCTTGGAGCCTGGGCTCTGGACAACTCTGCTCCTACCCCTGCTTTGAGTGGTTTGCCTTTTGGTTGGAAGGAACCAACAGTATGGAAGCATGTCTTTTCGGAGCTGTCGATTTCTTTCTCTCTGAGGCATTCTGTTTTTGAGGTAGTGTAGAGAGTTTTCTCTCCTCCAAGAGAAAGGATGTATCCATCTTCCTTGGATCCTACTTCCCAAACCCAGTTGTCTTTGCATCTGGAGCCTTAACTTCCTACACCACAGGGATAGCCAGGTCAAAGTCTGCAGGAATACCACAAAGGGTATATTGCATTATTCCTATATTTCTCTGGAATACCCTCCGCCCCAAGCAAAGAAAGTGCAAAAGGAGACACTTAGACTCTTCTCAAGAGTCTGTCATGGAAGACAATGATTTTGATAAAACAGAAGGGTCCCTAAAATCACCATCTGATGACATCTCATTTAGAGACATACTAGAGATCCTCAAGCAAAGGGGTGGTTGGTCATCCAACAACCCTTCCCAAGAGGAGTCAGTATTCCTGGAAGCCTTTGGGGCTGGCCCATCTACCTTCTGGGTGACTCCGACCATAGATGAGCTCATTGATTTGATCTCTTGATGGGCCAGGAAGGAACCTAACTCCATTGAGCTGAACCCCAAGAGGCCAGACAGGATCCTAGCACTACCCAAGGATAGGAATTTTTGGACCCAAGGAATTAGTGCCATGGTCATAGCGGTTGCCATAAAAAAGGAACTTGCAGAGCAAGGTTCCTCTATTCAGCTCCCTAAGAGGAAGTACAGGGCATTGGACAGATTCGGGAAAAGTATAAATGCTTCAGTGACCTTTGCTCTTCAGTCACTCAATTATTTGGCACACTTCACCAGACTCCAGAGGGATTTGATTAAAGAACTCATCAAATCCCTCTCTGGGACTATTACTTCTGAGGCAGAGAGCTTGATTGCCTTACAGTTGGCTAACCTACAGTCCATTTCAAATTCATCCATGAGGTTAATCTCACATGCAGCATGTAGGTACCTCAAGAGAGAGGCAGGTTTAGCCATTTCCATTAGGAGGCATGCGTGGATGCGCCTGTGTGATTTCTCGAAGCCCTTCAAGTCTTCCTTCATCAATGCTGCCTTTGACAGACATTCTTTATTTTACCCCAAGGTTAAAGGCACATTATCCAGGTGTGAGCATGATGTAAGACCCTGCCTGCTGTGGGCATACGTTTTTCGACTCCTCAATGGACCTTTTCTAGACTGATCCCCAAGAGGCAGAAGGGGGATTTCTAATGGAAGACACCACCCATGTATCAGAGTACGCCCGCAAAACCAAGGATCCAGAGACACTTTTTCTGACAGATCCTACCAGCGCTCCTGAAAGAAGACCTGATCATCCACCTCTGGAGGCAGTCAAGTGTCATTTAACTCTGCTCCAAAGAGCCTGGTTAGGGATTATAAAGGCTTCATTGGTGCAAATGATTATTTCCAGAGGTTATATAATACCCTTATCTTGACCACCACCCCCCCCCCTTAACAGTAAACAAAATGTCCGATGTTCTACCCAATCGGAGGAAAGCAGCAGCACTAGAAATAAAAAAGCTGCTAGAGAAAAGAGTCCTCCAAGAGGTCCCCCAGACCAGAAAGAGTCCATAACTTACTCAAGATTCTTTTTAGTGCCAAAGGAAATAGTGGACTGGTGACCAATTTTGGATTTCAGCAATCTAAACTAGTCAGTTCAGTACTCCAAGTTCCAGATGTTCACGGTTCAGTCCATTCTGCCATTTCTACACAAGGACAACTAGATATGCAGGATAAATCTTCAGGATGTTTGCTGCCATATAAAAATGAACAGACAATCCAGAAAATTTCTACTGTTCCAGCTGGGAAACAGTCACATCCAATTCAGAGCTCTGCCCTTTTCTGCCACCATAGCCCCCAGGGTGTTTACCAAATGCAGGGCAGTAGTGACAGCTTGCTTGAGACTGTAAGCATTCCAAGTGTTTCCTTAATTGGATGAATGGCCCATAACTGCTCTGACCAGGCATCAGCTGATCAAAGCATGAGATTATGTACTCAAATTATGCTCTCACCTGGACATTACAAACAATCCAACTAGAACCAACTCAAATTTTGCAGTTCATTGGAACGATGTTCGACACAGTATCCCTGACAGCCTCCCTTCCTTTACTAAGGGTACAAATTATACACTTTCAAATCAAAAAGATAATCCAATGTTCCTCTCTCTCAGCCTGGTTGATACTTCAAGCATTGGGGTCAAGGTCTGTGGTGATAATTTTTCTTTCGTTAGCAAGATACCTCATAATTCTTCAGTGGACCTTAGCAATTCAGTGGTCTTCTCTTCACCAGCCATTGTCCATTCAAATCAAAATAACTCAAGCATGAAAAAATTACCTCCAGTGGTGGATTTACTCTGATCAGATAAGGCAAGGTTGCCGCTTCATTCCCCCTCAGTCCAAGGCCATAGTTACGATGGATGCTTCCCAAACTTGGGGGGGGGGCTGTTCTTGGCAAAGACAGGTTTATAGGTTCATAGGTGGGTACTAGGCTATCTGCCCAAAAGCATTTATAAGCCTAGCCAGAATGTGTTGGCTTTCGCCTTCCCCTTAGATAAGTTCCCTGTGCCTCTGTCCAGCAGAGCCACTGAAGTGATCCCCGAGGTAAACTTTCTGTTTCCCATCCACTTGTCAAGGTTTCTTTTGAAGAGTGTTAGCAAGGAGCTCTGCCTAATGTAGATTGGGATCTTGTTCCAAAGCATGGGAAGTCTCTGGGACAGGAATCTATCCGTCCAGCATGTTCTATTTATTGTTGTGGTGAGGTTTAGATCCCTAGAGCATGTGTCTCGAGGGGATAAGGTTTTCTTTAGGTAGAGCATGTCCATCAATTCTGGGTTGGACATGGCCTTGTATGTCAGGCATTGATCACCTCTGAGTAGCGGTATGCAACTGAGTACAACTGGAGTTTCTTCAGTCAAGCTGCATAGGGCATCTGTTTGAGGCCATTGATCCTTTTGGTGAGGTACTTCTGTGGTCTTTCCAGCTGTTGTAGGTGTCTTGTAAAGTACATCCCAAATGGGGCGTTGTACTCTAAGATGGGTCTGATGAGTGATGAGTAGAGGGGCACAATGACCTCTTTTGATTTGGATGCGAACCGTTTTGTGATTAGGCGGGCCACATAGAAGGATTTTCTAACCACTTTGGCAATGTGATTATCAAAGGTGAGATTACTATCTACTTGGGTCTCCAGATCCCTAATTACGTCTTCCGTATTTAGGGGACTACCACCTATGTGGTAGTTTGTGGGTACTTTGTTTTTTCCAAAGGGGATGACTATGCACTTTTTGGCATTTAGCTTGAGGCCATGATTTTGACACCAGGTATCCGTCTCAGTGAGACCGTTTTGGAGGATGTCTGTGTCAGCCGGAGAGTCAGTTATAGCCCCTAATTTGCAGTCGTCTGTGAACTTGGTCAGCCATAGTCCTCCTGTGCTTGCCTGTACCTCTGAGAAGTATATGCCAAACAGGAGGGGTCCTAGGACTGAGCTCTGGGGAACACCACTTGTAACCGGTTTAGAGATGGACCTAGCTCCTGCAACTCTCACCATGTGGGTTCTGTCCGTGAGCCAGTTGGCAACCCATCTCGTGATGTAGGGGTTTATGTTCAGGCTCGTGAGCTTGTCTATAATACCAGAATGAGAAATGGTGTCGAAGGCCTTAGTGAGGTCTAGGTAGGCTGTGTGTACCACCTTTCCCTCATCTATAGCCTTAGTAACTGTCTCAAAGAAGTCCACCAGGTTTAGGAGGCATGATCTGCCCTTAACAAAGCCAAACTGGGTAAGGTCCAGTGTTTGGAGATTCCCAATGTCTCTGTTAATGAGTTCCATGATGATGAGCTCCATAGCCTTGCAGGCCAAGCTAGTCAGGCTTATAGGGTGATAGTTCCTGGAGTCTTTGTGGAGCGGAATAACCATTGCTGTGCGCACTCTGAGTATGTAGCCTGTGGAGAGGCTGAGTTTGAACAGTGTGTTTAGGTGAGGGGTTAGTTCGTCTTTGAGCTCTTGTAGGACGCAGCCTGGGACACCGTCCGGTCCCATTGATGCTGAGTTTTTTGGCTTTGGAGAGGGCTGTTTTAACCTGAGTGTCTGTGGTTTCAGGGACTCTACATTCTTCTGGTATGGTTATGGGCCCTTTTGGGGGTGAGAGGGGGGTGAAGTTTGCACTGAACCTGCCAGGATGTTGGCGATATCGGTCGGTTCAGTGTATTTTGTGCCATTCTGCACTAATTCCGAGCAGATCTGAGCATTGCCACTTAGATTCTTGACATAGCTAAAGAATGCCTTGTGGTTATCGTTGGAGTCCTTGGCAATTTTTTTTTCAAAGCTCGCCTTGGATGATTTTATGAGGGATCGTAGTTTCTTGCTGATACTGATCAGGGATGTCTTCCCTTCTTGGGATTTTACACTTTTCTGTACTAGTTTCCTCCTTCTATTGCATAGCTTGTTTATGGCAGGAGTCCACCAGACTGGTTTCCTTTTCTTGAAGGAGTGAGTCTTGGTTTTGCTTGGGATGGCACCATCCATGCATTCTTGTAGCTGCTCGTAGAATGCATTAGTAAAGGATTTTGCAGCCTGGACAGTGTTATCCTTCAGCATGGGGGCTTTGAAATTTTCCACCTTGGTCTTAAGTAACGTGAAGTTTGCTTTTGAAAAGTTTTTCATGGTGGCTTTCTTGTCCAGGGGTGGGGGCGGAATATGGATATCCAAAGTGATTTGTTTATGGTCAGATCTAACCAGTGAGGGGTTGACCTCTGGTGTGGAACACCGGTCACCCATGTTGGTGATGACCAGGTCCAATATGTTGTCACCTCTGGTGGGAGTATTGACCAGTTGAACCAGGGCATTTGAGTTTATACTAGGAAAAGTTGGGCAAAGGAGTTAATACTTGAGTAGTTCTTCCAGTTAATGTTTGGGTAATTGAAATCACCCGATATTAGGGTGGTTTTGGTAGGACCTTTATGTTTCCCAGTGTTTCCAGAAACGCAGAATGGGGGTCAATTTGAATTGCAGTTTTGCCCATTGTTAGTTGCACGTGGATGATCTCTGAAGCATCGTGCTGTGCCACTAACCTGGAGGTGTGGGTATCCTTGATGAATATGGATATGCCCCCACCTTTTGTATTTCGGTTTGGGTTCTGTGGCCGAAATGTATGGTATGAGTTGTTGCCTGGTAGTGCTGGGGTGCTCTCTGGAGCCTTAAACCAGGTTTCTGTTACTGCACATGTATTGATTTTCTCCATACTGAGGAGTGCTTCGAGTGTGTGCATTTTGAGGTTTAGACTTCTGGCATTGAGTGGCATTACCCTCAGTTTTTTGTTACTTGTGCTATTTACGGCAGTGGATTTGTCTTTTGAGCCTTGCCTAAAAAAGGCACTATGGGGGTGGCAAGAGCCTTGGCAAGTATTCGAAAGCCTGTGTGTGACAAGTGCAAGCCATCTCTACCGAAGCAGCGTGGCTTGTCAAGCATGTCATCCCAGGCAGACAGACACTGGATCCCCTTTGAATGACACCAGAAACTTAGCCAATTGTTGAAATCTAGATTTTTTTTCTTTATACCATGGTATCATTCTTGGTGAGGGCAGGATGCTACTCAGGGTCAGGGTCATACCGGCCTGGGCTACATAATCAAAGAACTCTTCCATGTCTCTTCATGTAGTCCAGGGAGGTACGGCTCAGGTCATTCACACCAACATGGGCAATGACAGGGTCATATTTGTACTTGTTCTGGAGTGACCTGAGTGCTTGTGTTATGTGGCGGATCCTGGCATCCAACAGGCAGCTAACAGTAACCTTCTCCTTATTCAGCCTAGTGAGTGGGACGTCAGTGTGCCTTACTATAGAGTCACCTGTTACTAGTATGTTGGGTATGTTATTTTGCCTTAAGAGCTGTGATTACATGGCACACTGGCTTTGTAAAGTATGTGTTTCATGGTTTGTGTTGGGGGGGGGGGGTTGCTTGGATGTTTGCTTTGGAGGTCTCTGTTGGTTTTGCAAATTTTTATTTAGAGCATCCAAGTATGTTTTTTGTATTTATGTGTGTTTTTTGCAGGTGCTGGTGTAAGACTGGTGGTGTGATGCAAGTATTTCCCTTCTCCTCTTGACTGTCTGATCCAGTCTTGGGTTGAGAGAGCTTAGCCTCTAGTTTGGCTGTAAAACTGCATCTCTCACATGTATTAGTGTTTGGTGGTAGGAGGAGGGGGTTGTCTGTGTACATGAGGCAGTTGTAACGTTGCCTCAAAATGCCCAGATTCAACAGTTGGACTGGAGAGTACACCTGAAACTGCCCTTTGGACATGCCTGGATAGGTGCAGTGAACTGTTTTACTGGAAGGCTGGTAAGGTCGAATAGAGAGCCTTGTCCTTCTGTTCAGTACAGGAGGGTCTAGTGCTAGGGTTTATAAGTGCTTGCTATATGTTTTGAGCAAGTGCTGGGCTGAGAAATGAATGGCTTGAGTGCTTAAGTTGAAAGTTTGTCTAGTTCCATGGGAAAAATTGAAGAGGAGACTTTGTGGCGCCGGGAATACTTTTACCGTAGCTAACTGGTGCTGCCTGGCGTGCAAAACCGGGCAAATATGGTATTTATAGCAGGGAAATGAAAGAGAGAGAAATTAGCCCAAAATGACCAATAAACTACTAATTTCTGGGCTGAAACCACTAAGGGCACGTGGTTCCCTAAAGAGGCCAATACGCATATCAATGTCTTTGAAATGAGAGCTGTCTCCCTATCATTGCAGGCCTTCCAAGAAACTATCCGTTCTGGGACTATTGCGATTTAGATGGACAATATGTCTGTGGTCTGGTCCACCAACAAACAAGAAGGAACCAAATCTTAACCCCTGTGTCTAGAAGCTTTAAGAGTGTGGGAATGGGTGATGTCATCTAATCGATTTGTGATAGCAATGCACATTCTGGGGAAATCCAATGTGATAGTGGACAAGCTGAGCAGGTCCATCCTGATGCCTCACTAGTGGTCTCTCAACATGAGAGTGGCAGAAAAGATATTCTGTTGATGGGGTAAACCTTGCTGTGACCTGTTCACATTTCCCCTCAACAAAAAGTGTAGCAGGCTCTTTGCCCTGATCCCCTCCCCCACCAGGGGAGACACCGAGAAATGGTCTTCTCCATGATTGGGCCCCCAGTCTCATCAACAGCTTTCCTCCACTACCTCTAATCCCCAAATTCCTAAAGAAAACATCTCAATTGAAGAGCGCAGTCATTCTCATTGCTCCTTATTGGCTTCATCAGATTTGGTTCCCCTTTCTCTGGCTTTATCTGATCCATCCACCTTGGATTCTGGATCCAAATCCAGACCTTTCTCACCTGACAGATCTGATACTCCTGGACATTTTGGGCCTAAAGCAGGCAGCATGGCTTCTCCAATTCCATTAATAGCTAGACAGCCCATGCTGTCTTCTCCTGTCTGTCACATTCTTATATCTTCCCACAAAGATTCCAACAGGAAAATTTACAGAAGCAAAGTACCAGTACCTAAAGATAAAATGAACTGTCAATGTTATGTTATTAGATGTGTGCTTTTAAATGACTGTATTCCTTTTGCTAGTGCACTTTAAGGAATTTATTGTTTTATTAGGTAATTATTTTGATTTGATATATAAGGTGAAGCTGCTGTGTTCATTTTATTTCATTCTGAAGAAGTCTTTTGAGACAAAAGCAATATTAAACTGTGTTTTTCGCTATTTGCTGGTGGTTTCCTTCATTGTTCAGTCAGACTGGTGGTTTGGTTTTTATTTATAAAGTACCAGTACCTAAAGTTCTTGAATTTTAGGCTACAATTTTTAATGTAAGTGGGAGTTCTTCAACTGTTAAAGTCCAGTTTTCTGCCATTTCGAATTTTCATATTGGAATAAATGATTCATCTTTAGCATCTTCTAAGCTTTGGAAGGCCTTTATAAGGGGAACCTATCTCCTTAGACCTCCTTTTAAAGGTCCCCCCCATGGGATATGAATTTGATTTTACAATATTCGACCCAATCTCCATTTGAGCCATCAGCCAAATGTGAACTAAAATTTGTAACCTGAAAAACTGTATTTTTAGTGGCCATCACCTTTGCTAGAAGATTCTCAAAATTGCAGTCCCTGTCTTCTAAGCCACCTTATCTGGTTTATCATAAGGATAGGGTATCTTTATGAACCAACCCATCATTCCTTCCTCAGGTGGTGTCAGAATCAAATATCAGTCAAACCATAAACCTTCCAGTTTTCTTCCCAAATTTCACAAAAGAAAGGAGAGTATATGCTACACCTTTTAGATGTGTCTAGACAGCTGTTTTATCTACACAGGACCAAAATTTTAGGAAATCAGATCAGTTATTTGTTTTCTTTTCAGATTCAGAATTTCGCAAACCAGTTGTTAAAGTGACCTTAGCCAAATTGTTAACTGATTGTATTATCTTTGTTTATAGTAAACTGAGCATGTCTTTGCTGAAACCATTAAAAGCTCATTCCACCTGGTCTATGGGAACTACTTCTGTATTTTTATCCAGAACTTCCTTGGACGATATTTGTGCAGCTGCAACTTGGGCTAATCCTCATACCTTTATCGCTCATTACAAATCGGGAATGCAAGGCCAATGCCAGTGGTCTCTGGCTCAGTAAATTTGCAGATGATTGCAAATTAGGAGCCGTTATTGAATCCCACACTGACACAAGTGTTCTCCAGGAGGAGCTGACACAGACAAACAACTAATGTCAGAGCCATGGACTAAAACTAAATGCCAGGAAATGTGTAATAGCATCCTTTGGGAAGTCATACACCCCTGGTAACTATCATATTGCCAACACACCCCTTAGAATTGACCCAGTAGTCAGGGACTTTGGGACACAAATAGATAGTAATCTAGCCTTTGACCATCACATGTCTACAGTAGTGAGGAAATCATTCTGTGTTGTGTAACTTATAAACAAAGGTATGTATCTAAGTCCAAAGAAGTCATTGTTCCACTTTATTTGGCATTCATTAGACCTATCATTGAGTACAGTGCGCCCTTTGGTATGTACCTATCCAGGCATATCCAGCAATTGGAGCGTCTACATAGGTTCCTCACTAAAAGAATACAGGGCTTAAGTAAAATGTCCTGTGCAGACCACCTCAAGGCTCTATCCTTGTATTCTGTCTCCTACAGGCTTTTGAGGAGAGATCTATTCCTGACATACAGGGCATTGTCCGACCCCACTCTAATCGACCTCCTAATATCCGCAAAGCAAACAGCACCAGAATTACCCATTCTATAGACTTAAACCTTGCCTGTGATATAAATAGGACCTACTGGAGAGACAGGTATGTATCCCACAGATTACCCTGTCTCTGGAACAGGCTCCCCATTTATGTGAAGCAGAGTTCCTCCCTCACCAATTCAAATGCAACTTGGACAATTGGATGGGGAACAGGAAATGTATCTCTGGTTTGGCACCTATGTCTCCAATGGACACTGGCAACCTGTAAATGGTTCATCTTCTAGGCCCCAGCTTGTAAATATTTCATCTCCCAAGCCCCTACTTACACTTATCAAGGGTATCAGAACAATCAGAGATTTGGGATGCATGGCTAGGCTTACAAAAGCCCTTGTGGTCATTAGCCTAGTAAACACCTATGAACCTATGGTCTCTAGGTGAAGAGCAGCCTTTGGCTCAGTGATGGTCAGGAATATACTTCCTTAGTGTCCTCCCAGGATTTAGGTAGCAGGGGACTCTGTCCCATTTGTTGAGGAATGAATGAAAATGACAACGTCAGATAAAAAAGCTATGTACTTACCATAATGTTTTTTCTGTGTTATCCATTTTCATTCTTCCTCAACTCACCTCCCTCCAACCCCCTACCATTTTGTTTGTGACTTCTGGAAGAACAAGAAGATACTAAGAGAATCAGTGTTCTTGCCTTTGAGCTCCAGATATTGGTTTCTCATATTATGATTGTTTCTAAGTTTCTAAAAAGCTAAAAGATCAGCAATCAATATCTGAGGTATGGTAGGGGACTAGAGCATTATGAGTAAGGGAGGAGCTTGAGAGTTTTCCAGTATGCATGAGCTGTAAAAAGCGGCAGAGTCAGATTTGAGGGTTGGATCTGAACCCACTTGTTGAGGAAGAAAGAAAATGGAAGAATTGATGTTTGCACCTTTAGGCATTATCTAACCTAAAATTAAGGTTATCTATGCTAAAAAGCATGCTACAGCCTGTGCTTCCACTTACACTGATTGCTGTCTGTTCTTTTATTATCTCTCTTTCCCTCCCAGATATGAAAAACTGCTTGTATCCTTTCAGAAAACATTAATTTTCAGCTGCAAGAAAAAGTGCATTGGCTATCTTTAAATAAAACTAAATTGTACACTGTTCTGTTAACTGCATTAAAATATGATTGCTAGGGAGGTTGTTGCCTCTTATTCACTTCCCATAATATCAAACATAATTTTTCACTGAATTGCTTGCCTTTGTCCCTTTTAATTTTGCATTTCCCTCAGTAAAGAATACTCAGAATTCTGAAGATTAACTCTTTGCACCTGCAGATTTCTTATCTCTATGGAAATGTACTCAACAATGAGTCGGTATAAATTTCACTCAGGAAAGAATGAGCAGCTGCTCTCAGCTGTCCACAGTTCAACTCCACTGAACATTTGCAATTGGAAAACAAACAAACTAGTATCTTAGCAGTTGTAAAAAGGTATTTGCATGGCTTTCATCATTTTGTCTTATTTATAAAGCTTACATACTTACAGGCTTACATAAACACCTGTTTACAGTTTAAACTTTGAACGTTTTCAGTGGAGATCACAGTACAGTGAGGAAGAGAAGATTTACCATTTTCCTCACTGTAGTGTGATCTTGGAGTTGGTATATTTGTTTAGCAGGGGGTGTGGGGGGGTGCAGGGGGGAGTTGACCCCTTGCAAAAAACATAATTTTTTTGTATTACCATTTCAAAGCTTCAAAACTTCAGTCTTATGGTCGCGACCATGTGCAGTTCGAAGTTTTTGAAACTTCAAGCTTGTGAAGTAGATCCATGTGTAACACGTGCCTTAACAATTATACAAAAGAACTATGAATTAGCATGGCACATCCAATAGGTGTGGGTCTGATTACTACACCCTCTAATCATGCACTGCTATGAGTCTTGGGAGAAAGTTATTCAGCTCTCCATTGAGCATAATTTAGCATACAGCGTGGTTAAGCAGTCCATGTTGATTAGAACAGAGACATGATTATGGATTTGGAAGATTTTAAATAGGCTAACTCAGTATGTAGCCATGCTATTTCTTAATTCCTTCAAAGAGATCAGGGGCACATTGTGCTCCCTCAGCCATGTAGACTGAAGTATAAGAAAACTGCTGCAAGGTATCTGTTCAGCTGTACAGTAACGGATGGCCAGTTATTTACTGTGGTACCCATGTTCAAAGTGGTCCCCACTTTGATATAGCCCCACCCTATTCAATGTACCCTACCCATTCATTTGCTCCCTGCTGCTCCACCTTGCTTTGAAATCACCAGCTGCCCCATTCTGAAGTAAACTTTAAAAAAAGACGTTTTCATGAAATGAACACAAAATATGGTTCTATGCAAGAAGAAGAAGAAGAAAAATTGCTAGTGTTTTCTGTGATGAACAGTAAACTAAGAGTAGTTTGTCAATTTTTGATAAATGATAAAATAATTGATATGAAGATTGATATAGGGACAAAAAGCATCAAATTGTATTTGTGAACGCATTTCAGTCAGTGTTTCTAGAGCATTGCAAAATGCAACAGTTAAAGTATATATATATTGAAGAGGGTTTGGTAGAACTGAGTTAACGGCTACTGTGTGTCATGAAAGAACAAAAAGAGCAGTTGCCATTATTTGTGGTACAAGGAGATGTTCCTGCTTTGTTTCGTGTGGGAAGAACTACCTGCAGAAGGTTGTATTAAACTAGAAATAAAATTTGTGAGACAGGGTGCTTTGAATGAGTTAAAAGTTAAGTGTTCAAATGCATGCTGAAGTGTTTCAAGGATTAAGTATACTGTGTGATGTGGAAGTCTCCATTTTGGTGAATCCAATTGTTTTTCCAGTAGGGCAAGCCTCCATGCACCACCAACAGGTGGATTCTGCACCCTCACCACCCAATCTCTCTCTCCCCTCTGTGTGTGTGTGTGTGTGTTTGTGTGTATTTATTTATAATGTACATATTAAAATCAAAATTGTGTAAACTCAAAGAAGGAAAAGTGTAAAACAAACTAAAACTCACTGTTTTTTTTGAGACATGATGTAACACCACGATTAACAGTAGTGTTCACTGTGTGATGTTTAGAAGTCAACTGTGAATCAAGCTGTTGGCATAGAAACATATCTATTACCAAGAGAGGAAGAGTTAATAGCTATGCCGGTATTAGTTGTGTTCTAAAAAAAATTATTTAGCATCTCCTTTGTATATAAAATATTACTTTTCACAGTAAGTTCTGTACTTTCTGTTTTGCAGAGGTATAGAAACATGTTAAAAGTGAAGAATAAAGTGTAGCAGTCTGCAAGGATCATTTATTAGTCAATGGGAAGACAGTGAGTACCTTAGTAACTTAACAGAAGTCAAAGAGATTATACAAATGTAGTTTGAGAAAAAAATAATTAAATTGTGAGTTGGTAAGTCACTGATTAAATATTTGGCTATTGAATATTTGAGCATGCATGAGATAAAGGAATTTATGTTTCAGCTGTGAAGGTAAAAGCAGTGTTTGTTGTGTTCCACCAACACGTGAAAAATCTGTAAACATTTGTAGGTTTGGTAAGCTACCATGTTTGCACCTAAACAGCAGCACTGGCACTCTTGCACAGCTTACTAAAGGGTCAAATTTTATGGCAGTGAGAACGCTATGAACAAAACACATTTTGTAAATGTGAAGAATTCCTAAAGTATAATACAGTTTTTGACCAAAGCCTACCGTTGTCTCTCACTTTGTCTGGTGAAATTACTTGGATAAAAAGTTTTAGATATTACTAAATTGTTGGTAGCATAACAGTTATTTAGGTTGGTTAGTTAGTTTACTTAGATGAGGCCTTTAGCCTGTGTGTTTAAAAAAAGTGTGTTTATCTTGTATAGTTTATAACTGTACATCCTAATTTAAGTTATTACAAATTATATTGCATTCTGTGTCTGTTAGTGTTTTCAGTATGGCAGAATCGAGAACTTATAAGAAATGCTCAGAGTGTGGGCACAAACTCCCACCTCAGGATCCACATTCAAAATGTGTTTACTGCCTCAGTGCCACACACTTTGATATTGACTACCAGTCATGGGCAGCATTCAGTGCTATGTCCCTCCAAACAAGAAGGGACAAACTAGTTTTAAAGGGGCTCCTTCTCAGTCAGACAAGGGGCTTCCCCTTCGCCTGTTTCACCATCTAAAAAAGAGAAATCTAACAGTAAAGCTTAGGACGAGGATAGAGAGGACAAAGAGAAGAGGGAGAAAGAATGCATCATATCTCCATCTAAGTTGTCAATGAAAGAATTCTCCAGAACCAATTCCTGTTGGCCCTGACCCTGAGGTACCTGGAAGATCAGAGCCAGCACCTCCTCGACCCTGATTTCCTTCACCTCACCTCATATGAGTTACTCATCAGGACTGGTGAATTCCAGACTCCAGTCTCCCATCCTCCAAGAAAAATACTACTCTTGTCCCTCATCTATGGCATCATCCACCTGGTCATCAAAAAGCCTGATCAAACTTGATGTTCACAGGATGGCAAGGACATTTCTAAGAATAGAGGTACATCTCAGGATTTTACCACCACCATCCCCTGGGAAGGTACCTAGTGTTGGCTACTTTACCCCTCCTTTACAATAACCCTTACCATTCCACCCCTCACGTTCATTTTTAACAGAGCCAATTGGAACCATTGCACCTGTACTGGTGCTGGAACTTGCTTATTTGTTGCTGACAGTTTTACAATCTCTATCGACTCTGACACCATTGAATTGAGAAGAGACTCAGAGCCGAAGATTGGAGCCAAGTTCCAACGGGGCAAGTCGACACCAAGTCTCTTGGAGCCATCTCATCCTCTTGGGCTTTGGCTTTGGATAGCCCGGATCTGAGATCAACTTTGGGGCCAGAGCTCATTGATGCTGAGGTTTCCCAATCTTCTTCAGAATGGAGGGAATCATTGATTCCAATAGCAACCTTGGGTTTGAAGCCCTTGAAAGGGTTTTGGTGAATGCCAAGGACAAGGTAGCTTCAAACACTGGTTCCATCCAAATCCCATCTGTATTCTGTTTCTTCACCTCTTCATCCTGCCATATAAGGACATCTGGCACCAAGGGCTTCTCAGAAAGTCTACTTCATTAACTCCCCATCTGATTCTGACCCTTCTACTGCCTCCTCAAAAGGTGGTACTAGAAAATGGATGTGCAAGCAGAAGCACATAGTCTCATAGCCAGAATATTTCACTGAAGATACTGACTTAGAGGAAGGAGAGGGTTTCTGTCACTCCCTCTGAAGATGTCTCATTCAGCGACATTCTAGAATTGATGAAGCAGAGCGGGGGCTGGATAACCCAAAACCCTACTCCAGATGAGTCAATATTCTTGGAGGCTTTTATTTCTAGACCAGCATCCTGGGAAGTACCACCCATTGATCCTGTCATTGGTCTTATGGCTCAGCAGGCATGGAAGGACCCTGATGAGGTGGAGCCCATACACAAAAAGCAGACTGTGTATTATCACAGTATCATATAGGATGCACTGGAGTATAGGTCTACCAGTGGATGCTATGATGGTGGCAGCAGCCCCAAAGCAAGAGCTATCAGAAGAGAGCTGATATGTTCATCCCCCTAATAAAAAATCAGGGTGATGAACAGATTTGGGAATTGAGCTTATGCATCAGTGAATTTTGCCCTTAGATTGCTGAACTATTTAGCCCACTTAACAAGATTCCAGAGAGACTTCACTAAATAGATCAAGTCAGTCTTGGGGGTGTTGCCTGTGGATATTCAGAAAACAGTGGACTCCCAGCCTTCCAGCTTTCAATCCTCCTTTAATGTAGCCATGTGTCTTCTCTCCTATGCAGCAGATGGTAGGGCAAGAGCAGCAGGCACCGGCATAATCAATGTGTTGTCACACCTGAATGTGACTTTGTGGAAGGCTTTATGTCATCCTTTGTCAATGCCCCTTGTGATGGTTCAACTTTATTTGAACCCACAGTCAAGGATACAGTGACTAGGAGCCAACAAGATGGGTAAGACTCTCTCTCTGCAGTGGGAGTGCACTTTTCTACCCCACAAAGAGCTTTCTATAGGAACCAGAGATCGGGGAAGAAAATGTGGTTTTGCAAATCATAGGGTTCTTTCCATGACTCCCAGAGTGACAGACCTCCCCGTGGCAAAGGGGGAAATACCCAAGAGGCAGAGGCAGACCACAGAATCAAAGCTTTTGTGGCCCAATTTCCTGGAAAGTTTTTCAAAGCTTCTGAATAGTTACCTGACTGCTGCACTCTGGAGGCAATCAGAGGGCATCTGTCTTTGCATCCTCAAGCCTGGCACATGATAACATTGGATGTATGGGTGTTGAGTGATATCCAGAGGCTATTCAGTTCCCTTTTCCCTTCTACCTCAGACAAAGAAAAAGTCATCAAAGTTCCACACAATCAATGGGACTCAGCAGCCATAGAAATGTCAAAGCTGCTAGAAAAAAAAAGTAATCCAACTTGTCTCTACTGACCAGTTAGAGTCTGGAGTCTACTCCAGGTTCTTTTTAGTACAAAAGACACCAGGGTACCTCAGACCCATTTTGGCTCTCACTCATCTAAACCAGTTTGTAAGAAAGACAAAATTCCAGATGGTCACGGTACAGTCCATTTTGCCTCTTCTGAGGAAGTCTGATTGGATGTGCCCTATAGATCTCCAGGACGTTTACTCTCGCATCAAAATAGTGAAATGCTCCAGGAGATTTCTCCTCTTCTGACTGGGAGACAGTCATTATCAATTTGGAGTGGTGCCATTCAGTCTCACCACAGCCCCCAGGGTGTTCAACAAGATCGTGGCAGTAGTATCTGTGCACCTGCGCCTAATGGGGATCCACGTTTTTCAGTATCTTCTCCTCCCAGCCTCCATCAAGCAACTGCTAATTCACACGGACCAAGTACTCCAGCTGCTTATGAATCTAGGAATTTCTGTTGTTCTTCATCTTTCGGCTTTTCTGGGTTAGGGGTCAATACAGCAGAACTCCAGTCCGCTAATGATTGGCAGTAGATTTTTACAGTGCCGAGGTGCCAGCTCTATGCCTAACCTTCAACGAAGGCACGCCCATTTACGCATGTCTTTCGAACACCACTTTACCGCAGGGAGGACATGCAGACTCCACACAGAAGGCGCTCCAGCCGTGAACTGAACGGGAGAACCTCTTGTTGTGAGGTGACAATGCTACCGCCAACTAACTCTGACACAGAGAATAGAATTCACAGGATGCCACCTGGACACTAGACTTCAAATAGTCTTCCTCTGTCCAGGGTTCTAACATTGCATCTTACAGCTCTTCACATGCTCCACCACCAGCAAGATTAGTAGTAAGTCTCTTAGGTCTCATGGTGTCAACAATTCTAATGATTTCCTTAGTCAGATTTTACATGAGGGTATTGCAGTGAATCTTGACAGTGCAGTGGTCTCAATCTGTTCATACTCTACATTTGAAAATTCAAATTATTTAAGTCTCCAACAGAAACATTGCTTGGTGGATAACATCCCCATCTGTGACCGGGGGGCGGCCTTTTCAGATGGATTTGTCTATTGCAACAGTGACCTTCTTGGGTGGGGGAGGCATTTAGAAGGGAGAATTGTCCAAGTCACATGGTCATCATTAGAGGCCAACTTTCACATCAATAATTTGAATTTGAGAGTGGTTCTTCTAGTGTTGCAGGCATTTCTGGACCTTCTCCCCAAGTGTGTGACCTCCATGTGGGTGGACAGCATGATTTTAGTTTGGTACATCAACAAACAGGGAGGAACCTGATCTTATCCTCCAATGTTCAGAGGCCCTGAGGGTTTGGCAATGGACAATGTTTTCACACCACGTTCTGATAGCAATGCATATCCCTGGGTACTCCTGTGTACTAGCAGACAAACTGAGCAGAGCATTATTAATGACTTACAAGTGGTCCCTCATTCCCACAGTGACACAAGCAATTTTCAGTTGCTGGGGCCAGCCTTGTTGCAACTTCTTTGTCTCCTATCTGAACAACAGATGCAGCAGGTTCTTCACCCTGATCTTCTCAAAGGGAGAGTCACCAAGGGATGCTCTAATCCCATTTGGCCTGTGGATCTCCTGTACGCCTTTCCTCCTCTGCCACTGATGAACAAATTCATACAGAAAGCAAGACAGTGCAAGGCCAACGTAATATTTATTGCACCATTTTGGCCTCAACAGACATGGTTCCCTTACCTATGGCCTCTTCTAGTACACCCTCCATGGATGTTGGATCAATATTCATATCTGCTAACTTACCCATTCAGAATGCCTCCTCCAGATCGGAAATCCATTAAATCAACCTTAGCTGGACATGCCAGGCTTCCCCTAACAGTAACCAAGGAATAAGGCACTGGAAGGTTCACCAGATAACAACACCTGCTATCCGGTGAACCTTCCAGTGCATTATTTCTTGTTTATTTGTCGGCATTTAGGCACAATTTCCACTTTGTTTATTACTTCCCCTAACAGTAGTTAACATTCTCTCTACTTCACAGAAACCATCAACTAGGAAAATTTACAGCAGTAAATAGAAGAGATTCTCAAGCTTGGCCTACTCAAAGGTCTGGACCCATTTTCAGCATCAATTCCTTCCATTCTTGAATTTCTATTTGATCTCTTTGACAAGAGCTCCAGCTTTGGAACTATTAAGGTACAATTGGCTGCAATATCCAGTTTCCAAATAGGAAGCAATCATATGTCAATAGCATCTCTTAAAATATCCAAAGCCTTTCTCCAGGATACATTTCTAGTAAGGTATCCTTTTAGAGACCCAGCTCCCAAAATGGACAGTACTATTTTGTTACAAGATTTAACCCAATTTCCCTTTGAACCACGGCAGATTTAACATTCCTTATATGGAAAACTATCTTCCTGGTTGCAGTAATTTCTACTAAGTGGATTTCAGAACTACAAGCTCTTTCTTCTAAACCCCATTTTTCATCAAGATAACGTTTCTCCCAGAACCAACGCATCTTTTGTCTCGAAGGTGGCATCCAAGTCTAATTTAAACCAATATGTACATCTTCCTGTTTTCTTTCCAAAGGACTCAAAGGAGAATACCTGCTTCACATGTTAGATGTTCACAGACAGCTCAGATTTCGTATCCATAGGACCAAAGATCTCAGAAAGGATGACAGTTATTTATTTTCTTTGCCAGACCAAAACTAGTAAAGTCTGTTCCTAAAGTAACTTTGAGCAGATGGCTTTCTGATTGTATTTCATTTGTGTATCATAGAAAGAAATTACCTCTACCACAAAAACCAAAGGCACATTCAAGCAGAGCAGTCTCTACTCCCACAACCTTTAACAGAGGATTATCAGTTGACAATATGTATGCTGCTGCTGCCATGTGGTCAATGATACACACCTTTATGTTACTTTAAGTTGGACACTCAATCTAGTCCACATTCCTCTTTTGGCTCCACTATACTCAGGAATGTCCTTCCTTTATACCACCCAGATTGACAGCTTGGGATTCTGTCCCATAGGTATGAATGGACGAAAATAGATAACATTGGATATGAAAGTTATGTACGTACCATAACATTAGAGCCATGTTGTCTGCTGTTCTTCCACTTCAAACTCTCACCCTTCCTTCCCCATTCCAAATTCTCAACTATGGCTTTGAGATGATCTAATGATTCTCCTTGTCTGAACACAGTAACACTACACTGTAAGTATTTCCATTAACATCTAACATCACTAAGGTTGAAAGCATTATCTTGGAATAGTTTTTTTTTTCCATAGATAATTATTTTATATAATTTCAGACTATGGGGTCAAACTTGATCTAAGGATTTGTGATACAGTCTAGGGAAGAGTCCAAACTCTATTTCCAAGAAGCTTTGACAGAGGTCGGATTCTGTCAGAGCGGACAAACCTATAGGTTTGAAGTGGACGAAAATCAGACAACATGGATCTAATGTTATGGTAAGTACATAAATTTTGTTTTCCACATGCTGACTATAGATCTTGTTGCCCCATTGTGCTTTTTTTAGGCAAAGTTTATCTAATTATCATCTTAACCCAATAAACATTTCCATTCCCAAACTGCATGATATTAAGGTAACCTGACCTCAAGACACTTCTGCATTTGGAACATGTCCATGTATGCATTGTTACAAAGACATGATTTAAATCCTTAGTGTGCATCTCTTCTGTGTCTGTGTTTTCTGCATAACACACTGTCAGACCCACCAGTAATAATGGTTGAATGTTGATGAACATTAGGGAAAATATCCCTTCAAAATGGATACCCAGAGACACCCCTACCCCCAGTGAGCTTATTGTACTGCAGGTCACCTTAGGAAATTTAATTTCAAATTCATAGCTTGCTATCACTCACCCCTGTATGAGTCCATTTTACCATGATAGATTCCTGGGATTCACAGAGGCTCTCTCTATAATCGATGGTTTTCTAATCTTTGGTGACGTTAACTATCCTTCAGTTGATAGGAGCTCATATACTTTCAGTGCTGAATATGCTCAGCATTTCTTGGAATAGATGAACAAAAATACTCTGGATCAGCTTGTTCTCAAACCGACCAGGGGCGTAAGCAATATTGACTTAGTACTCAAAAACTTTACCCGTGTTGCTCTCCTCCCATGGTTAGTCCTTTATTAGTAATGACTGACCATAATCTGGATATCTTTACCCACAAAAGTTCCACAAACACCATCCTCTTAATGACTTCAAAAAGGCCAATTTCATACAGCTGTATGAAGAAGTCCCTAAATTTACCCAACTCCTCAGTAAATGCCAGTTAGGCAGCCAGTTACACAAGTGATTTTTATGTCAGTTTAGATAAATGTCACTTTAAGGTGCTTTTAAATGATTTAATTTGCTTTTAAAATTTGTATCTGAAGAAGTCTCTGTAAATTGTGGAATTGAGACGAAAGTGCTTATATCTTATTTTATTCTCATATCAATAAAACTTTTGGTAGTTTCAAGGGGTCTATATTAGAACACCGAACATTCAAAATGTCGAGTGTTCTAATATCGAACCCTTCTTCTTCTTCTTTCGGCTTTTTCCAGTTAGGGGTCACCACAGCAGATCACCGTCCACTCATGATTGGCAGTGGAGTTTTTACAGTGTCGAGTTGCCAGCCCGGCACCCAACCTTCCACAGAAGGCACACACATGCACGCACTCATACCTAGGGCCAGGGTAGTGTGTCCAATCCACCTACAGCATGTCTTTGGGATGTGGGAGGAAACCGGAGCACCCGGAGGAAACCCACGCGACCACAGGGAGGACATGCAGACTCCGCACAGAAGGCACCCCAGCCGAGGATCGAACCGGAGAACCTCTTGCTGTGAGGCGGCAACACTAACTGCACCACCGTGGCCACCCGTTCTAATATCGAACCCTAGCAATCGCAAATACAAAACATAGAACCTTCAGAACAGCAATTTTTTTCCTAGGGAAAAAATTTGCTGTTCCAAAACACATACACACAACACAAGCACACCAAACAAACAACAAATCACACACATACACCTAAACTCTTACACCTAACCCTACACCAAACTATACATACACCACTAACTATCCACTTACCTTAACCCAAACCCTAACGTTCGTCACTATTGCACAGTCACCTCACCCGCACCTTAACCCTAACCCGCCCTAACTCACACGTCCACACAATCGCACACTTACCTGAACCCAACCCGTAACTTTCCACCAGAGTTCGGAAAATACCGAAGCAACAGAAATGGACAACCAAATTCTTTCCCTAGGAAAAAAATTGGTTTTCTGTTTCTTCGCTATTTTCAGTGTTTGCTAAAACCGTGTCGATATTAGAATACTCGACATTTTGAATGTTCGGTGTTCTAATGTAGACTCGTTTCAAGAAGACGTCTGCCTGCTCTATACGCGTTTTTGTGGTTTTATCGGTTTATTTGACTTTGGATTTATTTGTAGTTTAGATAAATATGTTGACATAACAGTCCCTTACAAACCAAACATGATGGTGAATTCAAAAATAAACCATCCTGATGGTCTTGCAAACTGTGTAACAGAATGAAGAAACTCCTTCAAATGTCTCATAGGGCTAGAACTCCACAGCATCAAAGTAGTATTAAAAACCTCACTATGAAGCTGAAAGCAGCTATAAAGACCAGTCAAGCTTCACACAAATTAACAGCAGCAACAGAAGTAAAAGACGGTTATAAATCCTTAGGTTAATAGGTTCATACTAGGCTATCTGCCCTGGGGCAATTATAAGCCTAGCCCGATTCTGTATGGCTTACGCCACCCCTTGATTTGAGTATACTGTGCCCTTTTTAAGGTTTAGTTTACTGTGCCTCTGTCTAATAGTGACACGGGAGTAATCCCTGGGACAAACCTACGATCCCCCATCCACATATCGAGATTCTTCTTGAAGAGATTCAGTGAGGCGCTCTGCCTCACATGAACTGGAATTCTATTCCAGAGCGAAGGGAGCCTCTGGGTTATGAACCTGTCCCTCCAGCAAGTTCTATTTATTTCTGTGCTGAGGTTCAAGTCCCTCGAGCGTGTGGCTCTAAGGGATTTAGATTTACTGAGGTGGAGCATGTCCATTAATTCTGGATTTGACCTAGCTTTGTATGTCAGGCATAGATCGCCTCGAAGTAGGCGGTATGCAACTGAATAGAGCTGGAGTTTTTTTAACCGAGCAGCATATGGCATCTGTTTGAGTCCCTTGATCCTCTTGATGAGATACTTTTGGGGTCTCTTTAATTGCTGCAGGTGTCGGGTAAGGTACATCCCAAAAGGGGCATTGTATTCTATGATGGGCCTGATGAGGGATGAATAAAGGGGCACGATTACCTCTCTTGATCTAGATGTGAAACCCTTCGTGATGAGGTGGACTATGTAGAAGGTCTTTCTAACCACTTTGGCAATGTGGTTTTCAAAGGAGAGATTGCTATCAACTTGGGTTCCCAGGTCCCTAATAACTTTCTCTGTACTTAATGGATTTCCGCCTATGTGGTAATTTGTGGGCACATTGTTTTTGCCAAAGGGTATGACTATACATTTTTTGGCATTTAGCTTTAAACCATGGCGCTGGCACCAGTTATCTGTCTCTGTGAGACCTTTTTGAAGGATGTTTGTGTCAGCTGGAGAGCTGATTATGGCGCCCAGTTTGCAGTCATCTGCAAACTTGGTGAGCCATAGTCCTTTAACGTTTGCCTGTACCTCGGAAAAGTATATACCGAACAAGAGTGGTCCCAGGACAGAACCCTGTGGGACGCCACTTGTGACCGGTTTCGAGTCTGACATGGCTCCAGCAACTCTCACTCTGTGGGTTCTGTCTTTGAGCCAGTTTGCGACCCATCTTGTGACATAGGGGTTTATATTTAAGCTGGATAGCTTATCTATGATGCCCGAGTGGGGTATTGTGTCAAATGCCTTTGCAAGATCCAGATAGACTGTGTGGACTACCTTCCCTTCATCTATGGCTTTGGTGACTGTTTCGAAGAAGTCAACCAGGTTCAAAAGGCAGGATCTGCCCTTGACAAAGCCGAACTGGGTAGGATCTAGTGTCTGTAGGTCCCCAATGTCTTTGTTTATGAGCTCCATGATGATCCTGTCCATAGCCTTGCAGACTAAGCTAGTCAGGCTTATGGGGCGATAGTTTCCAGGGTCCGTAGAGGCTCCACCTTTGTGGAGTGGGACCACTGTTGCTGTACGCCATTCTGTGGGCACATATCCTGTAGTGAGGCTGAGATTGTATAGCTGTTTTATTTGAGGGATTAGTTTCTCTTGGAGTTCATGTAGGACGCAACCTGGGACGCCATCTGGTCCCATGGAAGCAGTGTTTTTTGCTTTGGAGAGGGCAGCCTTCACCTGAGCATCAGAGATGTTTGGGAGGCAGCCCTCTGCCGGGATAGATACTTGCTCTTTTGGGGGGGGGGTGGAGAAGTTTGCACTGAACCTGTCTGCCAGGATATTGGCGATGTCTGTGGGTTCAGTGTATTTATTGTCGTTTAGAATCAACTCAGAACAAGTCTGGGAGTTGCATCCCAGGTTCCTAACATAACTGAAAAAAGCCTTATGATTGTCTTTGGTGTCCTGTGCAATTTTTCTCTCGAAGCTGGCCTTGGAGGATTTTATGAGGGATCATAATTTTTGCTAGTACTGATCAGAGATGCCTTCCCTATTAGGGATTTTGCTCTATCATGTAGTAGCTTCCTCCTTCTGTTGTACAGTTTATTTATGGCAGGGGTCCACCAGACTGGACGCCTGCCTTTGGATGATTGGGTCTTGGTTTTGTTTGGGATAGCATGATCCATGCATTCCTGGAGATGTCCGTAGAATGCGTTTATATAGGATTCTGCAGTTTGGGCCGTAGTTTCCACTGGCCCTGGGGCCTTGACGGATTCCACTTTGGTTTTGAGAAGTGAGAAGTTCGCTTTTGAGAAGTTTTTCACTGTGGTTTTCTGGGATGGGGGTGGGGTTGGGATGTGGACATCCAGTGAAATTAATTTATGGTCTTATCTTACCAATAAGGGATATACTTCTGGTGTGGAGCATAGACAGACCTCCCAACCGTTCCGAATTACTCTGTTTTTACCGAGTTTTGGGGTCCAAATGAAGGGGTGCCATGATTCCCGATTGGCACCCCTTCATTTCCAATTTTTCTTTTCTTTTTTTAGAATTTCGCGCTGTCGGAGCTGACGTCATCACGTGCGCGATGACGTCAGCACCGTCAGGCTACCAGCCAGTCGGAATTGAGCTCACGGAGCTCGCATCATCATTTCCGGCTGGCGGTTTTAACGGCGGGAATGCGAGCCCATGGATTTCATGGCAGCAACAAAGGGGCCAGCGATGCGAGCCCACGGATTTAATGGCAGCAGCAGCAGCAAAGGGGCCGGGGATATAGCGAGCCAGGAATGCGAGAACCGGGATTTATGGCGGCAAGTCCGGCAACAGAAGAGGCCGAGCACTACTACTCCGGGTAGGAGAGTGTGTGTGTGTGTGTGTGTGTGTGTGTGTGTGTGTGTGTGTGTGTGTGTGTGTGTGTATACGTGTATGTGTGTGTGTACATGTGTGTGTGTGTGTGTACATGTGTGTGTGTGTGTGTGTGTGTGTGTGTGTGTGTGTGTGTGTGTGTACACTTTCTGCCCGTACATTTTATACGAGGTTCAGAAAGACTTTCCCCTGACAGCCTGAGTTCAAAGAATGCAGCAGGTTCAGGGGATGCAGAGGGACAAAGGAGAAGAGTCTCACTCTTTTTGCATTTCTGGTATTTTTTTCGGTAGCTTGGCACTCAGCATATCAGTAGGTAGCCAACTGAAACTCTTTTTGTTCCCCATGTTAATTTCCCTTGTTAAAGCACTTACATTGCCCTGATAATGCTCTTCACATATCACACATACAAATAAACAGAACACCTCTGAGAATGGCTAAACTGTATGCCAGGTACCAGGCAATGATCAAATGCAGATCTGACATACATGACATATATGATGAATGATGCATAACACGAACGGGAGTTTGGACAGAATGCCCCAGGGAGAAAGGACGGAAAGTTTTAAGCAGCATCTAAAGCACTAACCTCTTTCCAAATTTAAAATGAAATGCTGTTGCATTTTTTTCTCTTGCCTGATTTTTGTTTTTTGAATATGAAAGTCTTAAATTTTGTCACTACTCACAATCATTAAACTGTCAGGAAATGGATTAAATGCAACATGACTGTAGATAGAGACTTATATCACTTGTTTCATGCCTTGTCTTCCAAAGCTGAATTTGTCAAAAATATATGAGGCCTAACTGACAAATTGTCAACTATCTGCTTCTATGTATTTTAACTGAATGTTTTCTTTATACTTGAAATGAGGAGGTAAAATCCAACAGAGTTTCATGGTTATAGAAATTAAGGACAGAATCTCAAAAGTTTGCTCAAAATTCCTCCTGGTTCATCTACCAAAGATCCCAAAAGATAAAGAATAAATTAAACAACACGAACAGTGAAATAATCTGAGTATCCTTGGTTACACCAGTTTTAATAGACAGAGGGTTAAAAGTTGTAACTATTGTTATTTGCTATATACATTTCTTTCAGCTCGACATAAATTTCAGATTTCCATATGTTTGTTAATTTTTTTAAGTGTCCACCAATATTCACATCTTAACACTTCCTGCCCTAACGTATTCAACCTTAAAGTACAAGTCTATGGAGATGACATTTGTTTCAATAGTTTGGTGAAAGCTGAGTAATGATCTAATCTGTTCTACAGCTGGTTAATGAATTTAACACCAACCTATTACTAATAAATATTTGAAGCTAGTTGCCATGAAATATGAACTATAAAACTGCAAACGTTCATAAATGTGTGATTATACAAGGAGTATGACCTTAAATTCATATCTATTTTAAAGATTTCTCAACTGTCTGCTTGGGTAATTACAAACACTGAATTGTGTCAGTGATAAAAACAGCTCTGCTTCATAAGGCTTCTTTAACATATGGTGTCATAATAATTCAAAGTGATAAACTTTAAGGAGGTAAAGCCAGCAAAGAGGGATAATGTTTTGACATAATTTTTGTACTAATTCTCTTGAATAGTGTAACTTTTATTACTTAATGAGTTATGCATGCTCTTTACATGTACATTTTTTATGAGATTCACAATGGATTTCATTGTAGAAGTAAAGCAGTATGCACAGTGTTTATGGTAAATTGGGTGAAATAGCCAGGTAATGGGATATTGGAACGGCTGCAGGGGGACTCTGGTGCCATATTTTGGTTGTCTGTTCTTCAGTTTGCATTTGAAAGTTGGCATCTCACAATTCCATTGGAGTGGGCGGGGTTAATTATGTATGCATATTTTATGTTAATCAGCGTACAGATTTGTACCTATTTTTCATGGGCCTTGTCCAGATTTTTGATGTTTCCAGGTTGAGAGGTATGAGCATAGAGTCCCCATGTTGGTAATGATCAGGTCTAGTATGTTGTCCCCTCTTGTGGGAGTGGTGACTACTTGTTCCATAGCATTTGAGTTTATAATTTCCAGGAACCTTTGGGCCAAGGTGCTGGGGCTTGAGTAGTGCTCCCAGTCAATGTTTGGGTAGTTGAAGTCACCCAATATAATGGTGTTCGGAGAGATCTTCATGTTCTCCAATGTTTTCAGGAAAGCCAAGTGGGATTCCTGACATTGAGAGGGTGGTCTGTAGGATGCTATAAACTGAAAAGCAGTCTTGCCCACTGTTAGTTGCACATGGATGGTCTCCGATACTTTGTGCAATGCCACTAACCTGGAGGTGTGGATATCCTTGATAAATATGGAAACTCCCCCTCCTTTTGTGGTTCGGTCCAGGTTTTGGGGCCAAAAAGCATGATATGAGGTATAGCCTGGTAGTGCTGGGGTGCTCTCTGGAGCCTTGAACCAGGTTTCTGTCACTGCACAGATATCGATGTTCTTCATACTGAGGAGAGCTTCGAGTGCGTGCATCTTGAGGTTAAGACTTCTGGCGTTAAGCAGCATTACCCTTAGTTTCTTGTTCCTTGTGCTGTCTATGGGGGTGGGTTTGACTTTTGAGCCTTGCCTAAAAAAGGCACTATGGGGGTGGCAAGAGCCTTTGCCAATATCCAGTGGTGACAGGTGCAAGCCATCCCTAGCGAAGCAACGTGGCTTGTCGAGCATGTCATCCCAGGTTGACAGACACTGGATCCCCTTTGAATGACACCAAAATTTTAGCCAATTGTTAAAATCGATCATTTTGTCTTTGTACTGTGGCATCATTCTAGGTGAGGGTAAGATGTTGCTCAAGATCAGGGTCATACCAGCCTGGGCTACATGATCAGAGAGCTCCTCTATGTCTCTTTTCATGTAGTCCAGGGAGGTACGTCTCAGGTCATTCACACCAGCATGTACAATGACTGAGTCATATTTGTATTTGCTTTGGAGTGACCTGAGTGCTTGCGTTATGTGGCGGATCCCAGCACCCGACAGGCAGCTCACCGTGACCTTCTCTTTATTCAGCCTGGTGAGCGGGACGTCAGTGTGTCTGACAATAGAGTCACCTATTACAAGAGTATCAGGTGTGTTATTCAGCCTTAAGGGCTGTGGCTGCTTGGCACACTGACTTTGTGGGCTATGTGTTGTGCGTGTTTTGTTTTGAGGTAGCGTTTGCTTGGATGTCTGCTTTGGAGGTCTTCTTCAGTTATATCAGAAAACTAAGAAATAACTTTCAGTTCTGCTGCAAACTTCTCCATAATGGAGTCTCCCATTCAAACCCAAAAGATGTTGCTAACATACTGGCTTGCAGGAAATTTTCCCCCCTAAACAGCATCCCATCTCAACCCCCCACCCTCTGTCATTACTATGGAATACATTCTTAAAGTACTCTCAAAGGCCAAGAAAACTTCCTCCATGGCCCTAGAACGGGTTGTCTAATGAACAATGTTGAAATACACTCATGGATCCCCTTCTTCAAACAATTTAACCTAAGATTTGCTGTAGGTTGTGACCCTGAATCTTGGAGCACTGTTGTAGAAATGCCCCTCTATAAAGGCAGACGCAGTACAGACCCAGGGAACTATAGACCCAGCTAGATCCACTGAATTTCAGCTTTGTAAAGGCAGGTCCTGTGTACTGAATCTTGACAGCTTCCTTGAGAAGGTCACTCAGGTGGTCTACAGTGGTTAGACCATCCATGCTGTTGACCTTGATATGGCCAAGGTGTTTGATACCATACCACAAGACGGAAGTGTTTATAAGTTGATAGCCTTAAACATAAACTTCTGCATGGTAAGACGAATAGCCAAGTGGCTTAAGGACACTATGCAGCTTACCTGAGTGGATGACATCTCCTCAGTCAGGGAGAAGGTGAACAGCAGTGCCTTCCAGGGCTCTGTATTGGGCCCCCTTCTATTTGGCATCCAATTTTAGACCTCATAACCAGCCACAACAGTAGTTGCCCCACTTATCTGGAACCACTCTGTAAGCACTTACTGAAAATGAAAGAAGTGTATTATAAAAAGGACTTACATTTGTACTAAGCTGCAGGAGCGATGCAGCTCAGGTACAGATAGACCTTAAAATGTTTGTGAGGAAGCTCAACTTAAAGGTACAAATTTCATGGCAAAATTAATGACTCTGTAAATAAATCTATTGATGAAATTATAAAAAGGCCCAGCAGCTACTGTCCACCACTACATCAGACATTAGCTACTTTTGAAGTGAAGTGTGAGATGGATATCGGGAAACTACTTAAAAAAAAATCAAGAAAAAACTTTATAACTTAACATAAGGAGAAAGAAAAACATTGATTGAGCTAGGCAATGATAAATCCAGGCACATAATGAAGGCAGACAAGGGAGGAGGTATTTTTGTGATTGATACTACTAGCTACAACCAAAAGACAGAGAACATGCTGTAGGATAACAGATTTTTTTTCAACAAACATCTTTATTAAATTTTCACATATGACATAGACAGTCTTGCATTTATATAAATGAAAAACAAACAAAATGACACCACTTTAGTTGCAAACATTACACATTACAAACACCATTGAAACAACTGTACTTGCAAACATTATACATAACTTATAAACCATCCAGTCATTGTCAGTCAAGCATTATATGGCTCATTCAAATCCTGCTTCATAAATCTTGTTCCTTCTCTGCATGTATTGTTCCCACAATTCACATTTTTTCCTATGTAGTTTGCTCCTTCCCTTTTCTGAATATCCCAATTCCACTTGTTTTCTCTCTGTTACTATAGTCACTACTTGTAGTGAATTTGGTCTAGATTTTGATTTCCATTTTCTAGTAATTGCTTTTTTTTTGGCAGCCACCATAATTAGACTCAGCAAGGCTTTACTATGTCTAGGCAATTCCAATTCTGTATCATAGCTCAAAACAATAACCTCTAAAGTCCATCCAATCCGCTCACCTACCTTTTCTGACAGAGTGGTCTGCAGGTAGTCCCTAAAGTCTGCCAGCTCATTACACTCCAAAAAAATATGTTCCTAGCCACCTCTTTTTTGCCCGTCACACCTCCAACATTTGCTATTGACCTGAGGAAAAATTCTTTGGAGTCTGCTTGGGATATAAAAATACATATGTAAACACTTCCAGGTAAAGATCGTAAATCATCTAAACTTTGTTGCATATTTGGGAGATATACATATATCCTCCATTGTCTCTTTGTGAATTGCTTATCCAGTCTCTCTTCCCAATCCTTTCTAGGCCCCTATGACTGATTCTTATAATTATCATGCAATATTTTATATGCTTTACTAATTAATCCTTTTTAAATGGCAGCTTCTCTTCTTGATTTTATTAAAAACTCTACCAGTGCTGCATACCTCCCAACTGTACCGAATTACTTGATTTTTATTGACTTTTGGGGTACAAATAATGGGATACCACAATTCCCGAGTGGCACCCCTTAATTTCCAAATTTCCCAGCTGTTTTATTTGAATTTTGTTTTTCCGGCTTTTTGAGCTGACGTCATCACATGCGAGATGATGTCAGCTCCATGAAACAGCCTGCCGGAATTGAGCTCAAACAATAACATGAGTTCATGTCCGGCAAGCCACGAGGGAATGGAACTCTTGTTTAAGCTGGAGGAACAAGCTGAGGAAACCTGCAGCCAGCCGCGAGGGAATGGAACCCTGTTAAAGCTGCAGGAAAAAGCCAAGGAACTCAGAGCGGGCAGCAAGGGAAGGCTAGAATGGAGAGCTGAAGAGAAATGCTGCAGAGTTAAGTTCCTTACTTAGTTTTCTGAGAGCGAATGCTGTATGTGTTGACTTTAATTTTGAGAACGAATACTGTGTGTGTTAGCTTTAACTTTAAAAACGAATGCTGTGTGTGTTAGCTTTAACTTTGAGAATGAATGCTTTGAGAACGAATGCTGAAATGCTGCAGAGTTAAGTTCCTTACTTAGTTTTCTGAGAACGAATGCTGCGTGTGTTAACTTTAACTTTGAGAACGAGTGCCTTGTGTGTTAACTTTAACTTTCAGAACAAATGGCATGTGTGTTAGCTTTAACTTTGACAACAAATGCTGTGTGTGTTAGCTTTAACTTTGAGAATGAATGCTGTGTGTGTTAGCTTTAACTTTGATAAATGCTGTGAACAGATTAAGTTCCTTTAGATGAGAAGTGTGTTAGCTTTGCTTTGAATGCTGCCGAGAATGGATTACATTCTGCCGGGAACAGATTAAGGTGTTATGTACCTTCTGAATGCTGCCGGTGTTGATTTTACCAATAGCTGTGAACAGATTAACGTTCCTTTAGATGAGAATGTGTGTGTGTGTGTGTGTGTGTGTGTGTGTGTGTGTGTGTGTGTGTGTGTGTGTGTGTGTGTGTGTGTGTGTGTCTGTGTGTGTGTGTGTGTGTGTGTGTGTGTGTCTCTGTGTGTGTGTGTGTGATGCCCCAGGTGAATATACCTGGTGGCTAGAAGTACTCAGGCTCAAATCCTGTACCTTGGGTACAGATAACAATAGCCTAAAATCCCTACCTACCACCACTTTCACATTTATGCCTCATATTTTTGTTCTGTTCCTCATAAAATCTGTGGCAAATCAGTGAAGGATTGAATTCACTAAATAATGACAGGCATTTGAATTTCAGACTTCAGATTCTTTAGAAAGTAAATGGTAACACAAAACCTTTTATTCTAGCAATTTTCTAAGTTTATAAGATCAGTATTTGAAATTTGTCCCTGTTTTTGGAGCTGTATTCTCCCATTATTGGCTTTGTCCATTTTTTTGGTCCTAAGAGGTTGACAGCTGTGGTGAGAAATGAGAACTGCATTCTGTATTCCCCCATTATTGGCTTTGTCCCATGTTTTTGTGCTAAGAGGTTGAGAGCTATGGTGAGAAGTGAGAACTGAATTCACTAAACGATAGCCATTTAAGTTTCAGTCTTCCTATCGTTCAGGAAACTGCCGATTTAACATAGTGGTATATTGCTGTGACTGTAGTGCACAGGGTCCTGGGTTCAAGATTTGGCAGTGAAATGCATAGTGGTAACACAAAAATGTATTCTAGCAACTTTCCAAAATTATACAAGCAATATTTAAAATGTGTCCGTGGTTTTGGGCTTTTGTCCCCTCCCCAATACATTTTGGCTTTTTCCAGATTTCTTTTGCTGCAACGTTGAGAGATACAGTTGAGTGTCGAGTGGATTTTACAAGGAGCTGTGAGCTTCAGGGGAAGAGAAGTTTAGTGTTGTTTACATCGAGTCTGCTTGCATTGTTAATAGCATAACAGGTTAAATACTTACTTTTGATGCAGAAGGCTGTGGGTTCTTCTCCCACAGTATCTAGATGAATTGCTGATACTGTACTATGTTGTTGTGCTTTTAAAGGGAGTGGGTGTAACAAGTCAATGATGTAGCTACAGTTACAACAGAAGAGAGAAAATGGCATGCACAAGGGCATTTGTGCCTCAGTGGAAAGAGCAAAAAATATCATTAACCCAAATTCAGCAAGAGAATATCAGAATTATGTTCTGTGCTGCATTATAAGAACAATATTTTTTAAACAAGTACAGTACATTTTCCAACATTCAAGATGAATTTTTTTTCCACTGCAGATAGTGGAGAAGCAAGAGTAGCCAGTTAACAGCACTGGGATTACAATGATAGCTTTGATGCTTCAGGATGAATGTAGGAGAGGGTCTGTCTGTACTTGGTCTTGGACTAAAAATTGGAAGTCTTACAACATGCAGTTTGCCTAGTTTATTTTGTTGTGCATTTACAGCTATTGAGTTGGTCTGATAACACAAATCAGAGTAAGTCAACCAAAAAATGAAACTGAAAATAAGTTTGAGAAGCTGTGCAAGATGCCAATGGCTTACAGTACTGTCATACTATATATATATATAAAATATAATGTGTTATGATGGAAATGTTCTGAATTGGGCAGTTTTGTCTTTACTGGTTTATGCATTTTGTTTCATTGCCTACTGGAAAAATGTTCAAACAGTAAATTTAAAATGCGCTGTAAGTCTAACAAGTGTACTGTATTATACAAGGAATATAATTTAATAAAGTCAGGAAGGTGTATTAAAGAACACATGTATGTTTCTTGTTTTGTGTGCAAGGGGCCTATGATTTGAAAATGGTCCAAAGGTAATCTTTATCCACCATTGGCCAGATGCATTTTCTTTGGATGTGGTGTGGGTTTCAATGCTGTTTCAATGAATGTGAGTTTCAAGCGCAGAGAAGTTTTAATGCTAAGTCTATTTTCATTGTGAGATAGTATTGCTTTGTTTAGCAGATGTCTATTGGTGTTTGTGCATTGTGCTATAAAATGTAAATATAAAATCAAAATAATCATTGTAGAAGTAAAACAATATGCACATTAGTGTTTATGGTAAATGGGGCGAAATAGCCAGGTAATGGGACATTGTAATGGCTGCAGGGGGACTCTGGTGCCATATTTTGGTTGTCTGTTCTTTGGTTTACATTTGAAAGCTGGCAGCCTACAATTCATTTGGAGTGGGCGGGGTTACATAATTATGTATGCAAATGTTATGTTAATCAGCATACAGATTTGTACCTATTTTTCATGGGCCTTCTCCAGATTTTTGATGTTTCCAGGTTGAGAGGTATGAGTGCTGGTCTTTCATTCAGGAACCCCCTAGTTCTTTCTCTTTGCCTATACTGTGATACCAAACCTTGATAGGGAGGGCAATCTCTAACCTGCAGTCCAAATAAATTTTTGGCCTCTTCCCATTCTATTACCTTTCCCTTTCTAGTTATTTGATCCCAGTACCTTGGTTCATTTGCCAGTCTTCTCCAATAAATTCCAGCCCTTTTTTCCTATTCTTTGTAGAACTAACCACAGTCACCCTATTGGCAGAATCTCTTTTCTCCATTCTTGTGCTGGTTTAATTCTTAGAATACTCCCTGCTATTTTATGAATATAATATTCTGTATATTGTTGTCCTTAAGAGTCTGCATCCAAAATCCCAATCTGTCCTTATTTCTTGAGCTTCCTCCATGTATCATCCTCATTCATTTCCACTTTGAATTGTAGTTTTCTGTTTGTGTTGTGTATAAGAGCCTTGACTGTGTTGCTCTAAAATACCCCCTCGAATTGGGTAATCTTAGTCCACTTTATTCTTTTGGAAGAATTAGCTTATCCCAATTGACCCATGCTGTCTCCCCTTCCCAGATAAAATCTTTCAACTCTTTTTTAATTGCTCTCCACAGCTTCTCCTCTGGTTGATAAAAATATGCCTAACCTGTGTATAAGTTGAAACTAAAAACATTTTAATAGCTTGTATCTTAATATCCATATAACAAAGCTTCCAATTTCTCAATTTTTGTATTATCTTCTGTTTAGTCTCTTCCCATATATCCTTAGCTGCCACAACAGTCTCATTTCTAATCCATGCTCCTAAATACTTCATTTTATCATGTCCCCATAAATATGGATATTGCTGGACCAATTTGTGTGTGGTTACATAATTTACTGCTATTGCCTTTGTTTTAGCTTTATTAATTTTGTGTCCCAAGAAGATCTGAAATGGTCTTAAAATGTTCCACAATACTGTAATGTTCCTTTCTGGTTTTGTCATGTATAAAATAATATAATCTGCAAAAAGAGCCAGATTTTCCTGACTTCCATACCAATTATGTCCTTGAATTTCTGAGTCCGTTATTTTCTTTGCCAATGGTTCTAAACATAATGCAAACAACATAGGGGAAAGTGGTCAACCCTGCCTAGTTCTTGTACTTAAGCAGAAGTTATCAGAGAGGACCTCACCCACTTCAGTTTTCACCTCCAATCCCTCATATATACTTCTAATCAACATTATAACTGTATCAGGGAAAGCACATGCTTCCATTGCTTGCTCATGAACTCCCAGTCTACTCTGTCAAATACTTTCTCTGCATCAAGACCCACCAATAAAAGTGTTATTGTCTTACATTCTGCTTCCCTCTGGATCATCAGTGTTCTGTTAATATTGTGAAATGTGTGCCTTCCCTCCACAAAACCACAGTGAATCCATATCTATCAATCTTGGTATCAGATTTGCCATTCTTTTAGCTGTTATAGACATAAACACTTTGTAATCATGGTTTAGTTTTGGAATGGGCCTGTATGAAGCTGGATTTGATGGATCTTTACACTGTGTAGGTATTATTGTTACCACCACCTTCTCACAGGATGCTGGTACTTCTTCTCCTCATAAAATACTGTTAAACAAGACCTTCCAGATCTTTATCAGTTTTTCCCTCCTAACTTCTGAACATCCACAGGAATACCATTAATTCATGGGGGCTTTCCTGTAGACTGGTTATACATGGCTATTTTTATCTCATCTGTTCCTATCCTAACTGTTAGTAATTGAGTCTCATCTATCTCTAACCTTGGCATATTTAATTCGGTACTTGCGTATTATCGCAAACAGATTTTTGTGATAATACCATTTGCTTCCCGGTGTGTGAATGTAACCAGAAATGTATGCAGAATTACAGTGGCAATGTTAACTTTATGAAAATACATTGTTTAGGCAGGAAGAACAGTGTACAGTTTAAAAAATGACTGTTTGAAGTTATGCCGTTTCCCGACATCATGTCACTCATGAGACGCCTGCGACTGAACAATCCACAAGTATGCGGCCTTAAAACATCCAGAAAACATCCACAAGTATGCTGTCCGAAACATCCAGAAAACATCCACAAATATGCTGCTCAAAACATCCACAAGTATGCTGTCCAAACCATCCAGAAAACATTCAAACAGTAACTGCTATCCATCTGAAAACTAAAAATTCATCTGGTACTCTCAGATACTCCATACATGTTTGTCTTACAGCTAACAGCACATGTAATATTACGTTTAGCCTCTGTTGTACAAGTACTTTATCTATTTGTTCTTCTCTTTAACTGAAATTCTTTTCAAATGTTTGTAAAACAAAGCCAATAATTTACCCCCAAAATTTGCTGCTCTTGATATCTTATTCTCTGAAAATAAATGTATTGTCAACTTTGGAATAATCCTTCTTGCAGTACGGCAGCAGTTCAACCAAATATTTCCCAGGTGTTCGCGTTTCATTTCCAGCAGAATGACAGCAGTGTGAACAGTTTTGAAGTACGCAAACAGGATTCCCATTTCCACGTTAATTTTGCTTATGCATTTGTGAAAAAAATAGGTTGTATCCATAGAAAACATCAAATTCAACCTTAACTTTACTCCCACAATCCGTTTTTGGGCCAACAAGCATATTACCGCAACCGCGAAAATCTGGTTGCGATAATACGTAAGTACCTTTAATTCTTCCATAAATATTTCCATTTGTAACTTTTCTTGATTTCCATATTTCTCTGCTTTATACAAACTTTCATAAAATTTCCAGAATATTTCTAATACTTCTGCAGGATCTCTTGTTATCTTCCGTGTTATAGGCTCCATAAGCTTGGTGACAGCCCTTTCCACTTTCTGTTGCCTGAGTTGTTGTGCTAAAGATTTTTTGTGCTCTGGAATTATTGTCAAAAACAGTTGCTTAACAGCAATCTTTCTAAACTCATACACATTATCAAGGTAATCCCTTATTTTCTGTTTAGCATTCTGCAGTTGCTCCCTTTCTTGTTCTGAGAGAGTCCACCTATTTTGCAATACTTTGACATTTGTCAAATCCTCTAAATAATTCTTGTTCCTTCTTAACCACATCTCCCTTTCTTTTATTACCACCCTAGTTTTAAACTCCACTTTAATTTTATCCCACTCCCTGGCTGTTTTCAGTTGAAAATTCTAACTTCTCTCGTAGATCCTGAATTAGTTCCAAAACCCATTCCTTAAATTCCTCTCTTTTCAACTGATAGGTAAGAAAGCACCAGTGTCTCATTTTTATTTCATTACCTTGCGTTTTTATTTTAGTTATTATTTTTGCATGATCTGAAATAGTTATTGGGTGTGTTTCAACACCTTCAATTAAATGCACGTTCCTGTGAGATATAAAATCTAACTAGCCTAACCCAGTTTTTGTATCTCTGTAAAAAATATGTAAATTCACTCCGAACTCCTAGTGGGGATAACAGATTTTATAAGTTATTTACCGTGGATGACATAAAAAGAGCATACGATGTATGGAACATTAATCTCACCACATTATGGGAAGAAAAACTTATTCATGAAAATCTTTAGAAGTATTTCTGGAGCCTATGCCTTCATTTACCTAACTTTTTTGGAATGCCAAAGCCACACAAGAACACAGAAGACCCACCCTTTAGACCGGTTGTAGGAAGTGGAGGTTACCTTACTGAAGCCATGGCCATTTACCTTGACTACTTGCTGAAGCCTTTATCAGAAAAGAATAAGTCATACATAAGAGATTCAATGGATTTTGTAAGGAAAATAAAAACATTGCAATGGAAGTTGACAGTAATTTATTAACTCTCCACGTGGAATCTTTATACACAGTGCTCCCTCACAATTACTGTATATCAGCAGTTATGGAACCATTTAAGAGACATAATCAAAGTACACAGGCATAGCTGCAAAAGTTCAGCAAGCTCATTAATCTTGTACTGGATTTTAATTTCTTTACTTTCAATGGCAAACACTACAAACAAAACACTGTTATAGCCATGGGGGACTGCCATGGCTCCCAGCATAGCTAACATAGCCCTGGGCAAATGGGAGGACGACTTTGTGTTAAACAACACTGACTACATGCAGTATATTACATGCCATTTGCACTTTATTGACAATATTTTTGTTGTGTGGAAGGTGAGACCTTGCAGCTTGGAGATTTATCACTTACTTCACTCAAACAACCCCCTTCTTGAAATTTACCTTTTCCCACAGTCACTTTCTTAGATATGCAGATTTCCAAGGACATCAACAATAACAGAATCACCACTGATCTGGTTAGAAAACCAACAAGAGTTAATTTACTACTTCATAGTAAAAATCTGCATCCTGCAAAAACAAGTATAATGTACTGAAGTCCCAAGGCTGTAGATTAGCTAGAATTACTGCAGAGTGGGAATCCTTTCTAAGAACCGTGCACAATTTAGAGAAAGATTTCCTTGAGAAGAGGCTATGAAAGTCAGATGTTGAAAAACATCCTGGAACCCATTGCAGAACTAAAAAGCATAGAAGCATCTTTACTCAACCTCCCTATTAGGAGAATATTAAGAAATTCCATGGAGAATTATTTCTGTTTTTGTTTGTCTTTCGGCTTTTCCCGGTTAGGGGTCGCCACAGCGGAACTCCGGTCCGCTAATGATTAGCAGTAGATTTTCACGACCGCCGAGGTGACAGCTCGATGTTCAACCTTCAACGAAGGCACGCCCATTTACGCATGTCTTTCGAATGCCCACCCAACCGCGGGGAGGGCATGCAGACTCCACACACAAGGTACTCCCCACACTCTAGCCGGGAATCAAACAGGGGAACCTCTTGCTGTGAGGCAACAACGCTACCACTGCACCACCGCTGATTCCAAGAAATTCCATGGAGAATAACAATTGCAAAAATAGTTGCTTCTTGACATACACTCTGGATTATCGCAGTATCAAAAATGTCATTAAAGACAACTGGGCCAATGTCACAGGAAACCCTTACCCGATTAACATCTTAGGTGAAACCCCATCCTTTGTTTACAGGAAGGGCAGGAGCATTAGAAGCTTTGTTAAATTTAAACCTAGACCATATGAGAGAAACAGTAAAATATGTGAAGCTAACTGCACATTGTGTGTGTGTGTGTGTGTGTGTGTGTGTGTGTGTGTGTGTGTGTGTGTATATATATATATATATATATATATATATGTGTGTGTGTGTGTGTGTGTGTATATATATATATATATATATATATATATATATATATATATATATATATATAGAGCAAGGTAATAATTTTATTGCCCTTATTTAAAGAAAATAATTTAAAGAAAATAAAGAGGATCCTTGGCCTTAAACACTTGTCCTGTATGGACAGACTCAAAAAACTCCAACTATTCTCTGTCTCATATCGCCTACTTAGAGGCGATCACTGCTTGACATACAAAGCCATGTCTGATCCAGCTCTGTTAGAAATGCTACATCTAAGAAATCCCAATCCCTCCGCACCACATGCTCCAGTGACCTCAACCTCATTACCACAATCAACAGAACGTGCTGGAGGGACAGTTTCATAACCCAGAGACTGCCCTTGCTATGGAATAGACTTCCCATACATGTCAAACAGAGCACCTCACTGGCCCTCTTCAAGATAAACCTTGATGAGTGGATGGGAAATAAACAATTCACCCTGGGGATCATTCTAGTGGTTCTGCTTGACAGAGACACTGTTAACTAAGGTCGGGTGCCACAATGCCAGGGTAATCCTATGGGCTAGGTTTGTAAAGGCTCCAGGGCCATTAGCCTAGTACACACCTATGAACCTATGAAAATCATTAAGACCAGTGCAGGGGTTGACTGTAGCACTGCCAAAGTAATTTACAGGGCACAGTGCAATGAATGTGATGCATTTTATGTGGGCAGGACTATAAATAAACATAAGTGTAAGATTTCATGTCATCTGACAGAAATTCGCTCTGGTTGTAAAAACAATGCACTAGCCAAACACCTTTCTCTGCATAGAAGGCACACAGGTTTTAAATTCCAGATACTGGATCACATAGATAGACATAGGTGATCTTGAAGGTGATCTCTTGAATGTACTGAAAAACGTGAATTCATATGGCAATTAAAGCTGAACTCCTTTAAAAAAGCCTGGAATTTACTACTGTTCACTTAAAAGTGTACTGGAACTTATAAAATTGCCACATTGTTTACAGGACTAATTTTATTTTATTTATCCACTGTCATCTTTTTCCAATTTTTCATGATCATTTCTTTCCAGTTTTTAATGTTGTTGTTGTATCTTTCGGCTTTTCCCGGTTAGGGGTCGCCACAGCGGAACTCCGGTTCGCTAATGATTGGCAGCAGATTTTTACGTACCGAGTTGCCAGCCCTGACGTACAACCTTCAACGAAGGTACGCCCATTCACGCGTGTCTCCACACAGAAGACGCTTTAGCTGAGAATCGAACAGCACCACCACCTACCATGGTGAATAATATTCAATAGTAGTATATAATATGTTTCTGTTATCACACCTCTTTTAGCTTAAATATAGAATACCTTTTCCACTTTATTGGAAATGATTTTTAATATCAGTACTAGCTAATTATTATTTAAATTGTCACACATTTTTAGTTATTAATATTTTTTATTTAATTTATATTGAGTTATTAATGTATTTTTAGGTATTGATTTTAGTGTTATTTTATTTGGAGTGTTCACTACTTTTATAAGAACACTATTTTTTCTCTCCCATACTGGCCAGCACTAAGTTGATGTGCTTTTTCTGGATCTGATGTTATCTAGTCACCATTCCTCACATTAGGGTCTTGGATCCCATATCGGATCCAAGCCGGCAGACACAGACAAACAGCTTAGCTCAAGCTCCTCCCCTCCCATAATGCTCTGCTGCCCTCTAATCCCTCAGATCTCGTTTGCCACTACAGTAAGACAGACACAGATTGCTCAGCTCCTCGTTAGTCATGAGTTTTATCTTGGGATTTGTGTTGTTGGGTTATTTTCTGTAATTTCTGTTGTTCGTGATAGTTATCTTGCCCTTTATAACCAGGCCAGGAGGGGATATAGTCTTTCCTTTGGTGCCGTTTTCACAGGCTTGCTGGTGTTATAGTACACTGTGTTTGGCCTAGGTAGAGTAGTTTAATCTTAAGTATCTAAGCAGTTAGTGAGTGTTTCAATTGTTTTTTTGTGTGTTTTTCGAACTTTGGTTTGTTTTTGGACGTTGAGTAAGGTTTTCCCTAGGTTTGGTGATGTCTGATAAACCTTTGGGGTTTATGAGATGCTCCTCGTGTGGTCAGAAAATGCTTATTTCTGACTCACAAAAGGAGTGTCTGTATTGCCTTGGCGGTGACCACCTCGAGGTGTAGTGCGGCATTTGTGCCGCCTTCAACCCTAGAGCTGTGGTTCGACCGCCGGAATAAGTTGCTGATCAAAGGTTTAATTAAGGGAGGCCCCTTGGTAACTGGTTCCCCCGGCCAAGGTGGGCTTCTCAGGGCTAAGAAGAAGATTTCTGTGGAGGAGGCCCCATCCAAACGTCCCAGGCTGTCGGATCCTAAGTCCTCGAATCCGGCTGCAGCCAGGGCAGTTTCAGATCCGAGATCCTCGGGTCCCAGAACTTCAAGGGAGTCTACTCCTGGATCCAAAGGTTTGGATCTAAAGCCTTCATATCTGACACCTTCGGTTCCCTCTCCCAGATCCAGGGCTGCAGATTCGAGACCTTCGGATCTAAGGGTAGGAGCTGTGCCCACGGATCTGACCCTCTCGGATCAGAGGGCTTTTTTTTTGGATCCTTCGTTGATGTTGGCTCTGAGTAGGTCGGATTCGAGAGTTGTGCCGGAGCTGATTGTAGTGGAGGAACTTCCCTTGGATCCCTTGATTTCAGTGCAGACCCTTTCCTCTCCTAGTAGGTCTCACTCTAGGGAGCATAGAGCATAAGAGAAGGCCTTCAGGTTCCAGGCAGGGCTCTCCCACCAAGTCCTCCATATCCTCCCGATCTTCCAGGACTGCCTTCCTTTGAATATGGACAGGATGATGCGGGCCTTTCTGAAAGCTCTGATGGAGTTGGGGCTTCTGGCTTCCCCGACCCAAAGGTTGGGAATCCAATCTCCCACTTCCCATTTAACCACTCCTCATCTGACCATTGGCTTGGATTCTCAGGGACTGGCGGAGGCCAGGGGAATGCCGAGGTCCTGTTTGGGCCCTACCTCAGTGGGATTGGGGGTTGATGCTGTTTCTCCCCCCCCCCCAGGACAGACCATCCCTCTGGTCAGAGCTGTTGACCCCAGGCATCCATGGGGTTAGATTCAGGTCTGGGGTTTTCATACCAGTGCCTTCCAATGGGTGCTTTGGCCTTTGACATCTCTGGCTCGGTTATTTCCAGCAGGGGGGGTGCCGGGAGAGTCTACTTTCTCTTCTGCTTGGGTGTTATTAGCAGGAGAAGGGACGGGAACTCCTTCAGTCCTTCTGCTTTCCGGGCAGTGAAAAGATCCTTCTCTGCAATCAGAGTTGTCTGATGAGGAATTCAAGGTGCTTTCTCCTAAGCTGTCACCCCTTCATTCAGTTGTGAATTTGTCCATGAAGCTAATTTCCACTGCTGCTGAATTGTCCTCATGGGGAGGAGGCTCAGGCATCACCATTAGGAGTCATGGCTGGCTGTGCCTGAGCGGGTTTGCAGAGCCATTCAAGATGTCATTTATCAATGCCCCCTTTGATGGTTCCACTCTCTTTGGTCCCACTGTGGAAGAGACATTGACCTGCAGTGAACAGGAAGGGAAGGGAAGTCCTTGTCGGCCATTGAGATCATATTTTCTGCCCCTCAGAGGTCCTTTTCTAAGACCCAGAAGTGGAGTAAGAAAATGTGGTTTCGGAAGGTGCAGTCTTTCTTCCAAGATGTTCAGGATGATTCCTCTTCCAGGGAACAGGGAAGAGGTTTCATTGGTAGACATCGCCCTAGGGGCAGAGGAGGCCTGCAAAATCAAGGTTCCAGTGAGCCTTTTTCTGAGAAACCTATTCGGTATCCCTGAGACGTTGCCTGACTGTCTTTCCCTGGAGACAGTCGGGGGTCAGTTATCTTTGCACCCTCTAGCCTGGACAAGCATTACAAATGATCAGTGGGTGCTAACAATTATATCCAGGGGTTATTGCATTCCCTTTTTGGAAGTTCCCCCAAAATCCAGAACCCTTCCGGACATACCACCCAGTCAGGAAGAGTTGGCCCAACAGGAGGTTGCGAAACTTCTTCAGAAAAGAGACATCCTCACAGGGCAGAGAGGATCCAGAACTTATTTCTGCTTCTTTTTAGTTCCAGAGAGAACAGAGGACCTACGTCCTATTCTGGACTTCAGTCACATGAACCTGTTCATACAGAAGTCAAAGTTTTGGATGGTCACTGTGCAGTCGATTGTGCCTCTTATGCACAGCAATGACTGGATGCGCTCAGTGGACCTCCAGGAAGCATACTACCATATAAAGATGGCTTGACGCTCCAGGAGGTTTCTCCGCTTTCGCTTGGGAGCCGATCATTTTCAGTTCAGGACCCTACCCTTTGGCCTCACTTCACCCCCCCGGGTTTATCTTTCTTATCTGAAAAAGTCCTGCTAGTGAGCAGGATGAAAAGTGCTTTATTTTAATGTTAATGCTGGTTTGCAGTCCGTTGGGATTTTGTGAGTTCCTGTTCTTGGAATAAAGACTGTTGGTTTATCTGCAACTTTCTTTGCCTTTTTCGCTAGTTCGTCTATCCTCATGAGTGGTCCCTGAATCCAGTGATGGCTCAGCAGATCTTCCATTGGTGGGGACTTCCGAGCTGCAATCTGTTTGCATCCCCCCTCAACCACAAATGCAGCAACCTCTTTGCATTGATCCCCCCAGAGGGGGAATCCCCCAGGGATGCGCTCTACCCACAATTGGCCTCCGCGTCTCCTGTATACCTTTTCTCATTTGCCTTTAATTCCCCGAGTACTTCAGAAAGCCAGATGCCTCAAGAGTCAATTGATCCTCATTGCCCCCTTCTGGCCTTGGCAGGTGTGGTACCCCCTTCTACGGTATCACTTGAGGCATTCACCCTGGGTGCTCGATCCAATTCCGGATCTTTTGTCTCATCCATTTCTGCTCCCGAACCTTCAGACCCTACGTCTGACAGCATGGTATGCCCACTTTCAGTGATTTCGACTAAGTCCAGTCTAGCCTCACCTATAAAGGATATTATCCTTGCTTCCCAGAGGTCTGATTTGGGCAAAGAATAAGAATCTGGACCCCTTTTTAGCTTCCATTCCTGAGATCCTTTTCTTTTTGAGGAAGGGGCCAGTTTCTCCATTATTAAAGTTCAATTGGCACCAATTTCAAAATTTCATCTTAGTGATGATTCTGCCTTTTCTTCCCGCCTCTGCACCTTTTTAAAAGGTGTTTTTCTCTTATGACCTCCTGTGAAGCATCCATCTCCTCCATGGGATTTGACATTGGTATTGCAGGCATTGACAAAACCACCCCTCGAACTGGTGACATCTTGTGATATCAAATTTCTTTCTTGGAAGACTGCCTTTTTGGTGGCAATAACTTTGGCGAAGAGAGTTTCGGAGCTGCAAGCTCTTTCAATTAAGCTGCCGTACTTAGTTTTCCATAAGGACAGAGTGTCTGAAACCATATCCATCCTTTATGCCTAAAGTGGTCTCAACAACTAATCTTAATCAATGTATTCATCTTCCAGGGTTTTTTTTCCTAACTATACCAATAATGGGGAATATATCCTACACACCTTAAGTGCCTTCTGTGTGGAGTCTGCATGTTCTCCCCGCGGTTGGGTGGGTGTTCAAAAGACATGCGTAAATGGGCGTGCCTTCATTGAAGGCTGAACGTCGAGCTGGCACCTCGGCATTCGTCAAAATCTACTGCCAATTAAGTTTTGCTGTGGAGACTCCTAACCGGGAAAAGATGAAAGACAACAACCTTAAATGTTCATCTTCAACTTCATTTTTATCTACATCGAACTCAGGAGTTTAAATTTTCAGACCAGTTGTTTGTAGCCTTTTCTATGAATAGAAAGGGTAGAGGATTTTCGAAAGTCACTGTCTCCCACTGGATTTCACAATGTATTTCCTTCATTTATTCTTCAGAAGGTGTTCCTTTATCTGCACCATTAAGGGCTCATTCCACCAGAGTGGTGTCTACCTCAACTGTGTTTGCAGATCGTCAATCTTTAGATGACATTTGTGCAGCAGCAATGTGGTCTTCTCCTCACACATTCATTTCCCACTATAATTTTGGATTTGGTTTCTAGAGGAAGGGCTTCCTTTGGCTCCACGGTTCTTCAGCATGTCCTTCCTTGAGGCCTCCCAGGATTTAGGTAGCTGGGGAGTCTGACCCTAACGTGAGGAATGGTGACTAGATAACATCAGATTTATAGTTATGTACTTACCATAACTTGGCATCTATGTCATCTGTAGTCACCATTCATCACGGTCCCACCCACCAGCCCCCTTCCTGGGAGATTAGTTGGATTATGGTGGTTCTATTTTGCTGCTAGTGTTTTGGTCTGTCTTCTTTTCTTATGCAAACTCGATCTGAGAGATTAGAGGGCAGCAGAGTATTATGGGAGGGGAGGAGCTTGAGCTAAGCTGTTTGTGTGTGCCGGCTCGGATCCGATATCGGATCCAAGACCCTAACATGATGAATGGTGACTACAGGTAACACAGATGCCAAGTTATGGTAAGTACATAACTATAACATAACAACCCAGGGATGCGCTCTACCCACAATTGACCTCCGCGTCTCCTGTATGCCTTTTTTCCTTTGCCTTTAATTCCCCGAGTACTTCAGAAAGCCAGATGACTCAAGACTCAATTGATCCTCATTGCCCCCTTCTGGCCTCGGCAGGTGTGGTACCCCCTTCTACGGTATCACTTGAGGCATTCACCCTGAGTGCTCGTTCCAATTCCGGATCTTTTGTCTTATCCATTTCTGCTTCCGCTCCCGAACCTTTAGACCCTACGTCTGACAGCATGATATGCCCACTTTCAGTGATTTCGACTAAGTCCAGGGTAGCCTCACCCATAAAGGATATTATCCTTGCTTCCCAGAGGTCTGATTTGGTCAAAGAATAAGAATCTGGACCCCTTTTCAGCTTCCATTCCTGAGATCCTTCTCTTTTTGAGGAAGGGGCCAGTTTCTTCATTATTAAACTTCAGTTGGCACCAATTTCAAATTTTCATCTTAGTGATGATTCTACCTTTTCTTCCCGCCTCTGCAAGGTCTTTTTAAAAGGTGTTTTTCTCTTACCTGCCTGTGAAGCATCCAACTCCTCCATGGGATTTGACTTTGGGTACTGCAGGCATTGACGAAGCCACCCTTCGAACTGGTGGCATCTTGTGATATAAAATTTCTTTCTTGGAAGACTGCCTTTTTGGTGGCAGTAACTTTGGCAAAGAGAGTTTTGGAGCTGCAAGCTCTTACAGTTAAGCCGCCCTACTTAGTTTCCTTAAGGACAGAGTGTCTGAAACCAGATCCATCCTTTATGCCTAAAGTGGTCTCAGCAACTAATCTTAATCAATGTATTCATCTTCCAGTATTTTTTCCTAACTATACCAGTAAAGGGGAATATGTCCTGCACACCTTAGATGTTCATCTTCAACTTCATTTTTATCTGCATAGAACTAAGGAGTTTAAATTTTCAGACCAGTTGTTTGTAGCCTTTTCGATGAATAGAAGGGGTAGAGGAATTTCGAAAGTCACTGTCTCCCACTGGATTTCGCAATGTATTTCCTTCATTTATTCTTCAGAAGGTGTTCCTTTATCTGCACCAGTAAGGGCTCATTCCACCAGAGCGGTGTCTACCTCAACTGTGTTTGCAGATCGTCAATCTTTAGATGACATTTGTGCAGCAGCAATGTGGTCTTCTCCTCACACATTCATTTCCCACTATAATTTTGGATTTGGTTTCTTGAGGAAGGGCTTCCTTTGGCTCCACGTTTCTTCGACATGTCCTTCCTTGAGGCCTCCCAGGATTTAGGTAGCTGGGGAGTCTGACCCTAAAGTGAGGATTGGTGACTAGGTAACATCAGATATATAGTTATGTACTTACCATAACTTGGCATCTGTGTCATCTGTAGTCACCATTCATCACTGTCCCACCCTCCAGCCCCCTTCCTGGGAGATTAGTTGGATTATGGTGGTTTTATTTTGCTGCTAGTGTTTTGGTCTGTCTGTCTTTTTTTATGCAAACTCAATCTGAGGGATTAGAGGGCAGCAGAGTATTATGGGAGGGGAGGATCTTGAGCTAAGCTGTTTGTGCGTGCCGGCTCGGATCCGATATCGGATCCAAGACCCTAACGTGATGAATGGTGACTATAGGTAACACAGATGCCAGGTTATGGTAAGTACATAACTATAATTTAAGTTACTCATTAAATATACATACAATGTTGTATTCTTGTTTTAATTTTGGTTTACTGTTTTTTTTTACTATGCATATTGGTTAGGTTTAGTAATATTTTTTGTAGATTTATACTTTTAGGGTTCTTGTACACAGACCTGAAGATGTCTAGAGGGACAAAAGTGATCTTTGTTAACAGTAACTTATGGCAATAAATAATGTTTTGGATGATGTATTTTTTCTGGATATGAAAATATAAGTTTATTTTATTTTATTTTATTTTTGTATTTGATTGCTAAATGGTCTAATATTTAAATATTTCCAACCATGTATTATATAACGTCTTTGATAAATTCACAGACTTTGTTTAATAATAATCTGTTTAATAAGAAGTACCACATCATTATTAATTTTATTTAAAGTGCATAAGGTTTAAATTATTAAGACATTTAGTAAGTAGGGCAGTACTAGCTCGAATATCCCACTGATAAGGATAAGGAAAGGGATTTGAATTTGCTAACATGTATACCAATACATTTTGTTTTGCAACAAAATAAACCCCTCCCATACCTGATAACGGATATATAGTCAGAAAGTTTGGGATGAAACTATCAGTCTGTTTAGTTTTTATTTTGTTTGGATCGTTTGTCTGTTTGTTAATAAAGGATTTTCAACTGGAAACAGACACTCTACCCTGCTTGGATTACTTGTGAATACCTACTAGAGTTAATAATTCTGTATGATATTAATAATATTTCAAAATTTTTTTTTATTTGGGATGGTTTTAAGTTTGCTGCTTCTACTACCTTTTCTGATTTTTTTCTGCGTTATTAATATATAGTGAGTAACTAGACATACAGGAATTGAAAAACTTCCACACAGAGAAGTTTCTTACACTGTTCTAATGTTTAGACCTCCAAGCTGATAAAAGTGATTTCTGGTTAACAAAGTTTGTTGATGACTACAAGATGGGTGTAGTTATTATATCCCCCTTGGATACATATATTTTCCAAAATGAACTTAATAAAGTCAATTCCTGGTACATAGAAAAAAGGCTCAAACCAAACACAGAGAAATACAGCATTATCCCCTTTGGGAAGAAGAAACAGTCTGCATCCTACTGCATTAAAAAAACTCTTTATCATAAGTATCAGTGATGGGTTGAAAGCTTCCTGTCCTTCGACTAGCACATGTTGAGTGTAATTAGGAAATCCTTCATCATTTACAACTAGGATGGCACAGTGGTGCAGTGGTAGCATTGTCACCTCACAGCAAGAGGTTCTCCAGTTCAGTTCTCGGCTGGGGGTGCTTTCTGTGTGGAGTCTGCATGTCCTCCCTGCATTCATGTGGGTTTCCTCCCACGGTACAAAGACATGCATCTGGAGCATTTCTTCCCGGGCCTCTGCTGAAAATTGGTTTTGTTCCAAGTCGGACTTTCCCGGTTAACAAATGTTAAATAAATAAATAAATAAACTAATTGCCAAGAACATCTCATCTAAAACTAATGAAGTCATCGTTCCTCTGTATTCTGCACTAATTATACCTATTATGGAATAATGTTAAGTTGTCATTCTCGCCTTCATTCTTGCTGGATGGGTTCAGAGACGATCCTCGGCTCCGACTCAGCCTATATTATAGCTCGAGAGCTATTTTTTTACCGGCTCGAGGCAACCCTATAACCCACAATACCATGCGCTAACTCCCCAGATCTCGTTTGCCGCTTCACTGCGAGGTTGTCTTTTTTTACCGGCTCAGGTCAGTAAGAGATTTATTCTATTAAACTAAATTTTCAGGTAGTTTCTCCAGTTAGTTACCCTTGTTTAGGTCCCTACTAATTGCCCTCTTCATACAACCCTTTTTGTAGCCCTTTTTCCCTTCTTTAGTTAATTTTTATCTTTGGGCCTACGGGCTTTACCTTAGTTTCCCCACCCCTTATAGTGTCTGTGTGTGTGGGTTTTAGTCAGTTCCCTTAACTTTTCTAATTTTAAGTTGAGTGTGTGTGTGGACTGACTGTGTTTACTGTGGTTAGGACTATGTCCAAAGACACTAAGGTCTCGGGATTCAAGAAGTGTGACTCGTGCTGTCAGAAAATGTCTCTGACAGACGGTCACACTTCTTGTGTCTATTGCTTGGGGCCTTTACACCTGCAGGACTCTTGTTCCGTCTGTCACGGGTTTAGTTCAAGAGTCCTGCAGGAGAGGCGTAATAAGCTCATCCTAAGGGGCTTGTTAAAGCCAGATGACTCCCCGTCCAAGTCTGGCTCGGGGAAGTCTTCAAAAACTGCCAAACCCTCGGCTCCAGCTTCTGAGTCGAGGGCTGGCGTTATCGAGATGGCTCCGACATCGGTTTCATCTGGATCCGAGGGGGGCAAAGTGGTTTCCGCTCAGAACCCAGCATCGGAGCCGACCCCAGCGTGCAAGCGCTCTAGATCCCCTTCGCTAGATTCCGTCCGATAGGCTCAGAGATCCCCTCTCCTATCGGAGCGGAGTCATAGGACTCACTCATCTAGGTCATCCAGGCTCTCCGACCACGACATCGAGAGGGTGGTCAGTAGGCTCATAAAATCTCAGGCACTAGCCCAAATGCTCCAGAGCCCATCTCACCAGACTGTGGCTCCTTCGGTACTGCTATCGATTCCTCCTCAGACTCACCTCTCGAGTTCGGAGCCAGAGTTTGTCGGAACCGTAACCTTACCCACATCGGAGCCAATACTCCCACCTTCGGCTCTGGTGTCGTTGGCTCCAACCTCTTCATTGGTTCCGTCCATGGAGAGGTCCGGGCGCCGGAACTCCATTGTCGGCTCCGAGGGGGCGAGTGGCATCGGACCCTTGTCCGACCCCGCTCTCCCTCTCGGAGCTTCGGCTCTGGTTAGTTCGGCCCCGACATCATTCTCGGAGCCTTCTCAGTCGGTGCCGGGGGTGGTTCTGGTCTCTTCGGAGCCGGGACTACCTTTGGTATCTGATAGGGGAGCCTTCGAGGTGATGAGGAGTGTGCTGGACCCAGTGTCCACTCTAAGGTTAAGTTCTGCAGCTCCTCCCTCTACAGTGCCTGTTACGGTCTCTGGCCATCCTCCTACATCTGACAGCAGAGATCCAAAGCGTAGGGTACCCACCTTGGGTGTCTCCTCCTCTTCCTAGGGCTCCCCTGAAGTTTCAGGGGAACCCCCTAGGAAAAGAAAGTGCAAGAGGAAGCACATAGACCCCCCCGAGTCTGTCACATCGGACACCAACTTGGATGAGTCGGAGGGTTCCCCCAGATCCCCCTCTGAGGATGTCTCTTTTTCAGACATCCTAAAGATCCTAAAACAGAGGGGAAATTGGTCCACTCTCAAACCTTCCGAGGATGAGTCGGTTTACCTTGACGCTTTTGGATCTCGCCCTTCCACCTCCTGGGTGTCTCCCCCTTTCGACCCACTAATGGAGGTAGTGGCTAGAAAGGCGTGGGCAGCTCCTGATTCAATGGAACCTACCCCTAGGAGGCCTTCTAAATTTATTTCTGCACCAGAGGACAAATCCTTTCTCACCAAAGGCATTTCAGTTGATGCTATGGTGGTAGCAGCAGCCACTAAGAAGGAATTGGCTGAGCCTTCTGTACCTGTTCATCCTCCTAACAAAGAGTCCAGGACCATGGACAGGTACTGCAAGCGGACATTTGCTTCAGCGACCTTTACTATGCGATCGCTGAACTATTTATGTCATTTCACCCGCCTTCAGAGAGACCTGCTCAAAGAGCTGGGTGAAACGGTACAGGATCCTTCTGCTGCGGGGTATCAGGACAAGATAAACTCCCAGCTGGCCACCCTGAACTCCATTGTTAACTCCTCCATGTGGCTTATCTCTTATGCAGCCGATGGAGTGAGTAGGGCCGCTGGCACAGGTGTTGCATTGAGACGTCACACCAGGATGCGACTCTGTAACTTTGCCGATCCCTTCAAGGTGTCCTTCACCAACACCCCCTTTGATGGTTCAGAATTGTTTGGACCTCAGGTGAAGAATACCCTCACCAGATGCGAGCAAGATGGTAAGACTCTCTCTGCCGTGGGAGTCCATTTTTTCCACACCTTCTAGACCTTATCCTAAGGGACAGAGGGGTGGAAAGATGTGGTTCCGCAAACTACAGGGAGTCACGCCTGCCGCACGTGGTGAATTTCCCCCTAGAGGCAGAGGGGGGAATAATAACAGACGCCGCCCCAGGGGCAGAGGGGGTGCACAGAACCAGGGTTCCAGGGAATCTTTCCCTGACCAACCCTTTCAGCATCCCTGAGAAGCTACCCGACTGTCCGCCTTCGGAGGCAGTCGGGGGAAGATTATCTCTGTACCCGGAAGCCTGGCAATCCCTCTCCCAAGACACATGGGTACAGAAGATCATATCCGAGGGTTACAAAATTCCCTTCACCTCCCCTCCTTTACAACCGCCAAGACCCCTACCAGATGTACCACCCGCACAAAGGGGTCAGGCTCAGCTAGAAATAAAAAAGCTGTTAGAAAAAAGAGCCATCCAGGCAGTCCCAGCAGATCAGCTAGGATCCGGAATCTACTCCAGATTCTTTTTGGTACCAAAAAAGACTGGAGACCCATTTTGGACCTCAGCAGACTGAACAACTCTGTACAAAAGACAAAATTTCAGATGGTAACACTGCAGTCCATTCTACCCTTTTTGGGCAGAGACAACTGGATGTGCTCCTTAGACCTCCAGGACGCGTACTATCATATAAAGATACACAGGCGCTCCAGGAGATTTCTCTGCTTCCGGCTGGGAGCCAGTCATTATCAATTCAGAACCCTGCCCTTTGGTCTCACCACAGCCCCCCGGGTGTTCACCAAATGCTTGGCAGTGGTCATGGCTCACCTGAGACAAAAAGGATTCCAGGTGTTTCCATATCTAGACGACTGGCTCATTTCCGCTACCGCCAAGCAGCATCTTATAATGGCCAGGGATTACACTATTTAACTTTGCAACAATCTAGGTATTTCTATAAATTTTGCAAAGTCCCCTTGTTGCCTTGTCAATGTATAAACTTTATAGGCGCCGTATTAAACATCACGGAAATGTCTGCAACATTACCACCTCAGAGAGTGACAGACATAAGGCGGAATGTTCAGTCCCTGTTTCAGCCCAACAGAGTTCAAGTCAAGCTAGTATTGAAAGCGTTAGGCCTCATGGCAGCGGCAATTCTTCTACTCCCATTAGCCCGCTTCCACATGAGGATCCTTCAGTGGATGCTGTTTTCTCAGTGGTCCTTTCAACAGCTACCAATGACTCAAAACATTTTGATAACCCCATCTTGCAAGAATCACCTCTCCTGGTGGATGGTTTCCCCTCAGCTTTTTCAGGGCAGACCCTTTGTTCTCCCCTTTATCAGGGCAGGATGGTCCAGGGCACATGGCAACAATCAGAACGCCACCTGCACATAAATGTCCTGGAGATGAGGGTGGTGCTTTTGACATTGCAAGCCCTTCAGAACTCTCTTCCCACAGGGACTATAACAATTCAAACGGACAATATGTCTGTGGTGTGGTACATAAACAAGCAGGGCGGAACAAAGTCCTACCCCCTATGTCGAGAAGCACTCAGACTTTGGCAATGGGCGATTTCCTCTCAACGGTTTCTGATAGCAACGCACATCTCCGGGAAGTCCAACGTCATAGCGGACAGATTGAGAGGAACTATCCTCATGCCTCACGAGTGGTCTCTAAATCAAGCGGTAGCAGACAGAATATTTCAGAAGTGGGGCCAGCCTTGCTGCGATCTTTTTGCAACTCCTCAAAACAGCAAGTGCCTCGACTTCTTCATACTCTTTCCTTTACCAGGCCATCCCCCCAGAGACGCTCTTGTTCACGATTGGCCCCGGGGTCTTCTATATGCCTTTCCTCCCTTGCCATTGATCCTGCAATTAATTCAGAAAGCAACCGCATTGAGATCCAAAATGATCCTCATTGCCCTGTTTTGGCCTCGACAAGTATGGTTTCCGTTCCTGCACAGTTACCTACTGGAACAGCCTTGGCATCTGGAACCCCTTCTGGGATCTGTTTACCCATCTCACGGGCAAGCTGCATCAGTCTCTTCATTCCCTCAACCTCACAGCTTGGTTGCTCCACTTCCAGCCATAGCCAGGCTTCCCCTTATTTCTCCTCCTGTTCGTGATATAATTCTGGCTTCCCATAAGTCCAATACTAGGAAGACGTATGCAAGTAAATGGAAGCGTTTTTCGCATTGGGCACAAACTAGGTCCCTAGATCTTTTCCATGCACCCATTCATAAGGTTCTAGACTTTCTGGCCGAGCTTTTTCATTCAGGGTCATCGTCGGCTACTATCAGGGTACAATTAGCGGCCATTGCTAATTTTCATGTTGGGCTCTCAGAAGCAAATATTATGTCCCACAAACTCTGTAAAGCCTTCCTCAAGGGCATCTTTTTGCTTAGACCTCCAGTTAAAGATCCACCTCCACAATGGGATTTGAATTTAGTTCTAACCTCATTGATTCTGCCTCCTTTTGAACCTGCAGCTTCTTGCTCCCTCAAGCTTCTTTCTTGGAAAACTCTGTTTTTAGTAGCCATAACATCTGCCAGAAGGGTATCGGAACTTCAAGCCTTGTCTGTCCATCCCCCTTATTTGGTCTTTCACAAAGACAGGGTAACTCTCAGAACAAACCCTTCCTTCCTACCGAAAGTGTCCCCGGAAGCAAATCTAAACCACTCCATTGACTTGCCTGTCTTCTTCCCAGACTATGCCAACAGGGCTGAACAGAAATTACATTCATTAGATGTTCATCGCCAATTACGGTATTATCTAGACAGGACAAAACAACTCAGAAAGTCAGACCAGCTCTTTCTCTCTTATGCTGCAGGAAAGAAAGGGCTTCCGGTATCGAAGGTTACTCTTTCCAGATGGTTGACATCTATTATTACCTTTGTCTATGAGTTGAGACACAGGCAACTTCCGTCTAGGCCTAAGGCTCATTCAACCAGGGCACTATCAGCATCAATGGCATTTCAAGCAAGGTTACCACTAGGTGCCATATGTGCAGCAGCTACATGGGCTTCCAAACATACCTTTATTGCCCATTACAAACTTGATATAGCCTCCAGAAATAGAGCTGACTTTGGTTCCACTGTACTCAGGAGTCTGTTCCATTGAGCCACCCAGGACTAAGATGCTAGGGACGCTGTCCCATCCAGCAAGAATGAAGGCGAGAATGACAACTTAACATTAAGAAGTTATGTTCTTACCATAACGTTCCATGTTAGTTGTCTTCTTCTCGCCTTCTTTCTTGCGTCCCTCCCTTGCCTGGATAGACTTGAGGTCTCTGAGTCCTTCCATTTCTGGAGATATAACATGTTACGGTTTCCCCGTATCCTTAATGTTACTAGCAGGAAGCCCGTACTTGCAAATGAGGATTATGATATTATGATATTATATTTATACTATGTCTTAGCTTCCAAACGAGATCTGGGGAGTTAGCGCATGGTATTGTGGGTTATAGGGCTGCCTCGAGCCGGTAAAAAATAGCTCTCGAGTATAGTATAGGCCGAGTCGGAGCCGAGGATCAGCTCTGAACCCATCCAGCAAGAAAGAAGGCGAGAAGAAGACAACTAACATGGAACGTTATGGTAAGAACATAACTTATTATTATGCACTAATCACACAGCTTTCCTGTTTCATTTGCCTTTTGTGACACACACTTTTGATTTTTTTGTCAAAAATAAAATGTTACTTGTGCTGAGAAACAAAGTGATTTGGACTGTTATTTTAATTTGAAGGCGCTATCATGTTTGTGTAAATGTTTTGTGAGTTTATTTTTTGACTAAAAACTTGTTTCTTTATTAAAATTTTGTGTGTTTGGGACATGATATTGTGCTTGCTGGGGACATTCAGTGGTTTACTTACCTCAGAACCACTTAGTCTTTACCTTTTACTGTACTGGCTTGTCAAGGATCAGTTATCCAAAATGTTGTCCTCTTTTCTGGCTTACCAAAGGAGCAATGGTTATTCTTTGTGGTTGTACCTTCTCTAGCTCAAAAAGAAAAAAACTGTAATGAGTCTTTAGGGGTCAGACCAACTCCTAGTTTGCTTCATCCACTGGTAGGTGACTTTCCTGTGGCTTCTTCTTGTCCCTCAGGCCACCCATCTTGCTCACCTTGGCCTCTTGGTTTAGCCTTCTAAGCCACCAAAGGCTGAGGATAGCCATGTCCTCCATGGCTCTAGGGATGCACTTAGTGGGCTAGAAAGACACTATTGCCATTGTCTGGGGAAGAAGAAGGTGAAGGATCTTCACTTGGCTGGGATGGGGTTGGGCTGCTGGATACAGTGTGCCTAAGGGTTAGGCTTTGTTTAGGGAGAATTTGTTTGATGAGGAAAAACTGGAGTCTCCTATTTCTATTTCTATTTTTGTGGACAGGGTAGATTTACTGAGATTTGCTTAGGAAATGCTTGCTAGTTTTTCCTTGCTTTCACAATCTTCTGGTAAGAAAATACTTCCTTCTCATTCTGATATGATTTTTCGCTCAGAAGAGCAGTCATTACAAGAGGAGGGGTTTACTTATAGATTATTAGGCTAACGGCTTAAGAGCCTTTACAAGCTCAGCTAATATAACCAGAATTTACCCAATATATGGTTCCTAGAGGAAAGAAGATGACATGAATTTGTGCTTATGCTTTGAGTGTCTTTCAGATTACCCCTGTCCATAAGGGACATAGTCAATACCCTAGGTGTGAATTTGCGAGTCCCCATCCATTGGTCCAAATTGCATTTGAAGAGGGACATAGAAGGGCTCTGCTTAATGTGAACAGGAAGCCTGTTCCAAAGAAGGGACAATCTCTGAGACACAAATCTGAATTGCCAGCATGTTTTGTTTGAGTCATTGACTAATTCTAGATACCTAGATCTGGTGACCCTTGTGCTAGTTGACTTGCTGATATGTAGCAGTTCTATCGGGGGTGAATTTGTAAGTGCCTTGTAGGCAGGCATAGGTCACCCCTTAATAGTTTGTAGCAGACAGAGTAAAGAGCTAGGACTTTTAATCTATCCACACAGGACATGTTGTTTACACCCTGTATTTTCTTTGTGAGGTCACTCCAGCTGCTGTAAGTGCCTAGTCAAGTACTTAACATGTGGCGCATTATATTTGATTATTGGTCTAATGAGGGCTGAGTACAGCGAGAGTATAATTTCCTTGGATCTGGATGCCATACCTTTATTTATAAGTTGTGCCATAGAGGCATTTCCTCACCACTGTGGACACATGATGGTCAAAGTTCAGGGTACTGTCCATCTGCGTACCTAAATCTCTAATGTCTGAGTCTACTCTTAGGGTTGTGCTATTAATATTGTAATTTGCAGAGGTATCTGACTTCCCAAAGGGTATGATAATGCATTTTTTCGCATTTAGATTTAGTCCATGGTTCTGGCTCCAGTTATTTGTCTGATCTCGACCAATCTCAGAGGATATCTACATCACTGAGTGATTCAGTGATTGCCCCCAGCTTACAGTCATCTGCAAACTTTGTCATCCATAAGCCTTCCACATTAGCCTTGACTTCAGAGAAGTATATTCCAAATATGAGTGGTCCCAGCACTGAGCCCTGTGACAGACTGTTAGTAACTGGCCTTTTGCTGGATCTGGATTCACCCACTTTAACCACGTGTCCTTTCTGTGAGCCATTTGGCTATCCATTTGGTGATGTAGGGATTTATGCCTAGTTTTGTGAGTTCATTTATAGTATCTGAGTGGGGAATTGTGTCAAATACATTGGCCAGGTTGTGGTAGGCAGTATGTACTGTTTTACCCTCATCCATGGCCTTAGTGACTTTCTCAAAGAAATCCACCAGATTCAGTAGGCATGACTGCCTTTGACAAAGCTGAATTGGGTCGGGTCCAGTGTTTGGAAGCTTCCTATTTCATTATTTATCAGCTCAATGATTATTCTTTCCATGGCCTTTTATATAAGACTAGTCAAATTTATGGGTCTGTAATTTCCCGGGTCAGTAGATGGCCTCCCTTTATGCATATGGATGACTGTCGCTGTCCTCCACTCTACTGGAATGATGCCAGTCCAGAGGCTGTGGTTAAGTAGAGATCCTAATGAGCATGATAAGTCCTGATTTGAGCTGTTTAAGAGGCAACCTGGTATATCGTCAGGCCCCATTGAAGCCGTGGCAACCTGTTCTTTGGTGATAATTGGCAGTGGTGTGATGGAGGGTATTTCTTGGGGGAGAATGGGGAGGTGAAATTTGGGATGAATTTGTCAGCCAACAGATTTGTTATATCTTTTGGCTGAGTAAAGGTGATACCATCTACAACTAATTCCCTACATTTTTGGGTGTTGTCCTTAAGATTGCGGACATAACTGAAAAATACCTTATGGTTATCCACAGCTTTGGAGGCAATTTGTAGCTCAAAGTCTGCTTTCAGAGACTTGACTAGTTCCCTAATTCACTTGTTTAGACTAGTGGGGGATTTTTTGCTCTATTGTGCACATTCCCTCTTATTTCTCGACAGGACTGTATTTCTTTTGTTGTACAACCTATTAATACCAGGGTCTACCAAGGTGGCTTGTTTTTGCAGTTTGACCTGTGTTTATTTCTGTCTGGTACTGCCATTTCTATGCAGTTGTTTATATAGTTATACAGGGCTTTTGTGTATGCCTCTACATAAGTTTCTATGCTTTCAGGATTTGGGGAGCTTGGAAACTAGCTATACCATCCCTTAATAGGGGGTGATTTACCTTAGAGAAGTTCTTAAAGTTTTGGGGGTTAAGTGTGGGTACTAGTTTTACCTTTATTCCAAGGGAGACTGATTTTTGATCTGATCTTACCAGTGAGGACATCACACTAGGAGGGTACTGCACTCTCCTATATTTGTGAGTACCAAAGCTAGGATATTTGTTCCCCTGGTGGGAGTGCAGTCTAGCTACTCCAGAGCATTTGAATTTACAAAGTCAAGAAATCTTTGGGCCTGCATGTTAGTGGTTGTATATGCCTCCCATTTAATAGTGGGATAGTTAGAATCACCCATGGGTATGGTCTTAGACTGGATGGTGAGTGAGTCTAGTAACTTCAGGTATGATGTATGGGTTTCCTGGTTCAAGTGTATGGTAATGGATTTTTCCCATGGTTAGTTTGACATGAAGTAGCCCAAGCATGTCACTTTGTTTGACTAGCCTTGAGGCGTGCTTATCTTTTATGTAGACAGATACACCTCTGCCTTTAACTATTACATATTCAGTGGGAGGTTGGAATGTATAAAAGGCATTATAGCCATGCATTTCCGGAGTGCATTCCATGGCTTTGCATCATGTTTCAGTAACTGCACAGACGTTAACATTCTTCAGGGTGAGGAGAGCTTCCAGGGAATCCAGTTTCTTGTTGAGACTCCTAGCACTGAGCAGTAATACTTTTAGCTTGTCCTGAGTAGGTTTTGTTATGTTGGTAGATTTGTCTGTTTGGCAATGCCTAAAAAGGCACTATAGGGTTTCCTTCTTAATCTGAGCATTCTGATTGTGAGGACAGTATAGCTTCAGATTTCTCTGTAGCAGAAATTTCTTTCACAGGCATTTTATCTAACATGAAAGGTTTTCAGTGGGAGGAGAATAAAATTCCAGTGGCACAGAAAATGTATTACTTGTTGCTGCTACAGATGCCTAAAGCTGCACTTATCCCTCATCTATTGCTTGCATTAGTTTTTCTCACTGCATCAAGCCTCCTTGACAGTCAGTCTTCTCCTCCTAAGGTGTTTGACAGGTTATACAATGTGTCCATGACACACAAGTATCTATTTCCTAATCATAAAGCAAGACCCAGCAGTCATTTCTCTTTTGAAATCTGCTCTTGCTAAACAGATTACTGCTTCTAACTCCATTCCTTATGGTAAAGATGGCAAAGCAATGGATAATTTGGGGAAGCAAATGAGATGTTCTTCGTGTTTCACTGTTGCAGTCATCACATTTGGGTTATCCCTGCCAGGGTAGCCCTCAGTCAGCCCGAATACCAGAGGCTTAGTATTTCTGCGTTGGGTGCTGTCACTTCAGGACTGATGTCAGGTCGTCAGTATTATAAAGTAAGGCAGCCAACGCCATTACATCAGTCTTTCTTGCTGAGGAGCCCAAAGCAGAAGCAGTTCCTACGAGTGCCGGTCGGATGCTATCTGAGTTTTGTTCTCCGAACTGAAGTTGAAGTCTTGTAAAGCTAAGTACCCCATTGGGGATCCTTTTTTCTTGTTCTAACCGATGTCAGAAAAAGTTAACAATTGTCTCGCCTGTGGAAAGCAAATACCACACTGAGACTTTCATTCTTACAGCGTCACTTACTTAGGCCCAGAGCACGACGTCCCCAGCTGTCGCTTTTGTGCTTTGTTCCATGCCAGTGCTATACATCATCGGACCCTTACTGTAGCTAGATATTTTCGCTCTCAGTCCTCAATTTCCAATATGGCTTCAGCAAGCCACCTGACATCAGATCTTCAGAAAAAAACATAAGGATGAAGACAGAGACAGACTGCACAGGTCCAAGCCTTCTGACGACGCTTCCGTTTAGCTAGTCATCAGTTCTCTGGTCCTCAGTGAGGTACTTTTGCAGCTTCCGATGCCCACTTCTCTGGACTTGCAGGCAGCTACCGAGACCCTTTTGGAGTCCGGTATGCTGCAAAACTCTTCATTGATTAAGGATCCTGCAGTTGTCCCTACCTTGGATGGGTCCAGAGCAACTGAGCAGGCACCACTTCCGAGGAAGTACTTCGCACTACCGATTCTCGACACAAACCAACTTCTTTCACGTCTTCTGTTCTTTCGAAAACTACCGAGTTTCTAAGGCCCAGGGTACGAACCACACCCAAGAAACCAATGACCCCATCTCAGGCACCTGCTTCCTTGCCTTAGTCTCAAATGCTTAAAATGGCAGAAGACCTTATAATGTTGATCAGGAGAAGCCAAGCTACCCCTTCCAAAATAAAAAGAGATTTGTTCCCAGTAGTCTTATCAGAACAGGAGTCCGATGACTTCAATGCCTCTGAATATGAAGACATGCAACCCCTCTCTGCTTATGAGGATTCTGATGCAGAGGAATCCATTCCTTCAGTCTCTCCACCTGAAAATTTTTCCTTTGGGGAAACCCTTCATACTTTAAGGGAGCATTTCCAATAGGAATATCAGGACTACCCTCAGTCTAAAAAGAGACTCAGGGATTTTTTAGATCTTCCACAGCCATTCTTCCTGTCCTGGATGTTATGGATGATGTTTTCATAGAGTCTAGTTCCACCTCCTGACACCCTCCCTCCTGCTCCCAGGAAACTTGACAGGTATTACAGAGTCCCTGACTCTCAAAAATCGTACTGCTGACCCTGAGGTTATCTCCCAAGGGCCTAAAGGAATTAAAGCAACTTCTGCTAAGAATTTCACCCCCTCAGATAGGGATTCCCCAGCTTTAGACAGATGGGGTAAAAAAGTATAAACCTCTGCTGCTCTTGCTATTAGAGCACTAAATTGTCAGGAACAATGGAACATATGCTAAAATTCCAGCAGCATACCATGGAACTCCTCCAAGAAAAAATATCAACTTTTCCTGCTTGTGCAGAAAATAGAGTTGCAAGATTTAATGCATTCTGAAAATCAAGTAACTAAGCCCACCTTACACTGTGGTTTTGATGCCCTAGAAGCATCTTGCAGGGCAGCAGTCACTGGTTCTGTCCTTGGAAGCCATGCTTGGCTTAAGGAACAGCCCTTGCCAGACCATGTCAAATCTAAACTATTGGATGCACCCTTGCACAAAGACAACTTATTTGGCACCAAGGTCTTAAAAAAGATGGAAGAAAAAACTAAATCTTTGCAGACAGTTAAGGATTTCCTGTTGGTCCAGCCACCCAGTTTCAGTAGGCATTGCCCCTCCAAACACGGGTCCTTTCCTGCCCCCTGCAGGTCAGTTCAGCTCAGACCCCAGGGAAGCAGACCCCCCCAGACAACAGCCACAGGGAATGCAGAGATCAAAGCAATGGAGTACCTCCACTTCTAAACCAGGGAGTGCAAAGCCATCCCCTCATGGTAAGAACTCACAATGACTCTCCACTTCCACTCCCTCCCTCTGCTCACCTGCACTTGCCCCTGGAAGGAAAACTCTCCCTCCACGCAAGCACCTGGGCCACCATTATCAACGACCGCTGGGTCCTCAACATAGTGTCCCAGGGATACAGATTTTCTTTCCACACTCTACCAACCCCAAAAGGGTTCCCAGATCTACCTCCAAACCAGTGGGCAGAGGCCAAAAAGCAAGTCCTTTCCCTGCTGTCCATGACGGCAATAGAACACGTTCCTGCAGAACAGATAGGCCAAGATTTCTACTCCAGGCTCTTCCTGGTACCCAGAAAAGAGGGCACCTGGCACCCCATCCTCGATTTATCCATTCTAAACACCTTCCTGGTGATACCAAAATTCAAAATGCTCACCCTTCAGCAACTACTGCCTATGCTCTCCAAGGATGCCTGGCTAGCCACCCTAGACCTAAAAGAGGCCTACCTACACATCCCAATCAGGGAATCATGCAGGAAATATCTACATTTCAGGGCAGGATCTCTGCACTTTCAGTTCTATGTGCTTCCCTTTGGCTTATCTACTGCTCCCAGAGTTTTCACAAAATACCTGGCTCCCGCCATTGCTTTTTGCAGGCAAAGAAATATTCAAATTTACCCATACTTAGATGACTGCCTAATTCAGGTAGACAGTCAGGAAAAGTTGCTCAAGCACCTGGCCTTTGTAAAGGACCTGCTGACCTCCCTAGGGTACACTATTAACGAAAAGAAATCCAGACTAGTACCCACCTAAAAAATTATATTCCTGGGAGCAAGCCTGGACACAGCATCCTAGATGGCATTCCTTACACCAGAAAAGCAAACTTACTTCTCTCAACTAGCCACCACTGGACCCCAGTTATCCGCAAGGAAAATCCTGCAAGCTGTGGGGTTCATGACATTTTGCATTCTACTAATTCCATATGCCAGACTGCATATGAGGAAAATTCAATGGTACCTAAAAAGCCTTTGGTGTCAACACTCTCAACCTGGGAACTCTTATACCAATGATACCTTGTCTAAGGAAAGATTTCCTTTGGTGGGCAGCAGCATGCTACCACAACAAGGAACTACCCTTCTCACCATCCCACGCCACCCAGACCCCCACCACAGACGCATCAGACTATGCCTGGGGTGCACACCTGAATGTCAGGTGCATACAGGGCCAGTGGAGCCCACATCAAATACATCGGCATATCAACCAAAAAGAGCTGTTAGCTGTCCAGCACACATTGACAGCTTTCAGACACCTTCTCTCCCCAGGGGCTCTACTGATCAAAGCAGACAACACCACAGTGATGTGGTATATCAGTAAACAGGGAGGGACTCACTCCTACTCCCTATGCAGGCTCGCCATGACCATTTGGCACACAGCCTTAGCCATGCAAATACACCTGTTAGCACAATTCCTGCCAGGCTCTCTAAACTCTCTGGCAGACAACTTGAGCAGAAATCTTTGGGACCCACATGAGTGGCAGCTAAACCAAAGAACCTTCACCCTTATAACTCAGAAATGGGGCACCCCGAAGGTAGACCTCTTTGCTTCCCACTCCAATCATCAGCTCAGCAAGTTCTGCACCAGGGGGTCTCACTGCAGGGCCTGGAAAGTGGATGCTCTATCTTTCCAGTAGGTCATCCTCTCGGTCTGTGCATTTCCCCCACTACCTCTCATTACCAGGGTACTGCTCAAAATAAAGGAGGAAAAACCAAGGGCAATCCTGATTGCCCCAGACTGGCCACGCCAGCACTGGTACCCACTGCTGTGCAGCCTGTCCCCTCTGCCACCATGGCATCTCCCTCAGATCCCAACACTTCTGACCCAGAGGGAAGGAGAATTCATGCACCCCCAATTGCAGACCCTCAATTTGGCAGCCTGGTTTATTCCCTGACCACTGTACAAGCTGCCAATCTCAGTAAACAGGTTCTAGATGTTATAAGTGAGACCAGACGCCTTAGCACTAGAAAGTCTTATGCTGACAAATGGAAAAGGTTCTGCACCTGGATCCAGGCTAAGGGAGCCGATATGGCGCAGCCCTCCCCTACCTCTCATCCTGGATTACCTAGCTGACTACTACATAGTGGTCTATCCTTTTCCTCTATTAAAATTCATGTCTCTGCTATCTCTGCTCATTTCAGCACTGAGCAACCTCTTTTCTCACAGAGGGGCTAGCAATTTGAGGCCACCCAGAAGAGCACCTACCCCAGCTTGGGACCTAAACTTTGTGTTAGAGAAACTCACCCTGCCCCCCTTTGAACCAGCAGCTTCAACAGAATTAAAGTTTCTCTCATGGAAGACAGCCTTGCTTCTGGCCATCACTTCAGCAAGAAGAGCATCCGAGCTACAAGCACTAATGGCTGTAGAGCCCTTTATCATTTTCCATGCTGACAAGTCTCCCTCAGGACTAACCCATCCTTCATGCCAAAAGTGGTGTCCAGTGTGGCTGTCAACCAATCCATTAATTTGCCCACCTTTTTCCCTAACCCACAAAACAAGCGGGAAAGAATACTGCACTTTCTAGATGTGCACAGACAGCTCAGATTCAATCTAGACAGGACTAAATCATTCAGAAAGACAGATCAGTTGTTAGTCAGCTTTGCTGCAGGAGCAGAGGGCAAAGCCATATCCAAACAAACCATTTACAAATAGATAGCACACTGCATCCATTTCTGCTACAAGCAACATGGGAAACCTCCCTCTAAGGGGGTCAGAACTCACTCTACCAGAGCAACCTCCACCTCTACAGCTTTCCTCGGAGGAGTCCCCACCAGAGACATCGTGGAGGCTGCAACATGGACATCTGTTCATACCTTCACCAAGCATTACCACCTGCCTATCTTCTCCAAATCCAGGGCAGACTTTGCCACTGCAATCTTACAGGGCATCCTAGCCAGCCCCCAGTCTTCTTGACTGCTTCCACCCTTTTCCTCAGCTTTGGGAATCAACCCAATTGTGATGACTGCAGCAGTGAAACACAAAGAACATAGTACAGTTGTGTACACTTACCATAAATGTAGATGTTCGAGTGCATTCACTGTTGCAGTCCTGGATGTTCTTCGTGTTTCACTGTTGCAGTCATTACATTTGGATAATCTGCTGGCAGGTTGCCCTCAGTCAGCCTGATTAACAAAGTCTTGGGTCCTGCGTCGGTTGCTGTCCCTTCTTCCATGACGTCAGGTCGTCAGGGGTATAAAACATGCAGCTGAAGCCATTACATCAGTCTTTCTTGCCATGCGGTGCCTGAAGCAGAAGCAGTTCGCAAGTACCGGTCGGCCGACTCCTGAAATTTTCATTTTTGAGTTTCAGAACCGAAGTCTTCAACTTAAAGCGAAGTACCCCGTTGGGGAAACTTTTTCTTGCTCCTTACCGATGTCAGTAAAAGTTAATAACTGCATTACTTGTGGAAAGCAAATACCTCATAAAGATTTTCATTTGTACTGTATTCCTTGCCTAGGCCCTGACCACGACGTACCTTGCTGTCGGTTTTGTGCTTTATTTAATCAGCGCACTATCCGTTGTCGGTACATTTTTGCCTCTAAATATTTCGGTTCTCAGTTTAATTATCCAGAAATGACGTCGGTTAGCCATCCGACTACTGGAATTCCGAAAAAAACGCAAAGAAAAAGACAGAGACAGGCTGTCGAGGTCCAAAACTGCCGACGATACTTCTAAGCCAGTCGGCGGTTTGCCGGTACTCAGTGAGGTGCTTTCACGGTCCCTTATACCTGCTACTTCTGACTCACAGGCCTCTACTGAAACCCATTCAGAGTCCATTATGCCGCAAGATACTTCACCTATGGAACTCATGGATGCCTCCACCTTGGATGGGTCCGGAGCCACTGTGCAGGCACCGGCTTCTGAGGGTGTATTCAGGCCTACAGACTTGCATATTAAACTGACTCCACCTTCTATACTAAGGCCTAAATCTCGATCTATATCCAAAAAAACGATGTCCAGGCCACATGTTCAGGCCCCTATGCCTAAAAAAAAAAAATGATCAAAATGGCTGAAGATCTTATTACTGTAATCAGGGGTAGTCAACCCCCCCCCCCCCACCCCTTCTAAGAGGCCTAGGGCTGAGTTTGACTATGAATCTTCTGATCAGGACTCTTTGTCTTCTAATTCTTCCAAAGACCTGGATCCTACTTATTAGGATTCTGATGCAGAGGATTCCATTCCATCTGCCTCCCCCTGAGGATTTTTCTTTTGGGGAAACTTTACATACCTTACGGGAGCATTTCCACTGGGAAAGTCAGGAATTTTCAGAATCTAAAAAGAGGCTTAGGGATTTCCTCCTTCTACCTCAGCATAGGCCTTTGGCTATACCCCCTGTACTAGACATTGTTGATGATGTATTTTCGGAATCCAGTATGGCCCCTGATTCCCTGCCTCCGGCTCCTAGTAAACCTGACAGATACTACATGGTTCCTGAGTCCCACAAGTTCCTTTTCAAAAATCCTGTTGTGGATCCAGAAACCATTTTTCATGAACCCAAGGCCATTAAGGCTGCTACTGCTAAAAATCCTACCCCTTTTGATAGAGACTCCAGGGTGCTGGATAGATGGGGTAAAAAGGTTTATACTTCTGAAACCTTGGCAATCAGGGCTTTAAAATTGCCAATTTTATATGCTAAAATATCAACAGCATATTATTGGACTGCTTAAACAGAAAATGATGTTGATTTCTGGCTGTGTGGAAAATAAAGATTTACAGGACTTATTGCATTCTACTGAACAAGTTGGAAAACATATTTTACAATGTGGTTTTGATTCCTTAGAGGCCTCTTGCAGAGCTGCTGTTACTGGGTCTGTGCTTAGAAGGCATGCATGGCTTAAGGAGCAATCTCTGCCTGATCATGTTAAAGCAAAATTGTTGGATGCTCCTTTAAATCAGGACCACCTGTTTGGCAATAAGGCTGAAGAAGTTTTAAAAAAGATGGAAGATAAAGCTAAATCTATGCAAACTGTAAAATATTTCTTACAAGTGCAACCTCCAAGATTTAGTAGGCACTGGCCTAATAAGAATTGGTCCTTTCCAGCTCCTTCCAGATCCACTCAAGCCAAACCCAGACACACCAAAAGCACCAGGTTTCAGTCCCAAGGGACTCTCAGAACTAAGCAATGGGGGGCCTCCACTTCCAAATCTGGAAATAACAAGACACCCCCTTATGGTAAACAGTCTCATGACTTTCCTTTAAAATTACCAAGCACTTACCTTTTAGCCACCCCTTTGGGGGGAAAGATTGCTCTTCATGCAAAAAACTGGGAACTCATAACCCAGGACAAATGGGTTTTAAATATAGTGTCCCAGGGATAGAGATTTCATTTCCACACGTTGCCAACACCAAACGGGTGGCCAGACCTGCCCCCAAATCAGTGCACAGAGGCTCAGAAACAAGTACTTTCCCTCTTAAACATGGGGGCTATTCAGCCGGTACCAGAAGAGGAAAAGGGGCAAGGTTTCTATTCCAGGCTTTTCCTGGTACCCAGAAAAGACAAATCATGGTGTCCAATTCTGGACCTCTCTACTCTAAACACCTTTCTGGACATTCCAAAATTCACAATGCTGACTCTTCACCAGTTACTTCATATGCTAGGCAAGGATGCCTGGTTGGCAACTCTAGATTTAAAAGAAGCTTACCTGCATATCCCAATCAGGGAATCTTGCAGAAGATACCTACGCTTCAAAGCAGGCTACTTGCATTATCAGTTCTCTGCATTGCCCTTTGGCCTGTTTACTGCGCCCAGGATATTCACAAAGTGCCTGGCTCCAGTAATTGCATTTTGCAGGCAAAGAAATATTCAAATATATCCATACCTGGACGATTGTCTAATTCAGGCAGAAAATCAGGCCGTACTTCTAAATCACCTGGCGTTTGTAAAAAGGGTTCTAACTTGTCTAGGGTATATCATAAACGAAAATAAATCACAACTGGTACCTCTCAACAGATTACATTCCTGGGTGCAAGCTTGAATACAACTGCCCAGATGGCTTTCCTCATGCCAGAAAAGAAAATTCATTTGGTAGCTTACTTCAAACAAGTGGCCACAAAAACCTGCTATCTGCAAGACAAATACTGTAAGCCTTGAGGTTCATGGCCTCCTGCATTATTCTAATTCCATATGCAAGACTGCATATGAGGAAACTTCAGTGGTACTTAAAAAGTCTATGAAGTCAACATTGTCACAGCCTGGAAACAATGATTCTTATCATACCTTGCCTACGCTTGGAGTTCCTATGGTGGGCAGAGGCCTGTCACCAAAACAAGGGACTGCCATTCACACTACCCCCTACCACCCAAACCCTAACTACAGACGCATCAGATTCTGCATGGGGGGGCCCACCTGGCAGGGAAGTGCATTCAGGGCAAATGGAACCCAAATCAAATGCACCTACATATCAAACAAAAAGAAATGTTAGCTGTTCAGAATGCTCTGACAGCCTTCAAGGACTACATTCATCCAGGACAACTACTGATAAAGATGGACAACACCACGGTTATGTGGTACATCAACAAGCAGGGGGGTACACATTCATACCCCCTCTGCAGGCTAGCCATGGCATTGTAGAGCATGGCCTTGAGCTACCAAGTGCAACTACAAGCTCAATTCCTGCCAGGAAAACTGAATACACTGGCAGATGGACTAAGCAGAAATCTCATGGACCCACACGAGTGGAAACTGGAACCACAGATTTTCAACATGTTGACAAGCAAATGGGGGAGCCCATAAATAGATCTATTTGCCTCTGCCCAGAACTACCAGTTGGACAAATTTTGCACAAGGACTCCTCACAAAAAAGCCTGGAAAGTGGATGCTCTGTCCTTCAGCTGGAAAAACCTACGCCTTTCCCCTTCTGCCTCTGCTCTCCAAAGTTCTGCTAAAAGTCAAACAGGACAAACCAAAAATTATTTTAATTGCTCCAGATTGGCCACGCCAACACTGGTACCCACTCCTGTGCAGTGTGTCACAAATATCTGCCTCAGACACCTTCCTTGCTGTCTCAGCAGGAGAACCAAATTCTGCACCCTCAGCTTCCAACATTGAACCTTGCAGCTTGGTTAATCACTTAAATTCATCCTTACCATCCCTCAGCAAACCTGTGATGGATATCATCTTGGAGGCGAGAAGACTTAGTACTAGAAAATCTTATGCTGACAAATGGAAAAGATTCTGTGCCTAGAACCAGTCTTTAGGGATGAGCACAGCAGCGCCCAATTTACCTCAGATTTTGCAATACTTAACTGAGATGCTACACAAGGGCCTGTCTTTTTCCTCTATTAAAATCCACGTTTCAGCTATTTCAGCTCACTATAACACAGAACCACCCCTCTTTTCTCATCCCCTGCTCAAGCAGTATCTCAGAGGGGCAAAGAACTTGAGACCACCCAGGAGAGCTCCTACCCCTGCCTGGGACCTTAACTTTGTTTTGGAAAAGCTCACCTTACCTCCTTTCGACCCAGCTGCTACTGCAGACTAGATTTTCTTTCTTGGAAAACAGCCTTCCTATTGGCAATCACTTCAGCTAGAAGGATATCTGAATTACAGGCCCTTATGGCAGTGGAGCCTTTCATCATCTTTCATGCGGACAGGGTATCTCTGAGGACCAATCCATCCTTCATGCCCAAGGTGGTTTCCAGTGTGGCTCTTAACCAATAAATTCATTAGCCAACCTTCTACTCAAATCCACAGAACAAAGGGGAACGGATTCTGCATTCCTTGGACATGCACAGACAACTTAGATTCTACTTGGACAGAACTAAATTTCTAAGAAAATCTGAAGAATTGCTAGTGGCATTTGCTGCTGGGGCAGAGGGGAAGGCTGTATTGAAACAAACCATTTCTAAGTGGATAAGCCATTGCATTCATTACTGCTATAAGCATAATGGAAAACCTATCCCCCATGGGATCAGATCTCATTCCACCAGGGCTGCATCTACTACTGCAGCCTTTCTCAGAGGTGTTCCTACCAGGGATATTCTAAAAGCAGCTACCTGGAGTTCAGTGCATACTTTCACCAAGCATTATTATTTGTCAATTTTCTCTAAATCCAGAGCTGGCTTTGCCACTGCTGTCTTGCAGGGCCTTATAGCTGGTCCTAATGCTGTATAAATCCATCCTCCCAACCATAGCTTTGGGAATCTACCCAAATGTAATGACTGCAACAGTGAAACATGAAGAACGTAGTACAGTTGTGTACACTTACCATAAACGTAGATGCTCGAGTGTATTTACTGTTGCAGTCCTGATTACCCTCCCTCCAGCCCCCTGTTTTTTCTCTTACTATACCTCTACTTTCTTTTACTATGCTTAAAAGCCTTTTTGGTGTATTTGCTTTTGGTTGGAGGTATATTTTTGTGTTTTTAATTTCATTTTGCTCCCCATTTGGGGGGCAGCTGACATCTGGGGCAAGAAAAACTGATGTAATGGCATTGGCTGCATGTTTTATACCCCTGACGACCTGACGTCATGGAAGAAGGGACCGTAACTGACGCAGGACCCAAGACTTTGTTAATCAGGCCGACTGAGGGCAACCTGCTAGCAGATTACCAAAATGTAATGACTGCAACAGTGAATACACTCTAACATCTACATTTATGGTAAGTGTACACAACTGTACTTTTCCCTCCCTCCATCCCCCTTTCTCTCTCTCTCTTACTACAAGACACTTTTTGGTATTTACTTTCTACTGGTGGGGTTCTTCCACCATATCCTAGCTCTCACTTAGGGGCTCCTGACAGTTAGGGCAAGAATAACTGATGTAATGGCATCAGCTGCCTTACTTTATACTACTGACAACCTGACGTCAGTTCTGAAGCGACAGTAACCAACGCAGAAATACTAAGCCTCTGGTATTCGGGCCGACTGAGGGCTACCTTGGGAAAGGATAACCCAAATGTGATGACTGCAACAGTGAATACACTTGAACATCTACATTTATGGTAAGTGTACACAACTGTACTTTCCTCTAGACACTTAACTTTCAGGATTTTATTCTGCCAAGCTCATATGTTAAAAGTTTTTGCTTATGTCTTTTGAATGTATGAAGAAATGAATAACTAACTTTCTTTCTTCTGAGATTAAAAAGAAAGTAATTGAATGCTTGACACCTGTTTCTCATGTGACTATCTTAAACATGCCTTTGATGCTGCTGACTCTTCTTCCAAAGCAGCTGTATCTAGATCAGCTTTAAGAAGATTTGCTTGGCTTCCTTCTCAAAATCCTCCTGAAGATATAAAAGTCTGAGAGTTTAAATTTGCCCTTCTACTGGTGAAATGCTTAAGAAGTATGATGAAAGGGGAAAACTTATTCAAGGAGTGACTCAGATTTTTCAACCCTCCTTTTTCAGACCAAATAATAATCTTCCTTCCTCTTCAGTGCCCTTTTCCAATAAACAGTTTAAATGCTGTAAAAGCAATGAAAAAAAGGTTGAAAAAAAGAAATGAAACACCTCCAAAATGAAGGACAGTAGTCTCATTGGACACTCTAAACTGGCCCTAGGCATGAGTGCGTGCATGTGCGTGCCTTCTGTGGAAGGTTGGGCACCGGGCTGGCAACTCGACAGCATAAAACTTCACTGCCAATCATGAGCAGGCAGGTGATCTGCTGTGGCGACCCCTAACCGGGAAAAAGCCGAAAGAAGTCGTCTCAGATAGCATGACTATCTACTTGTTCAGGTTCCCCATCTCTCCTACCCTGGCAACCTTTTGTGCCCCTGAGACTTCATCTTCTTTTTTGCCATTAGGTAGTCTCATACAGTTAGGTTCTGAATGTAATCTAGTGAGAATACTCTTGGTAATGAAATTCCTTTCTGATTTTTCAGGGAATTCCCTCTTACCCATGGAACCAGATTTTTCTTTTTCTCTCTTTCCTCCCATTCTGCAAGACAAGCTATCTCAGAGAGACATAGAACCACTGTTTATCAAACTCCTAGGCAAAGGTTCTTATTCAAGCTTATTTATAGTTACCAAACCAGAAGGATCATGAAGGCCAGTGCTGGACCTTTTTTTCTGTAAGCCATTTCATTGAGATTCCAAGATGTTATGTTGCACTCCTGATTCCTATTGTTTGGCATTTAAGGTGTTTCTTAAAATTTGCTGTGTCTGGCTTACATTATCAGTTTTCTGTTTTGCCCTTCATATGCTCCACTGCACCAACGATATTCACAAAATGCCTAGTTCCAGTCATTGCTTATTGCAGACTCCAACACATTCACTTTTTTCCGTAATTGGATGATTGTCTTACCTTTACTGATTTTTCCTCAGCTGTCAAGCATCTCCATCAGTTGTTCTGGAGCTTTTAATCAATCTAGATTTTCAAATCAATTTGCAGAAGTCTTCTCTAATCTCATCTTACAGAATGATTTTCCTGGGATGTTTATTAGACTCGGCCTTGGGAAGTACCTTTCTTCATGAGACAAAATAGATACAGTATCTTTCAACAGTTCTTCCTGCTTTTCTTCAGACTAAGGGAAGTAGCAAGGGAGTTTCTCAGGATTCTAGGGTACATGGGATTGATGATAATCATGCTGCCCTTTGACAGACCACACTTGAGGAAAATACAGTGGTACCTTAGATTAGTCTGGATTCAGTGCATACACCCTTTAACTTTTCAGATTCCAGTTCTGAGATTTGTAAAGAGGGAGACTGGATGATGAGTAGACCAGATAGCTTGCAATCCAGTTCTTCCATTTTCCCTTACAACCTCCCTCCAGTCAGTCACCACAGGTGCTTCAGATCTGGTGAGGGGAAGCATTTTCAAAAGGGATAAAAGTACAAATTCTGTGGGACCCAGTGGACCAATAGAAGCACATAAATGTCAGAGTTTTTTTTAAACAAAAAAAACCTCTTTATTAAATTATCCTATATGACACAGGCAAGCTTGCATTTGTATGATGAAAAACAAATCACATTAATACAATTTTAGTTGCAAATATTATACATCACTTATAATATATCCAGTCATTGTCAATGAAGTGTTACATAGAGCATTCAAATCCTGGCTTCTTTTAAACCTCTTTCCTCCTCTGCATATGATGTTCCCACAATTCCCATTTTTTCCTATGTAGTTTGCCTCTTCCCCATGTCAGACATATGTTAACCGTTATCAATATGTTGAAGGCTTTTAAGCATCTCTAGTCACCAGGAACTCTGCAAGTGTACACAGACAACACCACAGCGATGCGTTACATAGACAGGGAGGTACCAGATTATACTGTCTTTGCAGACTGGCTAGGATAGTCTGGAGGATAGCAGTCAGGCTTCATACATTTGGCCAGAGCAAAACCTTATGGCAGACAGGCTCATCAGGACTAGGATAGACCCTCACACATGGAAACTTCATACTGGGTGTTCCAAGAATTGATCTGACTGTGGCAACCACTTCAAGTAGATCTGTTTGCCTGCTATTCAGAACAGACAACTGAAGAAACTCTTCAGGCCTGATAAACAGCTGCTTTCTCATTCCCATGGACAGGAATGTTCCTGTATGCTTTTAACCCCTTTCCACTGATTACCAAGGTTCTTCTAACGATCCAGAAGATCTCTCCAAAAATTGTGATGGTGACTCTCTTCTGGTCAAGGCAACAGTGGATGTCCTTCTATATCATTGTTGCAGTGTTCTTCATAGAAGAGATGCCCAACCCAGGGCAGCCTGATGCTCAGCCAGTATGAAAAAGCCTAAAAAAATATCTTGTATGCACATTATGTCACATTTATGCTCCCCGCACAGATCATACAGCATAAAAGGGAGGCATGGACACAACTACCCAGAACTTCTTTTGCCGCCAGTTTGAACACCATTTTTGCCAGTTGGTCTTAATGCCTTGTTGCTGTACTGAATATTTAGCAACACCAGATAAGTGCCCCATTGAGGTTGTTTACTTTTTGTTCACTTTTCTCATTCCGCTAGGGCTTTTGCCTCTTCTGGTGCCTTCTTCAAGGGTTGGAGACCAATTCCATCCTTTAAGCTGCTACGTGGTCTTGAGTGCATAACTTTACTAAGCATTATAAGTTGGATATGGTTTCTAGGACCAGAGTAGGATTTGCTGAAACCATTTTATGTGGGTTTGTTGAGGGCTCTTCTCTGCCTACCAGCTCCCTTTATGTTTCTTGAGATTTTTTACTCTCCCTTCTATGAATAATACTGCAACAGTGATATAGAATGGCATAGTACAGTTGTGCAAAATCTTACCATAACAGTAGATGTTCTTCCCTTCACTGTTCCCTTATTTGTTCTGAATTTTTTTCCTTCTGGATGTGCATGGACTCCTTTGTCCTATGGCGACTGTTCTCTTCTGGGGCAATTCAGTTCTTGGTAGTTGCGTCTGTATGTCCATTTAATGCCCTAAGTTGTGTGCAGGGAGCGTAAATGTAATGTATGGCGCATACAAGATCATTATTTTTTTAGGCTTTTTCATACTGATCGAGGGTCAGGCTGCCCTGGGCAGAACATCCCTTCTGTGAAGAATACTGCAACAGTGAAGAGAAGAACGTCTACTGTTATGGTAAGAATTTACAAAACTGTACTTTCTCCTTTCTTTTCAATCTTGTCAAGGGAATTACTACAAGTTTCCCTACAGACTGGATTTATTCACACAAGACAGGGAGTTTGATACAGACCAGTCTGGAAACTCTCCAGCTAACTGCCCAGATGATAGAATCTTGATACCTTTTAAGCACTTCTTTTTCTGAGGACATGCAACAGGTACTAGAGGAGATGAGAAAATGATATATGTGTAAGTGGGAAAAAAGATTCTTGTTGGTGCCACTCAAAGGACCAGGACCCTTTTCAGGCCTGGTTGCCTCTGATTCTTGATTATTTGTGTAAGTTATTGTCCAAAGATTTGTTGTACTGTTCTATCACGATACACTTGTTAGCCATTTCTGCTCTTCTGCACTTAGATTCTCCTCTTTCTCACAATGTTAAAATCAAACAGCTTTTGAAAGGGGTCTTCTTCCCTCCTACGAAACAGGTGGCTCTTCCTTGGGATCTCAATTTTGTTCTTGAGAAGCTTACTCTTTCTCAGTTTGAATAAACTCATTAGGCTGATTTGAGGTTCTTAACAAGGAGGACTGTTTTAAGCCACAGTGGTGCAGAGGTAGAGTTGTTGCCTCACAGCAACAGGTTCTCCCATTCGATTGTCGGCTGGAGCATCTTCTGTGTGGAGTCTGCATGTCCTCCCTGCAGTCGAGTGGTGTTCGAAAGACATGCGTGAATGGGTGTGCCTTCGTTGAAGGTTGAGTGTCGGGCTGGCACCTCGGCACCGTAAAAATCTACTGCCAATCATTAGCAGACTGGAGTTCCACTGTGGCGACCCCTAACCGGGAAAAGACGAAAGAAGAAGAAGAAGAACAAGGAAGACTGTTTTGCTTATTCCTTTGGTAACTGCTAGTTGATTATCTGAGTTACAAGCTTTTATGGTGAGTTAACCTTACCTCATTTTTCACAAGGATATGGTTTCTCTGAGATCAGATCCTCCATTAATGCCTAAAGTCATCTCACTGCTGCAGTAGGCACACCGACTCAGCATTCCCCTACTTCTGTATATAGTTAGCTGTTGAGATATAAACTTATTTGTTACTGTTTATGTCTTTTAGAAATGCAGAATAGGTATGCCCTTCTCTCTGTATGGGCAAGAAAGTCCTTATGATTTCTTTATTCTTGATGCTGATTTCCCTCCATTGGTCTGACCAATCAGCAGTCAGAGTGAATGTGTGGGAGGGAGCCAGAGCTGTGTGAAGATGGCTGGTTGCTGTGTCCTAGGCAGAATACAACCCATACAGCCAAAAGGCTACAGCAACAGTGAGGAATTCTAACATCTACTGTTATGGTAAGTGGAACTTACACACCTGTACTTCTGCAGAGTCTGAGACATAGATAAGTGCTGTCTGTCTCTTTTCCTGGCTCTCCTTTTAGTGCTGAAAAACGCTGCCTATCTCAGTCCTTCTGTCTGGCCATAGATTTGTTAATGCAGCAGTTGAAATATTGCTTTCTGTATATTGAAATAGGCTTCTGCGTGCCTTGTTGCTCTTCTCTGGCTGTGCAGAGCTGTCAGAGTTTATTAAGCTGGTCTTGTAGCCAATTAGTCCTTCTGTGGGAGCTGCTTCCTGGTGTTTGGTCTACACTTCCTCTGACTGTCCCTTCAGCACTGAAAACTGAGTTTGCATTCCTTCCAGCTGGCATACTGAGGCAGAACTGCAATGGCCAAAAATGCTGCCTTACAGTCTGCTGGCATAAGTCTCTTCTCTTCTTGCTTCTCTTCCTTATTTTTTCTGTCTTGCACACTAATATTTTTCTTTATGGTGTATCCCGATGAAGCAGTTAGGCTGAATATTTTCAATCTATATTCTTTAACAAGATTTTTGAATCACTTGCTGCTGCACTGGTTTTAGTGGGATATTGCCACTGTAAGTGTACAATTCATTAGCCACTTCAAGCAGTAACTGTGCAGATATTGTAAAGTGTCTGCTGATTTTCACTTTTAAAGGAAATAACCAAGAAAATCTAAAGGTATTACTGCTCAATGCTAGGAGTCTAAACAAAAAGCTCCATTCCCTAGATGCTCTCCTCAGCATAGAGAATGCTGATGTTTGTTCATTAACTGAGACATGGTTTAAAGCCACGGAGAGCACACCAACAGTGCAAGGTTATAATGCCTTCCAAACATTTAGACCAGCTACTACACAGACAGGGACTAAAGGTGGAGGTGTCTCGATTTACATCAAAAATAAATACACCTCAAGGCTGGTTAAACAAAACAATGCACTTGAGCTGCTCCATGTTCATATCACCATAGGCAAAATCAAATACCACTTCCTTGCAAGCTATAGGTCCCCCTCTATGACCCAGGAAAGCCTTACTATGTATTTAAACTTCTGGGAAACACTCACCATCCACCCCAGTACTATATGCATGGATGACTTTAATTACCCCACTATTAACTGGGAGTCCTACACAACACCAAACATGCAGGCACAGAGATTCCTAGATTTTGTAAACACAAACTCCCTGGACCAGATTATCAGTACACCAACCAGGGGCGCAACCACACTGGATCTGGTCCTCACTAATATGGGAGAGTGCTGCACACCCCCTAATGTAATGTCTTCCCTGGTAAGGTCAGAACACAAAATAGTCTCCTTTGAAGTAAAAATAAAACCCAGATCCCAAGCTAAACCTGGAATATTCAGGAACTACTCTAAGGCTAACTTCCTGCTATTAAGTGATAACCTGGCAAAATTTCATACCCCCATAAACCCTGAGAACACTGCTGCCTATGCTGAAGTGTTCACAGAAACCCTTTACAAGCATGTTAATATCCACATAGAGGCAGCTGCACCCACCAGGAAGAAGTACAAAACCAACTCAAAAAACAAGCCACCTTGGTGAAATCACAAAAATCAATAGGCTGTATAACAGAAGGAAGAAAACCATGGCAAAAATTAGGAGGTGCAGCACCCAGCAGGATAAAAGCACTCTCATCAGACTAAACAAACAACTTAGAGAACAAATGAAGTCTACTAAAGCCAAATTTGAGGTAAATTCAGTCTCCCAGGCCAAGGACATTCACAAGGCATTCCTTAGCTATGTCCGCAACCTCAAAGGCAATACACAATTGTGTGCAGAGCTCATTGTAAATGGAGCCACCTATACTGAGCCAGGAGATATAGCAAACCTCCAGGCTGATAAATTCAGCTCCAGCTTTACCCCCTCTCCCCCTCAACCCTCCATCAGGAAATACCATCAACTATAACTCCCCTTGCTATCACTAGGGAACAGGTCCGTAATGCTCACTTCTAAGGCCAAGAACACTGCATCAGTGAGCCCAGACAATATCCCAGGATGTCTTCTAAATAACATGAAACATGGCCTATCAGGCTCTGTAGAATTGCTTTTTAACTGTATCCTCCAAACAGGCTTCATGCCTCATGAGTGGAGTACAGCAACAGTCATCCCACTGCACAAAGGTGAGCCATCCATAGACCTTGGAAACTACAGACCCATAAGTCTCACCAGTCTTATATGTAAAGCCATGGAAAGAATTATCATGGAAATGATCAACAGTGATATAGTAAACCTCCAGACACTGGATCCAACCCAGTTTAGTTTCATCAAGGGCAGATCATGCCTACTCAACCTGGTGGACTTCTTTGAGAAGGCCACCAATCAATGGATGACAGCAAAATGGTTCGCACTGTCTACCTTGACATGGCCAAGGCATTTGACACAATACCCCACTTGGGCATTGTTGACAAACTCAAGAGGTTCAGTACAAACCCATACATCACCTGGTAGATAGCAAATTGGCTCACAGACAGACCCATGAAGTTAGAATTGGGGAGTCCACCTCTACAAAGAGGTCACAAGTGGAGTCCCTCAGGGATCGGTCCTTGGACCGCTCCTTTTTGGCATTTACTTCTCTGAAGTCAAGGCCAATGCCATTGATCTCTGGCTGGCTAAATTTGCAGATGATTGCAAATTAGGAGCTGTCACTGAATCCCACACTGACACAAATGTTTTCCAGGAAGGGCTGACACAGACAAACAACTGGTGTCAGAGCCATGGACTAAAACTAAATGCCAAGAAATGCATAATAGTATCATTCAGGAAGTTATCCACCCTTGGTAACTATCATATTGACAACACACCCCTTAGAGCTGATCCAGTAGTCAGGGGCTTAGGGACACATATAGATAGTAATCTAGCCTTCGACCATCACGTGTCTATGGTAATGAGGAAATCATTCTATGTTGTGCAACTTATAAATAGAAGTATGGCATCTAGGTCCAAGGAAGTCATTGTTCTACTGTATTTGGCATTTATTAGACCTATTATTGAGTACAGTGCCCCCTTTAGCATGTACCCAACCAGGAATATCTAACAATCAAAACATCCACAGAGGTTCCTCACTGAAAGAATACAGGGCTTAAGTAAAATGTCTTGTGCAGACTGCCTCATGGCCCTATCCCTGTATTCTATCTCCCACAGGCTTTTGAGGGGAGATATATGCCTGGCATACAGGGCATTGTCACTCCCCATTCTTATGGACCTCCTGCATATTTGCAAAACAAACAACACCAGAATTACCTGTTCTAAAGACTTAAACCACGCCTGTGATATAAATAGGACCTGCTGGAGATACTGGTATGTATCCACGTAAAGCGTCAAGATTAGTAAATACCTCTTTTAGCACTTAACCTTTTTTGTTCTGTTATAGTATTGTTTTTGTTTACTTGTTTTAGCTGGATTTGACTTTTGGAGATTGGTTTTCAGTGGCTGATGATATCCCCAGACAAAAAAAAAGTCATGCGTACCTGTGGAAAACAGAGCCGTCAGAAGATGACCATTTACACTGTTTTGTCATAGTGATGGTCATGTGACCAACTGTGAACATTCTGAAAACCATTAACAAGTGTTTTTGTAGAACATATAAAATTATTGATGCTGGGACAGGAGATGTCTGCTGCTTCCCAGTAGACAAGCCTTCCATTATTTCAGAGCACTGAAAAAAATCAACATATTCTGCAGGAAACAAGTATTTTTAAGATGGAGAGAGACAGAGGAAGGTATTGAAGAAAGAATTTGTTGCGGGAGAGTGAGTTGTTATGACTCTGCTGGCCTCTCTTAGGTTTGAGTGTTTTGGTCCTGGTGAGACCCAGGTTCATCCATTCCTGGCCCAGCTGCCTCTCTAACCAGTTGCTGTACTAGTGCTATTTCCCCCAGAGGCAAGTAGTGGAATTGTACTTCTACTTGAAGACCAGATGTTTTAGTAAGTGGTTCACAGTTAGACACCAGTTATCAGGTACCTATGAGGAGCACTTTTCTTTCTCTGGTGGATCCTGGTGTTTCTCCCTTCATAGCCAACAACTACCCCTATGCAGTTGGTGTATTTTTCATCAAATAAGGTATCTACTGCCAGTGTTAGGTCTATGAGTACTGTTACTGTTCCATCAGACCTTCTGATGCATGAGACCCAGATACCAGCCCACAGATGCTCATTGCCCAGAAACATTGGTCCTTGATCTGTTCAGTTAAAGGACATTTGCAGAGGAATGTGAAGCATCCAGGAAAAGAGCCATGATACAGCCTGCACCCTCTCAAGCAATCAAACAAAGGAGAGAGAAAGAGAGAGAGAGACTGCCTCCCTGGAAGGGTCATCCTCCTGTGACCTGGATAGGAGAAGCTGAACCACATAGACCAAATCCAGTGTCACATGGATTATGCTAGTTAAGATGATACCATTTCAATTTCTGATGAATGAGCACTTTAAGTGAGTTATAAAGGCACTCACCGTTCTGCAGAAAAGAAACTGAACTCTCAGAAGTAGAGGAACTGAAACTGTCAGCTGTCTTTCCTGTAGTACATACCTTCAAAGACAGCTCACTAGAATCGGACTGCTTCTTCATTGCACCCAGAATCCCTAACAGGGTGCAAGAACATTGCATGTAACTATATAAAAATCTTGATATGGGTGTTGTCTTTTGATGTTATATTGGCTATGTACTGTTACTAAAGACAAGATAAGTAGAGTACTGGCCGAGTAAAGAGATTCCTGATGACTCTGTAAGGAAAAAAGGTAATTAAATTCTGTCAGACTGCAGTCAAACTGGAGGAGTATTGCATCAAATCTGGCTACAGTGCTGTCGATACCTGTTCCAGAGAAATTGCCAGTGGGTTAGTGATTAGGAGCCATTAGTGGTTAAGAATGTAACTTTTACTTAATGTTAAGGGGTAGCTAATAATTTCATACCTTTATTGGCCTATCCTCCCAAGGAATATTTAAGAAATTAAGTAGAGAAAGAGAAATCTATGCCATCTGTCAAGCAGCCATTCCATTCTGTTCCCGATACCTAGATTTGACTGAAGTTACACAACTAAACAGTGGCTCTTTAACTGAAGCAGGCAAAGAAGAATCATTCTAGGCAAAGAAAACAGTTTGAGAAGAGACTACAAACATGGAAAGAAAGTGGAGTCAGGCCAGACAGCAAGGCCATAGAATGGAGGGCATATCTCCTTCATCTAAATCTAACTCTAGTGTCGTCAGACTATAACTGTGTCACATAATCTCCTCCTACCTCTTTTCTTTTAAACTTACTGAATGGGAGAATCACTTTTTTGTAAGAAGTGGTTTCAGTTAACCTCAGAAAAGTGTATATCAGACATCGCAACTTTGGAATATACATTAGTGGAAGTTGTTTCCGTCATTTCTTGGCCATGTTGCTTCTGTCCAAGAACATGCTACATGAAGCAAAGTCCATTCTTTTTCTTCTTCTTCAGATCCTAAAATGTAGCCATATTGCTGGTTCCAGCACAAGAGAAAGGAACAGGCTTTTCCACAGTGTTTCCTGCTACTCAAGAAGGAGAATCTTTGATCCCAGTCCCATGGCACAGAGGGATATAGCAATGACTGCACCCCAGTCAACCCATGTTCATGCAGTTGGGGACTGGGTGGGGAGAATGCAAGTGAGCAGCTGACAACAGCTCATCTATATTGTGGGTAGGAAGCATACCTCTCAACTGTCCAGATTTTTGCCACGTATTTTTAGTCTGTTCCATGTAAAATTTGTGCTTTTCTGGAAAATCCTTGAGGACTGAAGTGACTAAATAATGACAGACATTTCAGTTTCAGACTTCATACTGCTCAGAAAATGCATGCCAATACAAAACCTACTATTCTAGCAACTTTCTAATTTTACAAGAGCAATGTTTAAAATATCTCCCTATTTTTGGGCATTTGTCCTCCCAGTATTTTTGCCTTTGTCCAGATTTCTTGAGCTGAGAGGTTGAAAGGTATGGTAGGAAGGCAGCTCAGCTTACTGCATTGATAATACCTGCATCAATGCAAGTATATCAGCCACAGCAAGGAGCCTATCTTGCCCACACTGTATAATGGTACATCACTTAGCTAGGTGGTTGCATATGCCTAATAGCACAAACGTACCTCTCAAGGGCATTACTTGTGGAACACACAAGCTGCTATGGGGGATGGGGAATAGGACAATCCACAGGATCGGCAGACTGGCTTCCACCTTGTGCAAAGGCCACCCTTCCCATCTTTACTCATGCATACTAACCCTATCCCTATACCTTATCTTAGAAAAACCCTTTCTATAACACTGCCATTAGACAGTTTGACATGCATCACATACATTAACATAAACACACAACACTACATTTATCCCTTACTCTTACCCTAACCTGCAAACACTCACATATGCACTCCCACCCATAATGCCAAAAGGGTCTGTATATTTGAAAGTTTTGAAATTAAAATCCCAAACCCATACTTACCTTTCCCTCATACATTTGATCTTACTTCATTTGATATCTACAGCAATATGCACTCCCACCCATAATGCCAAAAGGTCTGTATATCTGAAAGTTTTGAAATTAAAATCCCAAACCCACACTTACCTTTACCACACACATTTGATCTTTCTTCATTTGATATCTACAGCACTTAGCAAAAAGTGCATTTGACCACTTTACTAAGCAGTGAAGCACTAAATGCATTTGACACAGTGAATATACCACCACATGTAGGTAACTCACCCCGTGTATATCTATATATATGTTTTTTGACTTTGTCATTTTATTTCAGATTCATACAGTAATCTTTCAGTTAACTAGAACTCAAGCAACCAGAAAAAAAAATTGAAGTAATACAGTAAAATTTTCATGTGTTGCACTTTTTCTCCCCACAGAAACATACCTTAAGTTTTTAGAGTTTTAAAAACGAAGATAGGAATAAATACCCTTTCTCCCCAACCTGAGATCAAGTCAAGCAAAACAAATAGTACAGGGTACAGAATTTGTCAGGCCTATTTTTAATAGTAACTCTCGAGCAACCAGAAGCTGCTGTTATCTGGCATCTACCAATCCCCATGGGTGCCGGTTAACTGAGAGTTTACTATATTTGGTATTAAGAAAACCATTATCTTCTGTTGCTTTACTGTTAAGTCAGAACACTTACAAACTGTTATATATATCATAAGGGTCATTGTTACAGGATTCCATTTATGAATTGCCACAGGTAGATAGCAGTCCTTGACTGGATTCTTCAGCAGTCCTATATTCTTGTTTGTGCAGGATTGCATTCTTGAGTTGTGGCCATTAGAGGGCAGCCCAGCTCTAAAAGAGAACAGCCTGTATGGCCACCAGTTCTTTTTGTCTCCTAAAGTAAGCAGTCATTCAGATAGCTTTACATTATCATTGCATCACTTAGGCCTTGTTATTATCAAAACTCTTGTTAAAATAAACCAAAGTTTTTGACTATTAGCACAGTTTTCTTATTTTGTAAAAGACATGTGATACCCACTATGGAAGCCACCAACAATTGCTCTTGTGTCAGTCATATTCCCATAAAAACTAATTTTCACTGTTTTTTTTTGTGTAGAGAGCACAGTTCTCAGTCTTATATACATTGCATTTCCTTTAATAGAAAGACATTTTTAGGGAAAGCTAAACATTTACTATCTTCTAATGAACATAAAACAACAACAAAAAATGAAGAATATTGCTTCTGTTACTGCTTCCCAAAGAGTAGAAGTATTTAAATCTGTATTTTTTGTTTAACAGCATAGACCCAGTAGGCAAACGTACCTCTCTTAAGCAGTAAGCCTAGAGCAATTTTTGGGTATTGAATTAATGAAGAATGCACAGTAGGGAAATAGAAACTGAGGAAATCAAATTTAGGACTACAGAGTGAAGTTAGTTAAAAGCTCATAGCATTAATCCTCTGCATTAAATTGCTAGACTGCTGAAAAATATAAGTTGAAAGAAAAACATAAAGAGGCACGTTGAAAAAACAAAAGCATTTAAAAAATTAGTAAGTCTGTTGAGGAGTAGGTGGTTGATAAGTCTTACATCCTCAAACTGGGGCTGAATATGCAAGGACTTATTCTTTTATATGATACATCTATTGATCAAAATCTATTCTCCATTGCATTTATTTTCTTATCAGCCATTCTCAGTATTTATTTAGTCAACATCTGTCTTTTGTATAGATCATGAAAAAATATGTAATTTATTACCGGAGTCTTCAGGATGTAAATGCTTTATGTAATATACATATGTTCATCATATTGATCATTGCTGCAGTAGCCTTAGCTATATGGGTTATAACCTGCCAAGGATATAACAGCTGGACAGCTTCCAAACCTTCAGGGCACCTTCCACACGCCCAAAGTGTCAGGCAGCTCAAGCTCAGCTGATTAAAGGACAAGTTTGGGCACGAAGCTCTTCAGAACTTTTCTGCCAACAGAGAGAGGGGAGGCTAAGACCTGAAAGGACAAAGCTAGGAACAAAAAATAAATGTCCACACCTTAGCATAAAAAGCACACCAAAAAACAAGACTTCATGGAGGAAGGGAGTGGCTACTGCAGCAGTGATCTTTCAAATATCTACTGTTATGGTAAGGTCAGCTTATACATAACTATACTAAACTATGTTCATCATATTGATCACTGCTGCAGTAGCCTTAACTATATGGGTAGATTAACCTAGCTTACTGCATTTGGGAGGTGGAAGGAGCAGAGTCCAGGAGCCTCTGGAAAATGGTCCTAGCAAAGACTGATCCGGACCTAGAGAAGGAATAAAGCTTATAGTGCTTTATAAAAGTATGTACAGAGGACCAAGTAGCAGCTTTGAGAATACTTCCAGAATACAACCCTTTCCAAAAAACAGAGATGTATTCAAGGCCCCAGTAGAGTGGAGCTTGACCCTGCCTGTAATAGTTTGGTTATGGTGAGTACAGCAAAAGGTAATAGCCTTAGACAACCATTTGGAAATAGTCTGTTTTGACACAGTTTGTCTTTTCTTCTTACCTTCACAGGAAATGAACAATTGGTCCAAAGAGCTTGAAGATTTATTAGTATCAAGATAGTATGTGATTTGTCTGTGGATATCCAGGGTATGGAGTATGCATCCCATCCCCCTCATTTTTAGATTCAGGAAAGAAAAGGGGGAGATGATAATTTGGCTTAAAGAAAACTCAGATACCACTTTAGGCATAAAAGAAGGATTAGTTCTCAAAGAAACCATGTCCCTTTGGAAAATGTGATAGGACTGACTCACCCTAAGAGCTTGCAGCTTAGATACACTTCTTGCAGAGGTCACAGCAATCAGTAAAACTGTTTTCCATGTTAAGAATCTCAAGTTAGCCAGGCTAGTTGGTTCAAATGGAGAAAGTGCTAGCATCTCTAACACAAAATTATGATCCGAAGGAGGGCGCCACCATTTTTCTTGGACAGGTACAACAGGTATGAGAACTGTTGCACAAACATTTGGACTGTATTAGACTAGGAAATGGACATTTTGTTTCACACATTCATAAAAGAATGTCTCTGCTTAAATATGGAAGAATGCTGTTGCTCTCTTTGTTCTAAGACTAGAGAAGAGGGTATGTTTGTAATCTTTTGAGCTATTTTCCTAGCATCTTTCTTGACTAATGTCTTAAAGGAAGTAGTGGCTGATCAATTTATGGACTTGTCTTACAACATATGCATTTTTTTGACAAGGCCATAACACAATCACAGCTACCTGGCTGCAGGCTGAACACATCTTCAAGAAGAAATATAGCCAGTGTTACGTATGTAAACATGACAAAGGCATTTGACACTATCATTCACCTCCATCATCTAGACACACTACAGTAGACAGCCATAATAGCTCCTTAAACTGACTATTTGTTGCTGTCATTCTAAAGTGGATGAGAATAAGTATTATGAACTGTTACTCTCATCCAGTCAACAGTAAAGCATATCACAAGGGTCTGGTGTAAGCCCCTATCTTGTCACCATATTTGCAAATAATTTAGTGATTTATTCCCTCCTAGATCATGATCTTGTGCTGGTGGGGTATGTATACCTCCTGTGATCCTTTAAGCTTTGTTTTCTGGTGGTTTATGTTTCTGATAAAGTCATTCTTGGCCAGCTGGCCTCATAGAAAGAGCCAGCAAATTCCACTCAGGAATATGACTTTATATCTATATATATATATATATATATATATATATATATATATATATATATGTATATATATATATATATATATATATATATATATAAATAATCTAATGAGGGAAGAGGCCTATCCCTCCAAACTGTCTGTCTGCCTCACTGATTCATTCATTCTCCTTCCCTGGTGTCAAAGGAAAAAACAACTTCAAAAAGATCAATACATGGCAGGTTCAGGTTAAGGCACTTTAATTCTTGCAGCAAGGAGACAAAAACATGCTAATACAGAGTTTGTCTAACTAGAATCAGGAAGTGAAGCCACTCTTATACATTTCTTACAAGACATTGCCTACTAAGCTTACGTAATAAATCACAAGTTCTTACAATATTATTTCATAGCAGCTGTTTGTCCATGATTTTCTGCTGACACTATCAAGTTTATGAAAAAACTTCCTAAGAAAAACAACGTGGCCTTGGAGACCACTGGTTAGATACAACTTCTCACTATGTGATGTTACCATTCAAGGTACTATGGCTAATTCGAGCACAAAGCAAGTACAGATTATAGTTCATTTCTTCAAGCAGTCTTTGTTCAACTGTATCTATCTTTTTCTGCAGCTGTGCATGTTCTCAAAACACGAACAGAGCTGATTATTCAAGTTCAATAACATTATAGAAAACAGTATTGTTCTATTCATTATTTTCCTGACCTAGCAGATAATCACCTGCTTCTCAGTAAATTTCCAAAAGGCATAAACATGAATTTTGCTGTGCTAGCAAATACTAGGTCAGAGAGCATCTTGCAGTTTCAGAAAGCATCTCGTAGTTTCATAAAAAACTAAGCTGTACATAAAATAGAATGAAATGTGTTAACCCTTTTAGCTTCTAATAAGCACTAAACACATACATTAATACATATTTTTCTGACATTTCCCCCCTGCTAATACTTTTTATTCTATTTTCAAAAGCATAAACAGTTTGCTTCTTCTCCTAACCTCTTCCGTTCAGGATTTGCAGTTAAGAGAGTCATTCAGTTTAAACTTATGAATGTGTTTCATTTTTCAACAGTTCTTCAAATTCGGTACTTTGATACAAAGTCTCAGAAACTGACATGTCTATAAAATCTTTAATTAATCTTTTCATGCAGGGAATACCACAACAAACACACACTCCTAATAGGAGTAATTCCACACAAATGGCAATCAGGATGTTCATTAGGATGTTACCCCACCCCCCAAACAAATTCTGGAAAAAATCCGTCAGTGGGTTTGGGCCTGGTTTGGTCATGGCCGACACTTGCTGAATTACCTCAAGGTCGTCGTCTATCTCATGCTGGTTGTCAGGAATATACGAACAGCACTCCTCTTTTATTAAAGCGCAAGTACCGCCTTTCGCTGCTAGGGTAAAGTCGAGAGCCATGCGGTTTTGAAGCACCACAGTTCTCATAGCGTTCAGTTCATCAGTTGCTAATTCGAGAGCAGAAAAAGTTGCATTGCTCATTACTTCGAGAAGTTTGGACAGTTTTCTCAGCTCCCAAATCGATTTTACTGCACCATATGCAGGAGCTATACCTGCCCACGATATAATAGTGTCACTCAAGTCCATGTGTGTCAGTTTATCTTTGTTTTTTATGGAGTTATGGTTTCTCCAGCCTGCTTCGATTCGTCCCACTGGATTCTCAGGTTTCTTGATTGGATTTCCAGGTTTCTTGGTGACCTCTCGGACATTTCGAATTCTTCCTCGAGGCAAAACTGCAGTGTGTCGTATGGCCGGAACCAGGTAACCCAAAAAACAACTGCCGGATCAATTCTCAGGTAACCATTTGTATGCTTTTTTCCCCCACACAAAATAACAATCCTCTAGTATTAATATATACTTGCCCTGCATGAAACATTTTTCTATCAATGATAGATAGTTGCGTAAAAAGAACAGGATTATGTTATACTTCATTAACTGTTTTGTGCATTGATTCAAGAAATGAGTCAATAGTTTGTATCACAAATAGAACCTGCATTATTAGCTTTGGTATAACATTTGTAAGGAACAGTCACATTGCAATTGCTCCAACCCACCTGAACAGTATCATTTTTGTAAAAACACACAATTCCCTTTTGTGTAACAGACAGGTACAATGCTATTTTGTCTTGTGATTTTACAGTCGTAGTATCAAAAATCAAATTTTCCCAGGTCTCATTGACCCCTAGGGGGACAGCAGTCATTAATAATCCCCCGTATGCTGTTGGTATAGCTGTACAAACCCAACAATTTGAAACATTAAAAGTCTCACCATACACATGTTTGATCGCTTGGTAAGTGTTAAAGTTTGGATGCCAGTCTGTGAGTAACGGATCACGTTTATTCAGTTCAGCTCATGTGGCTGGAAAAAGGAAAGGCCACAGCAAAAAGATTATTGTTATCAGTATAGTTAACAGAATGATCATGCAATACTTCTGAGGTTGTTCTGCATTCCTATTTGCTCCATATCTGGTCATTTTGTTCTTGTTGTGTAACAGTAACAAGTTTTTCGTCCATTTCAAAGTTTTTAACCAGTTTACAGTGTGTCAGATGAATCCAGGACACTCGCTCTATGATCTTGACTGCAGTGGGTGTTGACAGTAGCACTTGGTATGGCCCTTCCCACTTCGGTGACATTCAATTCTTTTTCTTTACGGTTTTCACCCAGACCCACGTGCCTGGGACTACTGCTGCTTCCGATGATCTGGTTTGTTCTTTATCTGAAACAGAATTTAACTGCAAAAGGTGTTTATTACTTAGAAGTCATCTCATATATTCTGCGAGTGAACTGTCGGCCTCCTGGTCTGCAGACATGAGAGGTTTCCACTAAGGTATATAATATGCCCTCCCAAATAATTTTTCAAAAGGAGTTAACTCCTTTGCATTTGGAGCAGTTCTCATGCTCAACGGTGCCAGAGGCAGGCAGTACACCCAATTTTTTGTGTCTCACTAATTAACTTCCTAAGTTTACTTTTTAAAACCCCATTATGCTTCTCTACTAGTTCTGCAGATTGTGGATGATATGCACAATGGTTTTTCAAAGAAATTCTGAAATATCGGCTCAACTGTTGTATGGTTTGATTTACAAAGTGTGTGGCATTGTCACTGTAGATCTTTTCCGGTATGCCAAATCTAGGAATAATTTCCCTAATAAGAATTTTTGCAACAGTAGCTGCATCTGGATTTTTGGTCGGAAAAGCTTCCACCCATTTGGAAAACATATCTATAATGACAAGACAATACTTCTTATTTTCACATTTGTTCAGTTCTATGAAATCCATACAGATAGTATGGAATGGGTACGGTGGTGCAGGGAAACTCCCTTGCTTAGGCTTCAACACCCCTTGTGCATGATGCTTATTACAAACATGACATGCCGCACAAAAATTTTTAGTGTAGTTTATAAATCCATATGTTGTGAACACTCGATTCACTAACTGTACCATCCCCCCTGTTGAGACATGGCACTGACCATGGCTCAACAAAGCTGCATATCTAAACAAATTAGACGGCAAGATCGGTTTTCCTTCTTTGGAGATGTACAGCCCTTTCTCAAGAATTGCTCCTCGTTTTATCCATTTCTGTTTTTCTACTTTCATAGTAAGTGTCTGCATTGTTTTTAACATTTCTAAATCTAAAATCTCAGAAGGTTGTAATTCCTCACTCAAAAGAAATATTTCTGAAGCTGAAGCTGCCTGCTTTGCAGCTTTATCTTGAAATCTATCCTGTTGCTTGGTATGAGCTACGCATTTACAAATAGCTACTTTCTGAGGTAACTGAATAGATTCTAACAAATCCAAAATAAACTGCACATGATTAATCGGTTTGCCAGTAGATGTTATCATTCCTCTATTCTTCCACTGTTGCGCAAAAACATGTACAGTAGAAAAAGCGTACTGGCTATCAGTAAAAATGTTTACATATTTACCCTTTGCCAAGGTACATGCCCTTGTCAAGGCAATCAATTCTGCTGCTTGTGCAGATAAGTTGTGTGGTAAAGATTTTGCTTCTAAAATCTCAGTATCAGAAACTACTGCATACCCTACTCAGTTCTGCCCTGTAGGACCCCTTCTGCATGAGCCGCCCACGTAATATGTCACCTCGGCATCACCCAAGAGAACATCCATTAGATCTTTTCTAGACAGTGTCTTTTGCTCAATCTCCTGCAGGCAGCGGTGTGGTGTGCCGTCCGCAGGGGTTGGGAGCAAGGTAGACGGATTCAAAGTTGTACATCATTCAATTGTCATATGAGGTTGGCTCAACAGTATAGTCATACAGGAAAGATAATAAACGAAAAGCAAAACGGCTATACAGGTAAAACCCAGTATATGAAAAGAGAAATATATGAGAGAAAACACTATACCGGGTACCACACAATAACGTCTTTATTTAAACAAAGTAAAAAGGAGAGGTGAGCGCTTTCGCAACCTTCGTTGCTTCATCAGACAAAGAATTAACTGTTCAACTGCTTGTTTTATATCACTCTCAGTCAAAAAAATTTTTTCCAATTAGTGACATCATACAACTTTTGAAAATTTAAAGGCATATATGGCAAGAATATTGTAAAATACGCATATAAATATAAAATATATATACAAAAATGTAAAGTATGTTCATATTTATGCATATCTAATTTAAAACAGTTAAATAATCTCATTAAAATGCATATATATAAAAATGCATATAAATAAAATGCATAGTATATTCATATTTATGCATATCTAATTTAAAACAATTAAATAATCTCATAAAAATGCATATATATAATATATATATAAAAAGAATGCATAATACAAAATATATAATAAAAGAAATATATGTATATATATATATTTATTTTATGCAAAAATTAATTGTGTTGAAGGCGTCTAGCTTTAAGAAATGGAACCAGTGATGTACAACCATTTAAGCCTGGATATCTATCCGCATTGAGCTTGATAATCCATCTTTGTTCTCGGCTCTCTGTGAAATTTTCTATATCTCCTCCCCTCACATTTCTATGTATATGTTGTAAAACAAAGAACTTGAAAGAGTGTGAAGGGTCAGTGTTTAAAACATGTTGAGCAAAGCGCACTAGTAGTTTTGTTATTTCTGATGTCTCTTATGTGTTCCAATATTCTATCCTTTAAGTTTCTATTTGTTTTCCTATATAGAAGGCATGACATATTTGGCAGAAACAAAAATAAATAACATCTGTGGTTTTACAGTCTGCATATGAATAAGAGTATAGTGTAAAATTTCTAACAGGATGAATATATGGTGTAGTACTATGAATATGTGTACAAGCAGTACAAGACCTACAAGGAAAAGTACCTTTGCGTCTGGAATTATAGGTAGTTTTTTTGTCGTCTTTATTACACAATTGTTGTTTTAATGTTAGATTATTTCTGAAACTGAAACTAGGTGCATTACCAATGAAAGAATGTAAACAAGGAATCTCATGTAAAATGTGCCAATGTTGTTTAATAATATTAGTATACTGATTAACATTACTAGCATACTGAAAAACCGCTCTAATGCTATTATTTTGTGTATTATTTCTCAAATTACTGCTATCTGACGTAATAGAATTAGAAGATTGAAAATACGCTTTACATTTAGAGTCCCTGAGTGTCCAAGCATCAGAAATAGTTCTATCTATTTCATCCATATGATATCCTCTTCTTAAAAAATCAGTTTTCAATTTATTCAAAGCTAGTACTGCATCATTATCATTGTTGTGTAATCTTAATGTTCTTAAACCTGCCCCTTGAGCACATTTCTTGGAATGTGTCTAGGATGCATACTGGTTTTGTGAAGGTATGTATTTTTCTTCATGGGTTTGTGAAAAATTTTGCTGGTAAAACCTGTCAACTCTGATTTGATTATATGTACATCTAAGAAATCAATCTCAGATGTAGAAAATTTGTATGTGAATCTCAGAAAATCAGTAGTTGTATGCAAATAGTTAATAAATAATATAAGCTCAGATATATTGCCTTTCCATAATAAAAAACATCATCCACAAAACGTGTATACCATAAAAGCTGACTAATAAATGGATTCTTATCAGAAAAGACATGTGTTTGTTCCCAGAATGTAAGAGATAGATTACATAACTATTTGCACATGGTGTGCCCATGGCAACGCCGATCTGTTGCAGAAAGAATTGTTCTTCAAAATATACAACATTATTTTCCAGAATAATCTCTAACAAACTGCATATAAGTTGTACTTTTTCATTGGTGAAGCAATTATTTCTTGTAAGAAAATTTCTAATCATATTAATGCCCCATGTATTCGGGATACTTGTAAACAATGACTCTATATCCATAGTAACAAGAACAAAGTCATTAATATCTGATAAACTTTCAATTCTAGTATGTAATTTCTCTAGAAACATTTTGGTGTCTCTTAAAATATTTTCACATTTGTCTAAGAGCACACTAAATCAGTAAATAATAAGTCAAAAATCAAAAAAGACACTTTATCAATGATGGCATTCACTGTAACTTTTGAGATTCCTCTGTATGTATCATTATTAAGCAGTAACTTATACATTTGTTGTACATACAATTGCTTATCTAAAATAACAATACCTCAGCACTGAATGAACTAAAGAACTTGAATTCTGTCGTTATTAAACAGGCAGATAAACGTGGAGGTATTGTTATTTTAGATAAGCAATTGTATGTACAACAAATGTATAAATTACTGCTTAATAATGATACATACAGAGGAATCTCAAAAGTTACAGTGAATGCCATCATTGATAAAGTGTCTTTTTTGATTTTTGACTTATTAATTACTGATTTAATAGATGAACCACTGTTTAAATACTTTAATGTCTTGAATCCAACTATTCCTAAGATTTATGGCTTACCAAAGGTTCATAAAGACAGAAGTCTGCCACCAATGCGTCCCTTAGTCTCAGGCACTGGTTGGTGTACAGAACCACTGTCTATTTATGTTGAAAGTACACTGCATGTGCTCTGAGACTAAGGGTGGAGAGACACCAAAATGTTTCTAGAGAAATTACATACTAGAATTGAAAGTTTATCAGATATTAATGACTTTGCTCTTGTTACTATGGATATAGAGTCATTGTTTACAAGTATCCCGAATACATGGGGCATTAATATGATTAGAAATTTTCTTACAAGAAATAATTGCTTCACCAATGAAAAAGTACAACTTATATGCAGTTTGTTAGAGATTATTCTGGAAAATAATGTATATTTTGAAGAACAATTCTTTCTGCAACAGATCGGCGTTGCCATGGGCACACCATGTGCAAATAGTTATGCTAATCTATCTCTTACATTCTGGGAACAAACACATGTCTTTTCTGATAAGAATCCATTTATTAGTCAGCTTTATGGTATACACGTTTTGTGGATGATGTTTTTTTATTATGGAAAGGCAATATATCTGAGCTTATATTATTTATTAACTATTTGCATACAACTACTGATTTTCTGAGATTCACATACAAATTTTCTACATCTGAGATTGATTTCTTAGATGTACATATAATCAAATCAGAGTTGACAGGTTTTACCAGCAAAATCTTTCACAAACCCACGAAGAAAAATACATACCTTCACAAAACCAGTATGCATCCTAGACACATTCCAAGAAATGTGCTCAAGGGGCAGGTATACAGAACATTAAGATTACACAACAATGATAACGATGCAGTACTAGCTTTGAATAAATTGAAAACTGATTTTTTAAGAAGAGGATATCATATGGATGAAATAGATAGAACTATTTCTGATGCTTGGACACTCAGGGACTCTAAATGTAAAGCGTATTTTCAATCTTCTAATTCTATTACGTCAGATAGCAGTAATTTGAGAAATAATACACAAAATAATAGCATTAGAGCGGTTTTTCAGCATGCTAGTAATGTTAATCAGTATACTAATATTATTAAACAACATTGGCACATTTTACATGAGATTCCTTGTTTACATTCTTTCATTGGTAATGCACCTAATTTCAGTTTCAGAAATAATCTAACATTAAAACAACAATTGTGTAATAAAGACGTCAAAAAAACTACCTATAATTCCAGACGCAAAGGTACTTTTCCTTGTAGGTCTTGTACTGCTTGTACACATATTCATAGTACTACACCATATATTCATCCTGTTAGAAATTTTACACTATACTCTCATTCATATGCAGACTGTAAAACCAGAGATGTTATTTAGTTTTGTTTCTGCCAAATATGTCATGCCTTCTATATAGGAAAAACAAATAGAAACTTAAAGGATAGAATATTGGAACACATAAGAGACATCAGAAATAACAAAACTACTAGTGCGCTTGCTCAACATGTTTTAAACACTGACCCTTCACACTCTTTTAAGTTCTTTGTTTTACAACATATACATAGAAATGTGAGGGGAGGAGATATAGAAAATTTCACAGAGAGCCGAGAACAAAGATGGATTATCAAGCTCAATGCTGATAGATATCCAGGCTTAAATGGTTGTACATCACTGGTTCCATTTCTTAAAGCTAGACGTCTTCAACACAATTAATTTTTTGCATAAAATAAAAATATATATATACATATATTTCTTTTATTATATATTTTGTATTATGCATTCTTTATATATATATTATATATATGCATTTTTATGAGATTATTTAATTGTTTTAAATTAGATATGCATAAATATGAATATACTATGCATTTTTATTTATATGCATTTTTTATATATATGCATTTTTAATGAGATTATTTAACTGTTTTAAATTAGATATGCATAAATATGAACATACTTTACATTTTTGTATATATATTTTATATTTATATGCATATTTTACAATATTCTTGTCATATATGCCTTTAAATTTTCAAAAGTTGTATGATGTCACTAATTGGAAAAAAAATTTTTGACTGAGAGTGATATAAAACAAGCAGCTGAACAGTTAATTCTTTGTCTGATGAAGCAACGAAGGTTGCGAAAGCACTCACCTCTCCTTTTTACTTTGTTTAAATAAAGGCGTTATTGTGTGGTACCCGGTATAGTGTTTTCTCTCACATACAGGAAAGATGTCTAGCAGGAGAAAGATATGCTACTTTTTCTTGCAGTAAAATAATCGTGACTGCATGGGGCACTCTCAATGTGAGAGGGTGGAATAACACTACTGAGGCTGAAGCCTGTACTGCCATTGCAGCTGCGACTACTGCTTGTACACAGTGGGGCAGGGATTGTGCCACTGGGTCCAGCTGTGATGAATAGTAAGCTATGGGGTGTTGTTTGTCCCCATGTTGCTGTGTTAACACTGATGTCATATAACCTTGCTTACAATCTGCAGTTTGGAAAAAGCGTTTATGATAGTTTGGTAATCCTAAAACTAATGAGGATGCTATCAGTTGTTTTAGTTTGCAGAAAGCTGATTCTGCTTCTGGTGTCCATTGTAATAAATCTTGTGCTGCCATAGGCTTCTTGTATATCAAGTTTGTCAGTGGAGCAGGCTCCAAGGCATAGTTTGGAATCCAACTCCGACAGAAATTAGTCGTACCCAGGAAGGACATCATTTCCTTCTTGGTAGTCGGTTTGGGTGCTTGTAAAATTGCTATTTTCCTATCTTCATCTAATGTTCTGCCTTCTTTGGATATTACATATCCCAGGTATTTAACCTGCTTTTTCCAAAGCTGCAACTTGTTCTTGTTTACTTTATGTCCTTGAATGGCTAAAAAATGTAATAATGCTATGGTATCTTCTCTGCATTCTTGCTGGGTGGGGGCTGCCAGCAGGATGTCGTCTACATAAAGTAAAATCTGACTGCCTCTCGGTGGGGTAAATCCCACCAAGTTGCTTGCCATCTCTTGTAAGAATATTGTTGGACTTTCACAATATCCCTGTGGTAGTCGCGTGTATGTATACCTTTTCCCCTGAAGTGTGAATGCAAACCAATGTTGGCTGTCAGGGTGTATCGGTATTGAAAAGAACGCATTGCTAATATCTACCACAGAAAAATACTTCTGTTGAGGCTTCAAATCATTCAATAGGGTGTGTGGATCTGGCACCGTAGGTGCTCTAGGTATTACTGCATCATTTACAGCTTGTAAATCTTGGACCATACGCCATTCTCCGTTTGCTTTCCTGACAGGAAATAAGGGTGTGTTACATGGTGAATCGGGAGATTCTACCAGTACTCCTTCCTTAAGTAAATTAAAATTCCTTAAGTAAGATTCCTACTTCTGCATCTTTCATTAAGGGATACTGTCTCTTCTGTGGTCTAAATGCTGATTTTGGCATGATAGTAACTGGTCCTGCTGTACGAATGAGTCCTACATCTGATTTTCCTGTTGACCAGAGAATTTCTGGTATTCTCCGTAAGGCATTCTCTTCCTCTTCTAGTAAGAGTGCTAATCAGCTGTCCTTGCTAGACTGCAAGTGTACAGCTGGGTGTGTCTGTGTTATCCAATTTAACTTCTGCTTCTGTACTCCCTGTTCTAACAGTTCTAACTCCGTCTGTTTTTCCCACTTTGTGACTTTTTCTCCTAGGTCTGCCCATTTCACATTCTTGTCCTTAGTCAAACTAACATGTGGTAATTGATTAGATTTATAAAGTGCAATGAATTCCTGGGGCAATGAACAGCTAACTACACTGTTCCCTTCTGTGTCCCAGTACAGATTACGTAATACTAATCTGTTTGCATGGTTTCTAAACAGTTCTTGCTCATATTCCTTATCAGGTCCTGGTGTGCTACAATAATACAGAGTACAGTGCAACAAATGCTGTTTATCAGTGTCAAGGGAGGGGGACTTACTGATGGCTACATTCATCAGCTCTTCGGTTACTGCCCCTGGACCAGACGTGACCAAGTCCTGGCTGTACCAATAAAATGTTTCGCCATCCGGTCGCACTACAAAAGTATCCATTTGTCGCTGTGCTTCCATACCCTGCATAGTTGGAACTATTGCTATGCCAAATATCTGCATAAGATCTCTGCCCAAAAGGTTTACTGGGCATTTTGCAGAAACAACAAGTTTGCTTTTCTGGGTCATCCCTGAAACGGGGTCAGTTATTGCTATGTTATGGGAGAGTGGCTCCCAATACAGCTGTCCATTAGCTGCTTTCACTAATATGTAATCGAGTGATTCTGAATTTTCTGGTAGTTTGGAAGGATGTATCAGGGTCCGCGATGCCCCTGAGTCACACAGAAATTTAACTTCCCTCCCCTCTACCAGAAGTGTAACTTCCGGTTTCGTATCCACTAAGTAGAGCTCTAGGCTCAATAATGCTAAGTCTAAAATTTCACTTTCTTCACTATCTGCGATTTCCTGCACTTCCTCTATTTCTTCTGTCACATCCTCTACTCCCTCTATCACACTTGCATTTGTCTTTTCTTGATTATTCCCTTCTAGTGATTCTTGACTATCATATAGTCAGTCCTCACCCTCCTTATCTTCCATGGATACCTTCTTGTTTTGCTTGCAATCCCTTGCTAAATGTCCCTTTTTTCCGCACTTAAAACATTCATCCCTTTTCTTTCTCTCTTCAAACTCCTCTGATCGCTTATCAGATTGTTTGTTTCCCTGGGCATTTTTCTTGCCCTTTTTCCCGGACTGTACTACATAAACTTCTGCTCCATCTTCTACAGAAAATACTTGGGCTTTCTTTTTCTTTTTACTGTTAAAATGCCTTTCGGCATGTCTAGCATATTCAAGTATTGACTGTAATCTACTTGTACGATGGTCTACCATGTGCTTTGTAATAAAGCTGCTTATAGGCAAAATACTGCCTTTTAAAAATGCATTCTTTAGCTGCTGCTCATACGGGGAATCATGTGTTTGGTCTTCAGGTATCTGCATTCCACAATGGTTATTAAAACACTCTAATAATCTAGCATAATATCTGTCAACAGTTTCACCTTTTTGTTGGATGCATTGATTAATGCAAGTCCAGTCTGCCCTAGGCTTCTATTTCTCAGAGATTCGGTCTGTAAGAACTTTTACTCTGTTATCCAGCTCTGCGTTGCTATGTGGGAGTGGCTTGTGTTCTGCATCACGGGGATTCCAGTTGCCACTGATCATGTGCCAATCTGGACCTACGATTTGTCTAATTACTTTTTCTACTTCTTCTCCATTTAAATGATAACTTAACCTCATGCCCTGTAAGTCTTCTAAGAATTTTCTAAAATTAACTTTTGGATGGGGAATTCCCTCTGTGGCTTTCCGGATGTCTTCCGGTGTCCATGGTTTATATACCAGGAGAGTTGGGTCTTGCCCTTTCTGTCCTGCTTGAGGATTTGGTACTTCTATGAGTGGACATATCTCTTCTTCACTCATAGCTCGTGAATTTTTGTTCATTTGATATAACTCAATATTATTTATTTATTTATTTATTTATTTGTTTATTTATTTGCAGTTGGTTTACCAGGATAGTCCATTGGGCCAAAAAGAACCCGTTTTCAATGGAGTCCTGGGGAGAAAAGCTCCAAACAATCAAAGTTACAATAGGTTAAACATGATAATTATACAAGAGTAAAAGATTCAAACAAACAATTACAAAGTAGTAGAGGAAACATTACAGCTAATACAAACTAGAGATGAAACTTTTACAAATAATACAAACTAGTGATGAAGCTTACAGGTGGTACAAACAAAGAAGGAATGTTGCAAAGTAATTAATGAGAAGTACAGTTACATATCAGGAATCCTACACGTAAGGGGTACAGTGTGGTGTATTCTTGCGGATATAGTAATAACACTAAGAGTGTATGAGATAGGAGAAATTCTAAGGGAATATTGCAGGTGTAAATAGGGGAAGGAAAGGAAGATGGAATTACCAGTGTTAGTTATGTGGGGTGGAAGCAAGAGCATTCCCACTGGGATACTAGATATGAATGAAGAGATTTTTTGAAATTAAAATGGTTGGAGGTGATACGAATTGATGGAGGTAGGGAGTTCCAGAGGCGTGCTAAACCATGTGATAGAAGATTTTTGCCTGGGGGACGAGTTGGTTTGTAGACTTCTAATAGATTTTGGTTGTTAGACCTTAATACTCTATTGGGTAGGTGCATTTTAAAGGTAGAAGACAGGGAGGGACAGAGGGAGGGGTTGAAAATTAGCTTGTGTGCAAGAGTTAGTTGAGTATAGGTGAGATGCTTGGGTAGTTCTAGCCAATGTAGTTGTTGGAGAGAGGAACAGTGGTGGGTGGAGGACTTGTGGCTGGTAGCGAACTTGGCAATTTTGTTGTAGCAGGAGGAGAGTTGTGTTTTCAAAGAGGATTGTATGTTAGTTAGAAGTGGTGCTCCATAGAGAAGTGAGGGGATAAGAAAGGAAGTAGAAAGAGTGATTTTAGTAGCAGGTGTAAGGTGGTGCTTTTGCCGATAGAGCATACCAAGTTTTTGATGTTTTTTTTTTATATTTAGTTGTATATGGGAGTTGAATTTGAGCTGGTTATCAATTTGGACACCAAGTAATTTGGTCTCTGAGACCAGTTCCAGAGGTGTGTTGTTTTGACTAGTAATAGAGAATGTGTTACTATCGAAATAGGTGACTTTAGAGGGGGTGAACACCATTAATTTGGTTTTAGAGGCATTGAGTGCTAGGCGGTTTCTTTTCATCCATTGCTCTGTGGTAAAAAAAGCGTCTTGAGTAAGCTTGAGGAGTGTAGGGATAGATGAGGCCGAGCAGATAATAGTTGAGTCATCTGCATATTGGATAATGTTTGAGAATGGGATAGAGTTACGAAAATCATTTATGAATATGTTAAAGAGGAGGGGACCTAATATGGAGCCTTGGGGAACTCCGGTTGGGGTATTTAGAAATGAGGAGGTTGCTTTTTTTCCATTTTACTGCTTGATATCTATTTGATAGGTAGCTGGAGAACCAGTTCAAGGATGAAGGAGATAGGTTAAGTTTTGAGAGTTTCGTTAAAAGCAGGCTGTGTGATATAGTGTCAAAGGCCTTAGAGAGGTCAAGTAGTAGGGTAGAGACAATAAGTCCAGAGTCCCGGGCTTTGTTTACAGTTTCAAGGAAGGAGAGGAGGGCTGTCATAGTGCTGTGACCCGGTCTGAAACCATGTTGTGTGGGGGTTAGTAGGTGATTATCTAAGAGATGTGGTAGGAGTTGAATTTGGATACACTTTTCTAGGAGTTTAGAGATTGGAGACAGGATAGCGATGGGGGAAATTAGTCACACTGTTATTGTTGCCACCTTTATGTAAAGGTATGATAAAGGCCTTTTTCCAGATTTGGGGAACTGTACTTTCCTGGATAGAGCGGTTGATTAGAATGCTAATGGGGTAGGCAATTGCATCAGCAGCTATGCTAAGAAAGTAAGAAGGGATGTTATCAGGAGCATTAGTGCATGGCTTTAGTTTCTGTAGGAGTTTTTTTATAGTAGAAGTGGGTATGGGTTTTAATGAGAATAGTGGGGAGTGAGGAGAGGGGGTGTTGGGGGGGGAGATGGGGAGGAAGTGAGAGTAGGAGGAGAGGTGGAGGGTGGAAAGTTAGTGGATGAGAGTGAGGGAGTGGTAGCAGCGCAGGGTGGAGTGTTGGTATGGGAGGATGGGGGTAGATTGGAGAATGTGGTGTTGTTAGAGAATGAAGAAGTTAATTTGGAAATAGATTCAATAAAGAATGAGTTAAATTGGATAGCTAAGTCAGTATCAGGGGCGTTAGGGTCCGGGGTGGGGGTTCCTGGTTTGCTGGGGTTAAGTAGAGTAGAGATACCTTTCCAGAATTTTTGAGGATTTGTTTTGTTACTGTTTTGGAGGATAGAGAAGTAGTTTTGTCGATCAGAGATGATGAGCTTTTTTACTTTATTTCTAAGTGTTTTGTATTCATTATGTAAGATAGGGGTCTTATTTTTCTGGTAGTGTGCCCAGACTTTATCTCTGAGATGCATGGTTGCTAGTGTGTATTTGGTAAGCCAAGGGGCAGTATTGATTTTTATTCTCTTTGTCCTTAAGGGAGCATGGAAGTCTAGCATTTTTAAGAATGTTGAGTTGAAGTGGGCAACTGCGTTATCTAGACGTAATGTTTTTATACAATTCCAGTTTATTGCTTTTAGAGAGTTAGAAAAGGTTGTTGGGTTAAAGTTTTTTTGGTTACGGACAGTAATATAATTATGAGTGCGATGTAGGAGTAAGGGGAGACGATGAGTGAAGGTGGGTATGTGGTCACTAAGAGGGTCGGGAAGAGTACCACTGTCGGAGAAATAATGGGGATGAGAGACTAAAATCCAATCCAGAATACTGCTGCTAGAGGGGTTTTTTGAGGGGCGTGTAATAGAGTTGATTAGCTGTGAGAAATTATAGAGGTTAATGTTAAGTGGGTTTGTAGGAGACTGAATGGAGGCCCAGTTAATATTCATGTCGCCTAAGATTATGGTTTCATTTCTAATGTTATGGGAGAGCCAGGAAAGGATGTCTTCGAGTGTGGAAATATTATCCCCTGGGGGGATGTATAGGGAAGCTATACATATGTGTTTGTGTTTGTTAACTTGAAGTAGTGTTAAAAGAAGTTCAGCATTATTAAATTGAGGAGTAGGTTTGTTATAGGGGGTAACTGACAGGGAGGATGAGTAGAGGAGAGCTACTCCTCCCCCTTTTTTGTGGGACCTGTCTTTTCTAATGATAGAATAGTTTGGTGGAGTTATTTCAGAGTCTTTTATATGGGGTTTTTTATATGGGGTTTTGCATTATCCCCTCTTAAGTTACGTGTTTGAGACCTAGTCTCGACGGGATCTCTGACAAATGGTCTTGGCTTCGCGGGGACAGCCGGGTATAGCGGAGGTGGACCAGCTTGTCCACTTGCTTCATATTCTGGTAAGGGAAACGGAGGGGTCGGAGGGGCTGATGCTATTACCAAATTATTGTCCTCTCTATCTAGAAACATTGCTTTTGAAATATTACTCTTTTGTTCCCTACGGTTTGCTTCCTCAATCCACCTATGTGCCTGAGGAATGCCTAATTGACGTTGCTTTTTTACTTGACCTTTTGCGTTGGTTTTAAGCTGTTTGATAAGTTTAATAAGTGAGGATTTTTCTAATTTGCCATCAAATTCATATTTATTAACCCATTTTGTATAGTAACTAACACTGTCGGCACGCTGTAATATTTTGCATCTTCAGTTAACGGCGGATCTTGGGATCTTTTTGTGCACTTATTTCCCATATTGTTCTAACTGTTAAAATGTTACGTAGCCCTTCTTATTTTTACGTGGTACCACGATTTCTCTTTTTCACAGTTTATCTAGAATAACTGCCTACCTATTCTGTTTCCCTGATCTATGACAAGATTGCAATCTTCCTGTCCCTGACTTGTACACAAACAAATCTCCTGACAGATGATACAAATCAAGTCCCTGATCTAAAACAGAAAAAAGGTAAATTCCTCCCTACCTGAGCCTCCGTGATTGATCGTCTGGTTTGAGGAAACACTGTTAACTCATCCTCCAGTCGCAGATCAGAACAGTGGCTGGCCTCTTTTGAATGACAATTCAGTCGGAGGTCTTTCAGAGCAGAAGAACCGATGTGGTTTCTTCTCCGTACGGTTTCATGCCACCTGGCTCATCTGACCTGAGGCGAAGTGAGAGTTTCTGGTCCGAAGGACCAATCTGTCAAAGGAAAAAACAACTTCAAAAAAGATCAATACACGGCAGGTTCAGGTTAAGGCACTTTAATTCTTGTAGCAAGGAGACAAAAACGTGCTAATACAGAGTTTGTCTAACTAGAATCAGGAAGTGAAGCCACTCTTATACATTTCTTACAAGACATTGCCTACTAAGCTGACGTAATAAATCACAAGTTCTTACAATATTATTTCATAGCAGCTGTTTGTCCATGATTTTCTGCTGACACTATCAAGTTTATGAAAAAACTTCCTAAGAAAAACAACATGGCCTTGGAGACCACCGGTTAGATACAACTTCTCACTATGTGATGTTACCATTCAAGATACTATGGCTAATTCGAGCACAAGGCAAGTACAGATTATAGTTAATTTCTTCAAGCAGTCTTTGTTCAACTGTATCTATCTTTTTCTGCAGCTGTGCATGTTCTCATAACACGAACAGAGCTGATTGTTCAAGTTCAATAACATTATAGAAAACAGTATTGTTCTATTCATTATTTTCCTGACCTAGCAGATAATCACCTGCTTCTCAGTAAATTTCCAAAAGGCATAAACATGAATTTTGCTGTGCTAGCAAATACTAAGTCAGAGAGCATCTTGTAGTTTCAGAAAGCATCTCGTAGTTTCATACAAAACTAAGCTGTACATAAAATAGAATGAAATGTGTTAACCCTTTTAGCTTCTAATAAGCACTAAACACATACATTAATACATATTTTTCTGACACCTGGCTAGTGGCAATCTTGGCTGGTGAGAGTCCAGCAGTGGTGGTCTTTCATCCCTGGTAGACTGATTTTTTTTCTTTGTGCATCTGACTTCCTCCTTTTTTGTCTCAGCAACCACTTCAGGATGCATTCTGGGGATGTCATTTAATTATGCATGCAGAAATCTTTCACTGGTAGCACTGCTGCCCCCAAAAGCATGTTGGCTTTGTGGCTAAGATCTCTGCCTTACAGTGGGAGAGTTCATTTTTGACATCTGGTCACTCTTTGTGTGTAGTTTGAGTGTAAAATTCTCATGTCTTCGTGGGTTTTCTTTGGGTACTTAATTTTTCTCTCACTTTCCAGAAACATGCTGGTTGACCAGCTACTCTGAAGCATTCATATATCTATTTACTTTATCCCTTGTAGTCCAGATCATGACTGAAAAGGATCTGAAGTAATTTATGTTACCAAGTTAAAAACGTTGATGATACTTATTTCTAAGAGCTGTGATCTGTACTGGTGAATTACAAAGCAGACTATGTATCTCAAGACAGACAGACATCACTCTTTCCTCTTGGAATGACAAACTGACCTCAGCCACTAGTTTCCTGTCCATTTTGGTAGCTCCTCCAACATGGGTCTGCTAATCATACTTGAGATGTCTGTGTCATATTCAGGGCTCCATTTAATGGTTCACAGAGCTGATCTGTCCTTTATGATGATTCATTTAAAGAATCAGGGAGTCTCATCTGGAATAGGAACGCTAGGACCCTTGGAACCAGAACTTGATGTGTTATTTGCTTGGGATTCTTCCCTAAAAAAGCTACATCAAGTCATCATGTGGAGTGACTGCATTCATGGTGAAGATTGGGGATTTGGTAGAGTGTCACTCAAGCAGTGAGCAGGATTGGAACAAGTTACAACAGACTAAACAGTGGAATTGATGTTTGTACCAGTAAACAAGAAAGTTGTCTCTGTGTGACTAGAAATCATAGAAATAAGAATTATTTGTGTTTGGGCATATGAACCTAACAACTTCTTGGAGCACTGTGCTTATTTGTAGACCATGTGTGAATGATGGCACTTCTGGCACCTATATGTGAAGACCAGGTTGGCACTGGGGGGTTAATTCCATCACTACTAAACAGGATACCACCTACTTATGTGAGGGAAAGGGGTTACGACCATAAATATGTTGTACTGTCCCAAATAGGTCTGCTGGCCATCAGAGGGATGATCTGTTAAGGCACACAATGGGTACCCAACAGGTTAAAGTAAAAAAAAGGAACATGTATCTAAATCTGGTTCAGTAGGCAATTGACCACATGTAGATTGCCCCAAAAGCATACATGGAATATGCACTGCTGTCCTGAGTACAGGCTTCCAATATCCATGCCAAAACTAAGGACTACATACTGACCATTTTCAGAGCTGAGTCTTTGATGTAACATCTCAAGCTCCTTTCTCACTACTCCGCCTCTGAAATCATGTCTAACTGTTCCCCTTACCAACAGCAACTGTTTTTCAGATCATTATTTTCTCACACACACACACATACACACACACACACACACACACACACACACGCACACACGCAATTCTCCAATTCTCTGTAGCTTTCTTCTTGGCATGGTAGTACTGCCACCACCCTATATATGGTTAGACACCAAATAGACAATTTACCTGACTACTCTTGATTCATCATTCTCTTTCGGCTTTTCCCGTTAGGGGTCGCCACAGCGGATCATCTCTTTCCATTTCTTCCTATCCTCTGCATCTTGCTCTGTCACACCAACCGCCTGCATGTCCTCTCTCACCACGTCCATAAACCTTATCTTAGGCCTTCCTCTATTCCTCTTACCTGGCAGCTCCATCCTTAGCATCTTTTTCCCAATATACCCATCATCCCTCCTCAGCACATGTCCAAACCAACGCAATCTCGTCTCTCTTGCTTTGTCTCCAAACTGTCCAACATGAGCTGACCCTCTAATATACCGATTCCTAATCCTATCCATCCTAGTCACACCGATTGCAAATCTTAACATCTTTAACTCTGCCACATCCAGCTCTGACTCCTGCCTTTTGTCAATGCCACTGTCTCCAACCCATATAACATAGCTGGTCTCACTACACTCTTGTAGACCTTCCCTTTCACTCTTACGGATACCCGTCTGTCACAAATCACTCCTGACACTCTTCTCCACCCATTCCACCCTGCCTGTACTCTCTTCTTCACCTCTCTTCCACATTCACCATTACTCTGAACTGTTGATCCCAAGTACTTAAACTCGTCCACCTTTACCAACTCTACTCCCTGCATCCTCACCATTCCTCTACCCTCCCTCTCATTTACACACATATATTCTGTCTTAGCCCTGCTGACCCTCATTCCTCTGCTCTCTAGAGCATATCTCCACCTCTCCAGAGTCTCCTCAACCTGATTCCTACTCTCACTACAGATCACAATGTCATCTGCAAACATCATAGTCCACGGCGCCTCCTGTCTGATCTCATCTGTCAACCTGTCCATCACCACTGCAAATAAGAAAGGACTCAGAGCTGATCCTTGATGTAATCCCACCTCCACCTTAAACGGATCTGTCACTCCCACTGCAGTCCTCACCACTGTCACACTACCCTCGTACATATCCTGTACCACTCTTACGTACTTCTCTGCCACTCCCGACTTCCTCATACAATACCACAACTCTTCTCTAGGCACCCTGTCATATGCTTTCTCCAAGTCTACAAAGACACAATGCAACTCCTTCTGACCTTCTCTGTATTTCTCCATCAACAGTCTCAGAGCAAACATTGCATCTGTAGTGCTCTTTCCTGGCATGAAACCATACTGCTGATCACTAATCATCACCTCCCTTCTTAACCTTGCTTCCACTACTCTTTCCCATAACTTCAAGCTGTGACTAATCAGTTTTATCCCTCTGTAGTTACTGCAGCTCTGCACATCACCCTTATTCTTAAAGATAGGTACCAAAACACTTTTTCTCCACTCCTCAGGCATCCTCTGACTTTCCAAAATTTCATTAAACAATCTAGTTAGAAATTCCACTGCCATTTCTCCTAAGCACCTCCATGCTTCCATTGGTATGTCATCTGGGCCAACAGCCTTTCCATTCTTCATCCTCTTCATAGCTGCCCTTACTTCCTCCTTGCTAATCTGTTTCACTTCCTGATTCACTATCCCCACATCATCCAACCTTCTCTCTCTCTCATTCTCTTCATTCATCAGCCTCTCAAAATACTCTTTCCATCTACTCAACACACTCTCCTCTCTTGTGAGTACCTTTCCCTCACTATCCTTTATCACCCTTACATGCTGCACATCTTTCCCAGCTCTGTCCCTCTGTCTAGCTAATCGGTACAGGTCCTTTTCTCCCTCTTTAGTATCCAATCTCGTACAACTCTCCATATGCCCTATCCTTAGCTTTCGCCACCTCTCTCTTTGCCATGCCTCATCTCCTTATACTCATGTCTACTTTCTTCATCTCTTTGACAATCCCACTTCTTCTTCGCCAGCCTCTTCCTCTGTATACTCTCCTGTACTTCCGCATTCCACCACCAGGTCTCCTTGTCCTCCTTCCTCTGTCCAGATGTCACACCAAGCACCTTTCTAGCAGTCACCCTTACTAGTTCTGCTGTAGTTACCCAGCTATTCGGTAACTCTCCACTGCCTCCCAGTGCCTGTCTTAACTCTTCCCTAAACTCCACTTCACAATCACCCTTTTTAACTTCCACCATTTAATCCTTGGCACAGCTTTCACATTCCTCCTCCTCTTCTTGATCACCAACGTCATTCTACATACCACCAATCTATGCTGCTTAACTACACTTTCCCCTGCCACCACCTTACAGTCTCCAATCTCCTTAAGACTGGCCCTCCTACATAGTATATAATCAACTTGTGAGCATCTTCCTCCACTCTTGTACGTCACCCTATGCTCCACCCTCTTCTTAAAATACGTATTCACCACAGCCATGTCCATCCTTTTCGCAAAATCCACAATCATCTGACCTTCTGCATTCCTCTCCTTAACACCATACCTACCCATCACTTCCTCATCCCTCTGTTCACTTCACCAACATGCCCATTAAAGTCCGCTCCAATCACTAGTCTCTCACCCTTGGGTACACTCACCACAACTTCATCCAACTCACTCCAAAATTTCTCTTTCTCTTCCATTGCACACCCAACTTGAGGAGCATATGCACTAACAACATTCATCATTACACCATCAATTTCGAGCTTCATAAACATCACTCGGTCAGACACTCTCTTCACGCCTAAAACACTCTTGGCATATTGTTCCTTTAGTATAACCCCTACCCCATTTCTCCTGCCATCCACACCATGATAAAACAATTTGAACCCGTTTCCTAAACACCTGGCCTTACTTCTCTTCCATCTGGTCTCTTGCACACACAATATATCAACCTTCCTTCTCTCCATCATATCAGCTAGCTCTCTTCCTATACCAGTCATACTGCCAACATTCAAAGTTCCTACCCTCACTGCTACACTCCTAACCTTCCTCCTATCTTCCTGCCTTCAAGCACGCCTCCTCTTCTCCTTCGGCCAACAGTAGCCCAATTTCCGCCAGCACCCTGTTGGCTAACAGTACTGGTGGCGGTCGTTGTTAACCCGGGCCTCGACCGATCCGGTATGCAATTATGAAAAGTTCTCCGCATCAGTAATTTTTGGCAGAAGTTTTACGCCGGATGCCCTTCCTGACGCAACCCTCCCCATTTATCCGGGCTTGGGACCGGCACAAAGAAATGCACTGGCTTGTGCATCCCCAGTGGCTGGGTTACCTGACTACTCTTGATTGCTTTTGCCAAATTTAAATTATAAAAATTAGCATGTCACTGATAAGTATGTGCAAGCAATTTGGCTAATTGGAATCGGATACCACAACTTTGCCAACCCACAGTGATAAATGATACCCTGTACTCAGATAAACAATGCACAAATAAATAATAAATGCCTGCCACTAAATCTTAAAAATTAATAAATAAAACTTAATAAAGACAGTACTGATACACATTAAATATGGAAAGGTCTAGGCAATGGACAGAGTATAAAAATAATAGTTGTACATTCAGAATATTTAATATAGAATCTGATCTACTGCTAAATTAATATTCTGGTTGTTTCTTACTGACGGATACTAGACCTAAGTATTCTAAGCTAGTAACGTTATACAAGACAGAATTAAAACCATCACAGAAATGTTTACCTAGCAAGCAGTGACAAGAATTTCTATAATTTCCTTCATGGAGGGTAATGAAGTGCAAACTTAGTTGTTTATCCTTTGTTGACTGGGCTAGTCCCATTAGCATGTGGCCTCTTTTCAGAGGAGATGTGAGGTGGTGTTTATACTACTAGGGGAAATTTGACTAGGGCATCTGGTAACTTCGCCTGCTCATCGTTGTTGAGAGGACCCATTGCTTGAGCACTTTTTTGTTTCTGATCCAGGTGCAGACGATCCTGGAAAAACAGGGAGGCAGATAGAGAAGGAGATAATGAAGTGGTGAGGGAAACAAAGGATAAAGCCAATATTGAGACTGGAAAATGCTTGCAGGATTCTGAAGAGGTTTTTCAAAGAAATCTGTATGATGGAGATGAGTCTGTAAGTGATGGATGTATAATTACAACCCTACAGCCAGGAGGGTTGCAGGATGATTTACTTTAAATAAATGGTGATGCAGAGTGAGCCAGAAAATGAAGGAGACATTTCCTGGAGGACAGTATGGAGAAAACATAGGGAGGATGCAGAGACAAGGAAGGACATTTGATAAGCACTACAAAAATAAAAGATAAAAGAAAATGTTATATTTGTGGGGAAATGGACATGATGCAAAAATGTGAATTGAAATTTTGTAAATGTAACAAAACTGGACATTTATGGATGGATTATAAAAATGAAAATAATAGCGAGGAACAAGAAAGAGAAAAAAAGGAAGAAAAAGGAGAAATTTTGGAAGTAATAGAAGTAGAAGAAAAAATAGATGATAAGGGGATCCAGTATCTGTCTGCCTAGGATGGCATGATCGACAGACCACAATGCTTTGCCAGAGATAGCTTGCACCTGTCACCCCTGGGATCCCAAATACTGGCTAAGGCTCTTGCCGCCCCTATAGTGCCTTTTTAGGCAAGGTTCAATTGACAAATGCACCACCATAATAGGAACAGGCAAGCAAAAACTGAGGGTAATACTACTCGGTGCTAGAAGTCTAAATCTCAAAATGCACTCCCTCGAGGCACTCCTTAAAATGGAGAACATCAATATCTGTGCAGTGACTGAGACCTGGTTCAAGGCTCCAGAGAGCATCCCCTGTATTACCAGGCTGTAACTCATACCACACTTTTCGGCCATCTAACCTGGACCGGAACATCAAAGGCGGAGGTCTGTCCATAATCATTAAGGATATCCACACCTCCAGGCTAGTTGCTCAGCATAATGCATCCAAGGTTATCCAAGTGCAACTAAGTCTGGGCAAAACTGCAATCCAAATTGTAGCTTGCTACAGATCTCCCACCATGCCCCAGGATTCCCACGCCTCTTTTCTTGATATACTGGAAAATATTAGGGTTCAACCAAACACCCTAATAATGGGCGATTTCAAATACTCTGCCATTAACTGGGAAAACTACTTATGTACCAACTTCTTTGCTCAACGCTTTCTGGAATTCATAAATTCTAATGCCCTGGATCAACTTATCCACACCCCCACCAGAGGCAACAATATCCTAGACCTAGTCATTACCAACATGAGTGACAGGTGTTCCACACCTGAAATCAACTCCTCGTTGGTCAGATCCGACCATAAGCTAATCACCCTGGATATCCACATCCCACCCCCACCCCTGTTAAGGAAACCACGGTAAAAAATTTCTCCAAAGCCAACTTCATGCTTCTTAAGACAGAAGTGGCAAACTTCATGACACTCATGCAGATGAACAATACAGTTACGACTGCTGAATCCTACACAAATGCACTCAGTAAGCACTTACACAATTGCATGGATCATGCTATCCCAAACAGAACCAAGACACTATCCTCCAAAAAAAGGAAGTCAATCTGGTGGTACCCTGCCATAAACAAACTCTACAACAGAAGGAAGAAACTGTTGCAAAAGAGAGTAAAATCCTATGAGTGGAGGAGCTCCCTGGTCAGCCTCAGTAAGAAGCTGAGATCCCTTATAAGATCCTCCAAAGCTAGCTACGAAAACAAAATTGCCACTGATTCTAGAAACAACCACAGAGCATTCTATAGCTATGTCAAGAATCTCAATGGCAACACCCAGATCTGCACTGAGTTACAGCACAAAAATTACAGAACCAACTGATATTGCCAACATCCTCTCACCCCCTAAAGGGCCTGTATGTATACAGGAAGAATGCAGAGTCCCTGTAATCACAACTATGCAGGTAAAAGCTGCACTCTCTAAAGCCAAAAGCCAAAAGCCAAAAACACAGCATCCATGGGACTGGACAACATCCCAGGCTGTGTTTTACATGAACATCAGAATGAACTGGCTCCCTACCTAAGCACCATGTTCAGTCATAGCCTCACATCAGGCTTTGTGCCCATTGAATGGTGCACAGCAACAGTTATCCCACTCCACAAAGGGGGAGCCACCACTGATCCCAGGAACTATCACCCTATTATCCTGACGAGCCTGGTCTGTAAGGCCATGGAACGTATCATCATGGAACTCATAAACAAAGACATTGGTAACCTCCAAACTCTGGACCCCACCCAGTTTGGGTTTCTGAAAGGCAGATCATGCCTCCTGAACCTGATCAACTTCTTTGAGGCAGTCACCAAAGCCATAGATGAGGGTAAGGTGGTTCAGACTGCCTATCTTGACCTCGCCAAGGCTTTCAACACCATCCCCCATTCTGAAATTATAGCTAAACTCACTAAACTAGGTATAAATCCCTACGTCACAAGATGGGTTGCCAACTGGCTCTCTGACAGAACCCACACTGTAAAAGTTGCAGACTCCAAATCTGACTTCAAACCAGTGATAAGTGGAGTACCACAGGGTTCAGTCCTGGGACCTCTCGTGTTAGCCTGTACTTCAGAGAAGTAGATACCAAACACAGAAGGCCTTTGGCTAACAAAGTTAGCAGATGACTGCAAATTAGGAGCCATAGTCGTGTCCCTAAATGATGTGGACATCCTACGGAAGAGCTTCACTGAGACAGATGCCTGGTGTCAGAGCCATGGCCTCAAGCTCAGTGCCAAAAAGTGCATTGTCATCCCCTTTAGTAAAAACTCTGTACCCATGAACTACCACATAGGTGGCAGTCTACTTAACGCCGAATGTGTGATAAGAGACCTTGGGACCCAGGTGGACAGTAGTCTCTCCTTTGATAATCGCATCCCCATAGTAGTCACAAAATTCTTATACGTGGCACACCTCATCACAAAAGGGTTCTCATCTAGGAAAAAAGAGGTCATTGTTCCCCTCTACTCGACACTCAGACCCATTATATAGAGTACAATGCCCCTTTTGGAATGTTCCTCACAAGACATCTGCAGCAGCTGGAAAGGCCACAGAAGTACCTCACAAAGAGGATTACTGGCCTCAAACAGATGCCCTATACTGACCATCTCAAAAACCTCCAGCTTTACACAGTAGCATATCGCCTACTCTGAGGTGATCTCTGCCTAACATATAAAGCTATGTCAAACCCAGAGCTGGTGGACATGCTACACCTAAAGAAATCCCAATCCCTCCGAGCTACATGCTCTAGTGACCTAAACCTTGTCACCACAATAAACAGGACATGTTGGAGGGATAGATTCCTGTCCCAGAGACTTCCCATACTCTGGGACAAGCTACCCATCTATGTCAAGCAAAGTTCTTCATTGGCACTCTTCAAGAAAAATCTTGATGAGTGGATGGGAAATAGGAAATACACCCCAGGATCACTTCTGTGGCTCTGCTCGACAGGGGCACAGGAAAATAACTTTCTTGGGTGGCGTAAGCCAGGGAACCTTGTTGGCTAGGCTTACTTAGGCCCTTGGGCCGATAGTCTAGTACCTACCTATGTAACTAAAAAATAATAAATGGGACATAAAAGAAGGCTCTGAAATAAGTGAAGAAGAAGACATAAATTGGGAGATAGTACAAGAAAAAAGAATTCTATTGGTAAAATGGTAGAAGACAGAAAATAAAATGTATAGGGGCAAGTACAAAAGAAAAAAGAAAGGAGATGAATGAAAAAGAATATATAGAGTTAATGGGTGGGAGTTAGTATAATGGATGAGGTGTTTTACTCACAGACATTAGATACAGTACTTGATTCTCACCTGGGGGGGGGGGACTGGCTAGTCTTAGAGTGGCCCACTAAGGCAGCTAGCCCAGTAATTAGCTATGAGCCTATGAAGCCATGAATCTAAGAAAAAAGGAAAATTAAATGAGTGTTTTCTGCAAATGTGAATAGTCTTGAGAATATAGTAAGAAAAATAGGGATTTTGGAGTGGTGTACTATATGTGATGTAGATGTAATTATATTAGAAAACATGAGACTTTTAAACGAAGAAAGATTACAGAGAATCTATGATGAGGAAAGATAATCTGGAATTTGGGAAATGAGAGATGTTCTGGAATAGCTGTATTCTGTAGAAATACAGTAAAGATATTAGATGTAACTTTAGCAAAAATGGGAAGATTAATCGTAGATTTAAAATGAAAAGAGCAAGTATATAGAATTATGACATATGCTTATGCTAATTGTATAAAAAAGGGAATGCTTATTTCATTAGATTTAGACTATGGCATGATGAATATGAATATTAGAATAATGGGAGACTTTAATTGTGATTTAAAAGGCAAGAGTAAAAAGAAGAGAAATTATATAAGAAAAATGTTATAAGTTATAAGTATGGTAAGTTAAAACTTTGAGACAAAAATTCATGGACTTACAAATGTATAAAACTGAGATTATTTTATAGTATCAGAAGATTTAGTTATAGGAGAAGGGGAGGTAATTGAAACCGGGTTTTATGATCATCTTGCAATATGGCTAGAGGTAAAGGAAAACAAAGAATATATAAAAAATAGGCAAAGGAATAAAAGGTATACATGAAAAAGCATGGAATGAAGAAGGAAAGTGATTAGTAATACACTTTTAGAAAGATCATATTACTATGAGACCATTTTATAAACATTTTTTGAATGGTGGATGATATTTATGGAAGACTATACATTTTTACAGTGCCAGTATGATGTGAGAAAAGTAGAGAAAGGAAAATATAAAATAACATACAATGATGCATTGGAATAGAACATGATAGAAAATACTTTGACAAAGAAAAAGAATTATATGGAAGAAATCAAGAAAAAATACAAGAATTGTTATTTAAGCAAATATATTTTTACAAGGAAAGAGAGAAGTATCAAGTTACTTAAACAGATTAGTAAAGGAAGATGGTGGTGTAATGAGAGAAATAAAAACATAAAGAATAAGTAGAAAGAACTTAGGACAAGATGATGACTAGTGTAGTACAATATGTACGAGAAATGTTTAAAGAAAAAAAGAATGTAGTGTAATGGAAAGTAAACACATTAACAGAAAAAGGAGATTTCTTTGTATGAGCTTTGCTTTGTAAAGTATTAGGACAGATAAATATAGATTTGGCTGCAGGACCAGCTGGAATAGGGTATGAAATGTATAACAATTTAAGGGATTGGAAATATTTTTTTTAAATATTTTGAATGAATGTCTATTTTTTTGCATAAAGAATTATGTAGTGGACTACTTCTTCATATGGAAGAAGGAAAGTAAAAAACAATTAAAAAAATGTAGAATAATAGTGTTGCCTAATACTGAATGAAAATAATACAAAAGAGACTTGAAACTAAAATGGAAAATATAATGGAAGATAGTATATAGTATAAAGGGGAAGGGTTGCCAATAATTATGGATAGAAAAAAGCTGAAAATCATGATATGAAACTTTAATAATGCAATAATAAAAAATATAAGTGAGAAAGTTAAGAAATTATGTATGTCAGCATATAGCATTAGTAAAGTAAAAATACTTGTAAATGGCTGGTTAAGCCAAGAGGTGCATATGAAGAGTGATGTACCCCAGGGATGCCCAAATGAGTTGTATACTCCTTGCATTCATTATGAATGCGATAGTATGTGAAATAAATTACAAAATGAAGGCGGCGGGTATATAATACCTGAAGGGTGTTAACTCCTGTTAATATATGCAGATGATAATATAATAATTGCAAAAAGCAAAATTTGAATAAAAGAATTTTCGCAAATGAGATTCTAGTGGTGACATGGATGGCTTTAAATAAAGAAAAAAGTAATGGTTTAGGTGATGTAGTAATGATGGGGGTATGTATTTTACACTGAATGAAATTTCTTTATTAGGTATAAATTTGGGAATAAAGATGCAAGTAGAATTCAGTGGGAAAAACAGTAGAATAAATAAAAACCTGTCTGGAGAACATACAAATTATCATTCAGAAAAAAGCTTATTTGATGAATGTAATACTAATGGGGAAAATAGCATACTTAGTAAGTGTATTTATGTTGTCAACAGTATTTGAAAATAAAATGTTAAGTTGTCAATCTCGCCTTTATTCTTGCTGGATGGGTTGGCTCCAACTCGGCCTATACTAAAGCTCGAGAGCTATTTTTACTGGCTGGAGGCTACCCTATATCCCATAATGCTAGGCGCTAACTACCCAGATCTCGTTTGCCGCTTACAGCTGCAAGGTGCGTTTCTTACCGGCTCTGCAGGTTGGATTTTATAATTCTTAAATTTCACCTTTTTAGTCAGTTTTTCAGTTAGTTTTTTGTTAGCGACCATCCCATTAGCTTCCCTTCTTAGCTAAACTTCCTTCCAGTCCCCCTTAATCCCTTAATTCCTAACCCCCTTGTTTTGGTTAAAAGGTTAGGCCTTTGGGCCCATTCCCCTTTTCTTTAATTTGTCAGGTTAAATTGTTGTGTGACTGACTTAGTTTGTGTTAAGGGGTGTCTGTGTGTGTGTGTGTGTGTGTGTGTGTGTGTGTGTATTGTTGTCCTTTTTTAGGATGTCTAAAGACACCAGGGTCTCAGGCTTCAAGAAGTGTGACTCGTGCTGTCAGAAAATGTCGCTGACAGACGGTCACACTTCTTGTGTTTATTGCCTGGGCCCTCTGCACCTGCAGGACTCTTGTTCTGTCTGTCATGCGTTCAGTCCAAGAGTCCTGCAGGAACGCAGAAATAAGTTAATTTTGAGGTGCTTATTAAAGCCTGAAGGTTCGCCGGCCAAGTCATCGTCGGGGAAGCCTTCGAAGCCATCCAAGCCGTCGGCTCCGTGTTCAGAGCCTTCGACTGGGTGTGCTCTGACTGCATCTACATCGACTCCAGCTGGAGCCGATGTTTCTGAGACACAGTCTTCTTCATCGGCTCCAGCAGGAGTCGACGTTTTTCAAACTCAGTCTTCTACATCGGCTCAAGCCGGAGCCGATGTTTCTAGGACTCAGTCGGCGCCGATAGTTGTGTCGGCGCCATCTGCCAGCCATAAATGGTCCAGGTCTCCGTCCTTGGAATCTGTTCACTTGGCTCCGAGGTCTCCCTTACTCTCGGAGCGGAGCCATCGAACCCATTCCTCTAGGTCTTCCAGGCTCTCGGACCATGACCTCGAGAGGGTGGTTAGTAGACTTCTTAAGTCTCAGGCACTAGCCCAGATGCTCCATAGCCCTTCTCAACAGACAGTGGCTATTCCCACCCCATCTTTGATTCCTCCTCTGACTCTTCCCCTGAGTTCGGAGCTGGAGCTTGTGGGAGCCGTGGCCATCGACGCGTCGGAGCCGATACCTCACCTTTCAGCTCCGTCGTTGGCTCCGGTCTCTTCCATGGTCCCATCCTTGGAGGGATCCGGGCGCATGGACTTCCTCGTCTGCTCCGAGGGGGCGAGTGGCATCAGACCCTTGTCCGACCCCATTCTCCCTCTTGGAGCTTCGGCGCTGGTAAGTTCGGCCCTGACATCGGCTTCGGTGCCGTCCCTCTCGGTGCCGAGAGGGGTCCTTATCTCTTCAGAGCGGGGACCTTCTACCCTGCCTGATAGGGGCGCCTTTGAAGTCATGAGGAGCGTGCTAGCCCCTGTGCCTGCTCCACGGTTGGCTCCCTCAGCTCCTCCCTCTGTAGTGCCTGCTGCGGTCTCTACCCACCCTCTCATTCCTGACCATAGAGATCCAACGCCTCAGGTTTCCCCATTGGGAATATCCTCCTCTTCCGAGGTTTCCCCTGATCCATCAGGGGAACCCCCTCAGAAGAGGAAATGTAAGAGGAAGCATGTGGATTCCCCTGAGTCCATTACATCGGATACTGACTTGGATGAGTTGGAAGGGTCCCCATGGTCCCCCTCTGAGGATGTGTCCTTTTCAGACATCCTTGAGATCCTTAAGCAGAGGGGGAACTGGTCTACCCTTAATCCTTCCAAGGATGAGTCGGTTTACCTAGCGGCGTTTGGCTCTCGCCCTTCCACCTCCTGGGGGGTGTCTCCGCCCTTTGACCCCCTCATGGAAGTGGCGGCACGGAAGGCATTGACGGCCCCTGATACGATGGAACCTACCCCACAGAGGCCTTCAAAATTCATAACACCTCCTTCGGACAAACAGTTTTTAGCCAAGGGTGTCCCAGTTGATGCCATGGTGGTGGCTGCAGCCCCTAAGAAGGAACTAGCTGATCCTTCAGTACCTGTCCATCCTCCTAACAAGGAGTCTAGGATTGTGGATAGGTACGGCAAGCAGATGTTTTCTTCAGCGACCTTTGTCATACGGTCGCTGAATTATCTGTGCCACTTCACCTGCCTTCAAAGAGACATGCTCATAGAAGTGGGTGAGGTCCTACAGGATCCAACAACTGCGGGGTCTCAGGACAAAATCAACTCCCAGCTGGCAACCCTGAATTCCGTTGTCAACTTCTCCATGCGGCTTATTTCCTATGCGGCCGATGGGGGCAGTAGGGCTGCAGGCACAGGCGTGGCCTTACGGCGTCACGCCTGGATGCGGCTTTGTAACTTTGCAGACCCCTTCAAGGCATTCTTCACTAACTCCCCCTTTGACGGTTCAGCTTTGTTTGGACCTTAGGTGAAGGATACTTTGACCCGATGCGAGCAAGAAGGCAAGACTCTCTCTGCCGTAGGAGTCCATTTTTCCACCCTGTCTAGACCATATCCTAAGGGTCAGAAGGGTGGGAAAATGTGGTTCCGTAAACCACAAGAGGTGGCGCCTGACGCAAGAGGTCAGTTCCCCTCTAGAGGCAGAGGGGGAAACAGTAACAGACGCCGCCCTAGGGGCAGAGGAGGTCCGCAAAATCAGGGTAGCAAAGAGTCTCTTTCTGACAAACCCTTCCAGCATCCCTGAGAAGCTGCCCGACTGTTCGCCTTCGGAGGCAGTCGGGGGAAGGTTATCATTGTACCCAGAAGCCTGGCTTTCACTCACCCAAGACAAATGGGTACGGTCGATTATATCCGAGGGTTACAAAATTCCTTTTATCCACACCCCAACTCAGCAAAAAGGACCCCTCCCAGATGTTCCACCCAGTCTGAGGGAACAAGCAGTACTAGAAATATCAAAACTGCTATAAAAAAGAGCCATCCAGCCAGTCCCAGCAGACCAACAAGGATCCGGAATCTACTCCAAGTTCTTTTTGGTACCAAAAAAGACAGGGGACTGGAGACCAATATTGGATCTCAGCAGACTAAACAAGTCTGTAAGAAGAAGGAAGTTCCGGATGGTCACGCTACAGTCCATTCTACCCTTTCTGGGTCAGGACGATTGGATGTGCTCAGTAAACCTTCAGGATGCGTACTACCACATCAAGATGCACAGGCGCTCCAGGAAGTTTCTCCGCTTCCGGCTGGGAGCCAGTCACTATCAGTTCAGAGCCCTGCCCTTTGGTCTCACTACAGCCCCCCGAGTGTTCACCAAATGCATGGCAGCGGTTACGGCTCATCTGAGGCGTCAAGGATTCCAGGTGTTTCCATACCTAGATGACTGGCTCCTCACTGCCACCACCAGGCGTCAGCTTTTCCTCTCCAGAGATTACACCATTCATACTTGCAAAGGGCTAGGTATCTCCATAAATTTCGAAAAGTCTGCCTTGTCGCCTTGTCAGTCTATTACCTTCATAGGCGCCACCTTGGACACAGTCCGGCTCTCCGCAAAACTAACCGAGCAAAGAGTTCTAGATATTCGCAGGCATGTTCACATCCTCCTTCAGAACAACAAAATCCAGGCCAGGTTTGTCCTGAAGGTATTAGGTCTCATGGCGGCAGCCATTACTCTACTTCCCCTAGCTCGCTTTCATATGCGGATCCTTCAGTGGATGCTTTTTTCCCAGTGGTCCTTTCAACAGCTTCCAATGTCGCACAACATCTTAATAACCCTGTCTTGCAAGAAACACCTTTCTTGGCGGATGGTCTCCCCTCAAGTCCTTCAGGGCAGACCATTTCTTCCTTCTCCCCCGGTCGCCACGGTGACAATGGATGCCTCCCTGATTGGGGGGAGGGGGGCATTGTTTGGGCAGGACGGTCCAGGGCACATGGCAACCTTTCGAGTGCCACCTGCACATAAATGTCTTGGAGATGAGAGCAGTACTTTTAGCGTTGCAAGCCCTTCAGGACTCTCTTCCCATCGGGACTATTGCAGTTCAGATGGACAATATGTCCGAAGTGTGGTATATCAACAAGCAGGGCGGAACCAAGTCCTATCCCTTATGTCGAGAGGCACTCAGACTTTGGCAGTGGGCGATCTCCTCTCAGCGGTTTCTGATAGCAACGCACATCCCCGGGAAGTCCAACATCATAGCGGACAGGTTGAGCAGAGCCATTCTCATGCCACATGAGTGGTCTCTCAAACAAGCAGTAGTGGAAGAAATTTTTCAGAAATGGGGTCGATCTTGCTGCGATCTTTTTGCAACACCTCAAAACAGCAAGTACCACGACTTCTTCACTCTCTTCCCTCTTCCCGGCCACCCCCCCAGAGACGCTGTAGTCCACGATTGGCCCCGGGGACTTCTGTATGCCTTTCCCCCCTTTCCATTAATCACTCAATTGATTCAGAAAGCTACCGCCTTGAGAGCCACCATGATCCTCATTGCTCCTTACTGGCCTTGACAGATATGGTTTCCGTTCCTGCATCGTTACCTCTTGGGGCAGCCCTGGCATCTGGACCCAGTGCCAGATCTCTTAACCCATCAGTCGGGACAGCTGCACCACTCCCTCCAATCTCTCAACCTCACAGCTTGGTTGCTTCAATTCCAACCCTAGCCAGGCTTCCCCTTATTTCCCATTCTGTGCGTGACATACTTATAGCTTCCCTGAAGTCATCTACCAGAAGGATTTATGCCAGCAAGTGGAAGCGTTTTTCCTACTGGGCAAGAGCTAGAAAAATGGATCCTTTTACTGCCCCTATCCAATCAGTCCTAGACTTCCTAGCCGAACTATTTCACTCAGGGTCTTCTTCCTCCACCATCAGAGTACAGTTAGCGGCTATTTCGAACTTTCATGTAGGTTTTTCGGACTCCAGTATCATGTCCCGTAAGCTTTGTAAAACCTTTCTTAAAGGTATCTTTTTGCTTAAGCCCCCAATCAGAGACCCCCACCGCAGTGGGACTTAAATTTGGTTCTAACTTCCTTGATTCTTCCCCCCTTTGAACCTGCGGCTTCCTGCTCCTTGAAGTTGCTTTCTTGGAAGACTCTTTTTCTAGTCGCCATAACATCTGCGAGAAGAGTATCAGAACTTTATGCCCTTTGCATTCGTCCACCTTATCTAGTTTTCCATAAAGACAGAGTGTCCCTCAGGACTAACCCATCCTTTTTACCCAAGGTTTCTTCTGAGACAAACCTAAACCAGACTATCGATCTCCCAGTTTTCTTCCCCAACTACTCCAACAGAGCGGAACAAAAGCTGAGCAGGAAGGAAATCTGAGCAGCTCTTCCTATCTTATGCGGCAGGGAAGAAAGGCACTCCAGTTTTCAAAGTAACCCTTTCTAGATGGCTGGCCTCTGTGATTACTTTCATCTATGACCTCAGACGCCAAAAGCTACCGTCAAGGCCCAGGGCTCACTCAACCAGAGCATTAGCCACGTCAATAGCTTTTCAGGCTAGAGTACCAATAGATTCCATTTGTGCAGCAGCCACATGGGCCTCTCCTCATACCTTTATCTCTCATTACAAATTAGACATGGCCTCCCGAAGCCGGGCTAATTTTGGTTCCACCGTTCTCAAGAGTCTGTTCCGATGAGCCACCCAGGGTGAAGGTGCTAGGGACGCGGTCCCATCCAGCAAGAATGAAGGCGAGATTGACAACTTAACATTGAGAAGTTATGTACCTACCATAACGTTCCATGTTAGTTGTCTTCTTCTCGCCTTCTTTCTTGTGTCCCACCCCCCATCCCCCTAGCCTGGACAGACCTAAGGATCCTTGGGGATCTTCTTTCTGCCTCAGTATTAGCCACCTTGGCTATCTTTACTGGTAGCTATAGGTCTAGGTGACTTACGAGTGAGGTTTCCTCTTCTCCTTATTTTGGAGATCAGAACTGCTATAGTTTCAGCTATCAAACGAGATCTGGGTAGTTAGCGCCTAGCATTGTGGGATATAGGGTTGCCTCGAGCCGGTAAAAATAGCTCTCGAGCTTTAGTATAGGCCGAGTCGGAGCCAAGGGTCGGCTCCGAACATATCCAGCAAGAAAGAAGGCGAGAAGAAGACAACTAACATGGAACGTTATGGTAGGTACATAACTTTTCATTATTGCAGATATGTTTTTATTTCCAGTAAAAAGAGGAGTTTTGTATGCAAACTGGGAGCAGTCATAGAATCTCCAAATTATGTCAATCCTACAAGAGGATCTTACACAAACAAATGATTGGTGCCAAAGTCATGGCCTTAAACTCAATGCAAAAAAATGTATTATCCCTTTCGGTAAAAATGATGACCCTGCTAACTATCACATCAATAGCAACACCCTAATACATACTCAATGGTGAGAGACCTGGGCACACAGGTAGACAGCAACCTTACCTTTGATCACTGTGTCTCCACTGTGGTAAAAAAGGCATTCTATATTGCTCATCTCATAAGTAAGAGCATTTCCTCCAAAAAAAGTTATTACCTACCTGTACTCTTCCCTCATCAGGCCAATTATTGAGTACAGTGCCCCTTTTGATATGTACCTTTCCAAGCACCTGCAGCAATTGGAGAGACCACATAGGTTCCTCACAAAGAAAATTTAAGGTCTTCAGCATCTGTCCTATGTGGATCATCTGAAATCACCATCACTTTATTCTGTTTCATAGACAAGTCAGAGGTGATCTCTGCCTTGCACATAAGGTGATCTCTGACCCCACTTTATTGGAAATGCTGCACATCTGTAAGTCAAATGGTACATGGATTACTCACTCTAAAGACCTTAACCTGGTATGTGACATTAATATAACCTGCTGGAGAGACAAGTTTGCCTCCCAGAGGCTACCATGCCTTTGGAACAGACTCCCCCTTCATGTCAAATAGCGCATTTCATTAGCCCTCTTCAAATGTAGTCTGGACAATGGGGATGGGTTACCATAAATTCACCCCAGGGGTTCCACCTGTGTCCCTCCTGGACAGGGGCAATAAGTGTTGATTGTGGAAATAAGGGTAGAACTTGGCTAGGCTTGTAAGGGCCCTAGGGCCATTAGCCTAATAACTGTTGATTAACCTAGTGGTATATGTACAACATGTAGTAGGTAGATGAAAAAGATAAGAGAGTAGTACTAAAATTGCATAAATGCAAGTATGATAAATTTGGGGAACTGGTGAAAGAGTAAAAGAGAAAAACAGTGTATAAATGAAGAAATAAAATTTTACCAAAAAATATTTTTGTAGAAAATATAAAGTGATATTATAAAAAAAAAAGCAAAGTATGGTATAAGAATGACAAAACATTACTATGTAAAACCATGGGAAAATCTAACAGATAAAAAAAATAAAGCTATAAAAATAAGAATTAAATGGTCTAATAAGAAAGTAGAATGTCAAGATTTTTTATGGAGGGTGGTAATAGATAAATTACCAGAAAAGGAAATATGCCATATAAAATGAAATGTGATAGAATATGTGTATACTGTCAAGAAGAAGAAACTATTGAATATTTTATTTATTTTATTTTACATTTGTTAACTGGGAAATTCCAACTGGACCAGGTCCATTTTCAACGGAGGCCCTGGGAGAAAAGCCCGGCATCTAGTTGTACAAAGACATTACAGCAGGTATAATACACAAATAAGATGTAGTAAACAGGTTATAACATATATGGTGAACATAGTAATATAACAAGAAATAACTAAGAACACTCCAAATAAATTATGGTGTAGAAAATAAGTAAAATGTCAATGTCAGTTATACATTGGCAAGAGAAGAAAATATATTAAGTAGATTCTACAGTTATAAAAGTTCAACTTTTAAATGAAACAAGTATGCAGGTGATCAGAGATCAAGCAAGTGATCAGAGAGCAATTTCGGGAGTTAATAGCAGTATGAGCAAGGTTATGTGACACAGGGACGTAACCAGGTACTAAGGAGATGTAATTTGGGGGAGTTTTTGAATTTAGTGGTGGAGGGGGCAGTGGACACGGAATGGGGTAGAGAGTTCCAATTCCTGGCAACGGTGTGGGAGTAGAGTGCTTTCCCTGCATTATTATTGGCCTTGGTGATGGAGAGGAGAGATTTTTTACTAGATCTGAGGTACCGGTTTGCAGTGTAGACAGTAAGTAGATTGGATATTGAGGGGGTTTTCTGAGTATTTGAGAATATTGTAGGCTGTACCCAGCTGGTGATAGTTAAGTAGCTGTGGTAACTCAAGCCATTTTATTTCTTTTAGTGCAGTACAGTGATGGGTTGTATAGAGTTAGTAGCAAACTTGGCTATTTTATTGTAGCATGATTCAAGTTTGTCTAGGTCACACTTTCTGATTTGGGTGAAGATTGGTGCTGCGTATAATAGAGTTGAGAGGAGGTGGCTTTGTACAAGAGAGACTCTAGCTTTTTGTGAGAGAAAGGACTTATGCCTGTATAGAGAACCTAGGTTTTTGTGTACTAGTTTTATAGTATGTGAGATGTGGACATCAAAGTGAAGATTATTGTCAATTTCAATGCCCAGAAGTTTGGTGTGGTTAGAGGGGGAGATGGCGGTGCCATCCTTAGATGTTATGGTAAAGGAGAGAGGAGGAACATGTATTTTTGAAATGTAAAAGATTAAAAAAATATGGGGAAACTATGTTAAGAATGTTTTTTCGAAGATATAATAGAAGTGGTTAAACTAAACATTGATATGATTAAATATGGATATTATGAGAAAATAAGTAAAGGCTATGTTAAAAGAATATATAAAAAGTTGTTTTTATGTCATATAGGTTATATGATATGAAAGAATAACAATATTATGTAAGATCAGATAGTTATAGAAAAAGGAGTGAGGGTCTAATATGGATGAAAATTTAGTATGGTTGAAAGGAAAGTTATGAATATGTGTAAATATATTTGTATATCTATACATTTGTAAATATGTAAACATGTAAATAAGAGTTCTTTTTGTATATAAATAAAGGACGTCTACTCTTTTTGATACATGCAGTGGGATTTTTTACATCCATCTGAGCTGCCACCATCTCAGGTAGATGAGACCTCCATTTAATGTCTCATCCAAAGGCTGACACACCCATCTTATGCTGCATAGCAGTGTCAGCAAAAATCTACCTGATATAGGAAAAGAACCCATAAACTTCTGTACCAAATGCAAGTGTGCGTCACTGACACTGCTAATTATAACAACCTTTTAGAACTCCTGTATTAAGTTAACAATTTACACCCCAAAATGCTAAATATGTATTGGAAAGAGAGTGAATGACTGTGGTTTTGTGTGTGTGTGTGTGTGTGTGTGTGTGTGTGTGTGTGTGTGTGTGTGTGTGTGTGTGTGTGTGTGTGTGTGTGTGTGTGTGTGTGTCTGTTTTTGGACAGTGTAGAAACTGATTTTGCCGTTGTACTGTTTCAAAGAACTTTCATGCTTGAATATCTTTATATTATGTATAATTGGCTGGGAGAAACTGAAGATGGTCTGTACTTAGACAAAGTAGTAGACTTGCCCAAAATGAAAAATTAGTTACTAACTAGTAAAACACACACACAGATTAAACATTTTCAGTTGAAAAAGTCAAGTAGTAGATGACTATATTTAAGAAACTGTTAAGAAAAAAAGCTGTTCATTCTTAATAGCATTTTAGACATAACAGACAATATACTCAGTGACCACAGTGTTGGATTATTTTCTTTCATTGTTGATTTCATCATCTGACTTTTCTGGTAAGAATAACCAATCAGACAGTGCAGGTTGCACCCACTTCATGCTGTTCTATTTCTAGACCTTTATCCTTATCCTTTTAACTGTATTGTTTTTGAGCTATTTGATTACAGTCATTTCCTTACCAGAAGAATTCCTTTTTTATTTTTTTGTAAGTATGGGTTACAATACTTTTTAGATAGTTTGCTAAATCGATGCTCAGTTAATATTTTGCTTGATTGTACAAATAATTCAACATGTTTGTGTCTTTCTTAGAAAGAAAACAGGAGCAAGAGCAACACAAAAGAAAGCAGACCAGTTTCAGGAAATAAAGGAAGGAAACCTGCATCAAGGTAATTTCTGTACTCGTACTTCATTGTTGAAAATCATGTACTTGATTATATTTTAAAGCTGACACGATGCATTCTGGAAGCTGACATTTTTCAGTGTAGGTTTTTTCTCAAGGGTAAGTCTTGAGATACTGAAAAGTAAAGTTCAGTTATCCTGTTAATCATTTTGTGGTATGTAAACGTGGTTCTTTAGTGGATATGCATATATACACACACACACACACACACACACACACACACACACACACACACACACACACATACACATATATATGTGTGTGTATATGGCTCTACTTTTATTAGCTGAAGTTACGTTTCTTCGACTAACAAAAGCATGGCCTTACTTTCACAAAAGTGCACTTCAACGAAAGTGCACTTTCGCCAATTCCAGTTCACCAAACAGGCAATAAAAATAAAAAGGAACACTTTAAAGTCAGTTTTGCAGGGGGCAGGCCCCCCTGCACACCCCCACACCCCACTACATTATATATACTAACTCCGAGATCGCACTACAATAAAATAAAAATAAAATAAAACTGACACACTGCAGGACTAAAGCATGCTACAGTGGAGATAAGGGAATATACCTGTTTTCCCATTGTAGTGTAATCTTGGAGTTAGCATATATAATGTAACAGGGGTGTGGGGGCAGGGGGACTTGCCCCCGTGCAAAACAGACTTTTAAGTGTTCTTTTTTATTTTTATTGGCAGTTATTCACAAAAGTGCACTTTCGTTGAAGTGCACATTCACGAAAGTTAAGGTTGTACTTTTGTTAGTTGAAGAAACATAACTTTGACTAATAAAAGTAGACCTATATATATATATATATATATATATATATATATATATATATATATATATATATATATATATGGGTCTATGTTCTTTACTCGAAAGGACGGTTCATTGAACCTTACTTCCGCGAAAGTGCATTTTGTCGAAAATGCACTTTCGCGGACAAATGAAAAAACCTAAACATTAAAAAACCCCAACACATTAAACACTGATACGCAGGGGGGGCAAGCCCCCCTGCACCCCCCTACTTTAATATTCTCACTCCGAGATTGCACTACAGTGGGAAAAAGGGAATATTCTCTTATCCCCACTGTATTGCGATCTCAACAAGAGTTTCCTTAGTTGTACATCAACAGTATACAATGATGTACAACTTACGGTACATGCTAACAGCATGTTTTTTTTTTTTGTTTTCTTTAGCGAAAGTGCATTTTCAACAAAATGCACTTTCGCTGAAGTAATTTATTTATTATTTTATTTATTTTACATTTGTTGACCGGGATGGTCCGACTGGATACATGTCCATTTTCAGCGGGGGCCGGGAGAGAAAAGCTCCAACATTGTCACAATTACAGATTGTTACATATAGTAAAGCGTATGAGAAGAAAAAAAATCAATTTACATACTGCTACAATACATCCTAGCTATAACAACCACAAAATACAAAAGTTCTCACACAGATTATTAAAACATACTAGCTTAAAAATAAGACAATTATTGATTTTGAGTTTAGTTTACAATACATTGTTCTTGTTTGGGGTTACAGGTCCCTTCTCTAGGTTGTCCATTTAGAAAAGAATTAAGGGCTTCCATTTATGGTCAGAAATAAGTCAAGGAAATATAGAGTTAGATCATTTGGGAATAAAAGGTTAAAGTTTTTGAACTTAGATAATCAAGAGGAAAAGTATGACCTTGGTTTAACGAAGAGGAGCTAATCTGGGTTAGAGCACTGGCAAAGCCGATGTGACTTAAAATGGAGTTTTAGACTCTTCTTGAATTGGACTAAGGAGGTAGTAAGAGTAAGGTTGGAGGGGAGGGAGTTCCATATTTTTCCAGTGGCGTTGGCAAACAGAGCATCACCCCCTGAGTTATAGGATTTGATTGTTTGGACAAGCAACCTGTTTGATGAGCGAAGACAGCTTAGATTGGTGTAAGGAATTATTATATTTTTCAGTGCAGGGGTGTTATTGGGTTGTTTGAGAATTTTAAATGCTTCTGTGAGTTGGTTCAGCTGGAGAAGGTTTGGTAATTCTATCCAGCCAAGGTTTTTAGGTTAAAGCAGTGGTGTGTTCTATAGGGCATACCAGTTGCAAATCTGGCAATATGATTATAACAACATGAGAGTTTGTTTAGGTCAGATTTATTAAGGTTAGTAAGCATGGGAGAGGCATATAGAAGGGTAGAGAGAAGATGTGAGTGGGCAATGGCCACTTTGGCCATTGGAGTTAGGAAGGATTTTATCCTGTACAATGATCCGAGTTTCTTGTTAACGGATTTAATGGTTTGGTTGATATGCGTATCGAATCTAAGTTTATTGTCAATGGTAACTCCTAATAGTTTTGTATAGGAGTCTGGAGAGATGATAGTGCCATTGTTGGATTGTATGGTAAAAGATGTAGGAGAGGGTTTATGGGTTGGGTAGAAGAGTAGTAGTTAGGTTTTGTTTGGGTTTAAGATCAGGTGACGATCTGATAGCCAGTTTTCCACTGTAGTAAAAGTGAGCTGGGTTGTAGATAGTAGGTTAACTGGAGAGGTATCGGAACATATTAGTGTAGAGTCATCTGCATATTGAGTACAGGTGGCATCGGGGATGACTGTATGGAGGTCATTAATAAAGACTGAAAAGAGAAGAGGTCCTAATATGGAGCCTTGAGGAACTCCTATGGTATTTGGTAACAGGCAAGAGAGCTTATTCTGCCACAGTACTGCTTGTTGCCTACCAGAGAGGTAGGCATGAAACCAGTCGAGAGCTTGGTTGTCTAAGTACATGGTTTTCAGAGTGTGGAGAAGTAGCTGGTGGTTAACCATGTTGAAGGCTTTGGACAAGTCCAGAAAGAGAGCTGAGGATATTTTTTTGTTATTTCGGTTATGGTTAATTATATCGGTAAAAGAGAGGAGGGCAGTTGATGTACTGGGGTGGGGTCTAAATCCATGTTGTGAGTTGGTCAGTAGTTTATTCTGGATGAGATAGTATAGAAGTTGTTTGTGCACACACTTTTCCATGATTTTGGCAAGTGGTGACAATATGGCTATTGGCCTATAGTTTGATAGTTCTGTGGATAAGCTACCTTTATGGAGTGGTATAACATAGCATATTTTCCAAATTGAGGGGATTGTAGCCTCTGTTATGGTTCGATTAATTAGGATCGAGATGGGGTATGCTATGACATCTGCAGCTTTTTGCAGATATTCGGCTGGGAGAAGATCTGCAGAAAGGGTAGCTGGCTTTAGCTTCTTCAATAAGGATTGGATAAAGGATGTGGAGACAGGTTGGAGGTTAAAGGAGAGTAGTGTCTTGGGTATAGAATCTGTTATTCAGGAGCAGGTAGTAGATAGTTGGTTGGCTAAGGACTGAATAGTCTCGGTAAAGAAAGTATTAAAGGTATTTGCTATTTCTTCTGGGCTTTTATCACATAATGTTCCTGGGGTAGGAGTGGAGGATTTACCTGGATGGAGAAGATTATTTAAACCTGCCCAGAACCTTTGAGGGTTGTTTTGATGTTTATGTTGTAGATGGCAGTAATAGTTTTTTTTGTCAAGTGTGATGGCTTTTTTAGTCTCATTTCTTAGCTGTTGGAATTTAATACGATCTTGGGGTGACTTGGTAGTACGCCATTTGGCTCATGCTTTGTTTCTAAGTGTAATTATAGATTTGGAGTCTTTTGTTAGCCAAGGTGCTATTTGTGTTTTAATTTTGATTGACCATTTTGGAGCATGAGAATCAAGTATGGTAAGAAATGTGGCATTAAAATATGTTACTGCCTCATCTAGGGGAAGGTACTTTAGATTTGACCAGTTACAGGATTTGAGTTCTGTTTGAAATTTTGTGGGTTCAAAATTTTTCTTGTTTCTGACAGACCTGTAAATGGGTAATCGAGAGCTGACTGTTTTGTCTTTCCTTATGTATGTGATGAGGTGATCACTAAGGTCATTGGGAAGAGTCCCAGACATGTACATATGGGGATGACTGTTAATGAGTATCCAATCTAGGATACTCTCTTTTTGGTTAGAATTACCTATTCTGGTGGAGGAGGATATGGTCTGTGAGAATCCATGGAGGTTTATAAGGGTGGGGTTGGAGTCTGAGGAACATAGGTTCCAGTCAATATTAACATCGTCCAGAACAATAGTTTCTTGAGGGTAGTTGTTAGATATCCAATTATGAGTGTTCTCCAGTGTGTCAGAGATGTTCCCGGGGGGGGTGTAGATCCCAGTTAGATTTATGCTTTTTTGTTTGTTTAGTTGTAGTTTTAGAGATAATATTTCAGCATTGGAGATCTGGGGTGGTTGAATGGGGTTAACTATGATGTTAAATGTGCTTTTATATAGCACAGCTATCCCACCTCCCTTTTTCTTTGTACGATCAGCCCTGAGTATGTTATACCCAGGTGGTAAGATCTTATTATCTTTGGTTGATGGCTTAAGTCAGGTTTCTGTTAGAAACATTATATCAGGGAGGTAAGTTGCTAAAAGGGCATTCAGGTTATGTACTTTGTTGTTTAGGCTTCTTATGTTTAGGTGGCAAATTAGGAGGGAGTTAGCTGACCTGAGAGAAAATGGTGGGGTAGTAGAGTTTGGGGTTGAGGATGGGCCTGGGTTAGGATGGATGTCTCCGTCTTTAGTTATATTTTTTCTTAGGTAATCTAATAGTCTCATGAGTTTAAATAATAGTTTTGACCATATTTGGATTTAGGGAACTTTTGGTTTGATTTATTAAGATACAGGTTATTAGGTTTTGTTGTTTTAGAGGCTGGATAGTAAGTGCTGTGTTCAGCAATAAGTGGAGATAAGGGGGTACAGGTTTGATATTTAGGGTAGTGGAAACCTGAGTATTGCTGATCTTCATAACTGGTTAGGAGGTATGGTATAATTATAAGGGGTAGAATGAGAGGTATGATTTTGAGTGTTGCCTTTAAAATAGTGGGTGGGATGGCCTTCATTGCCTTAGGGTGATGGTAAATTGCCCTAGAGGGATGTTAATGGTTAATTTGGAAAGTGGTGGAAGGGGGAGGGAGATGATAGGGAAGTGGCTTTGTATGGCTAGAAAAGAGGTGGGGGTGTGGCTTTATAGCTATAAATGTAGCACTACTGGGGGCGGGTGGGATATGGGGGCAGGGTGGGGCGCGGAGCGAGCCTGAGTGGAGCGAGCCCGAGCGGAGCAGGGCTAAACCTGCACCAAACTTTCCAAGGGCCAGTGAATAAAGTAAGTGCTTAGAGGAACCTTTTATTCTACAATATTGTTCACCAAGCATAAAACTATTCCCTCTCTCTATTGTTAAGGTAAACTACGATTTCTGCTAGAGTTATCTAGGGGAGTTGATTTAATTAGCTGGGATTAGGTGGTTTATTGCCGTGCTTTCAACCCAGTACACTTGCTTTAAATGTAATATTTATAAGATTTATTTGTACTTTACAGTAGGTAAGTATTGACCTTGGCCGTTTTTATATTTGTAGTGGGACTGTTGAATAGAGCTTGTCCGTACGTTCGTACCAAATATAGCAACCTTCTTTAAAGCAGGTTTTGTAAGTTGTAGCCAAGTGGGGAATTAAAGGACAGTACCGGAATGGAGATACAATACAGTAACACAAGGCTTACTTTAGAAAGCTTCTGTCATGTAGACACAGTTAATCAATCATACAGTAAAATTGCTGACATGATACAGTCTAGTATTTCTACATTGAATATATCAGAAGTTAGTTCAGTAGAGGCTACAATGTGATTGAAATGTCTTTCAAATACAAGAATACTGCTCCTCAAATGTTAAGCAAGTCAGCAGGGAAGTCTGTACCCCCACACTGGACCTTTTATAACTACTAACATTTATCAGCAGACAAATCGTCCAGTAATTTTAGGCCCTCAAACAGTATAGTCACAGTAACTTATTTTTGTAATGCATGACAATTGTGCAATATTAAATAGTGAATTGTAACTGTATATCACAGCTCAAAAATGCACTTATAGCAGTTAAAACAGCTTTAAAACAAAGACTCTATCAGTTTAACCAGTGCTAACGTCCCTAATACTTAGTTGCTAAGAGATATTTACAGGAATATTCGCACTATTGCTAAAGAGATATATACAGAAGTATTCACTTTTCCCAGCAAGAGATATTTACAGGAATATTCACACTATTGCTAAAGAGATATATACAGAAGTATTCACTTTTCCCAGCAACTTTTACAACCTTACCGGTTATGCAGCACTAGCGTCTTATAACACGCTGTCGCCCGGAGATTTCCATATACAATATTCTTTTAATGCTTTATCACAGTGTACAATCAAAGGTTCTAACAGCTGACCAGAATTATGGTCTCCTCAAGCTGTCGCTAAGAGATATATACAGAAATATACATATAAGATAGCAGCATTTACATACCCTGATTTAGAGGCAGCCGATTAGGTTCAGAAACACAGCAGTTTAAAAAATGGCGGAATCTGCAGGGAGAAAAATAACCTTGCATACGTCGGAGGTAGGGGGAGGAGTTATAAGGCAGGAGAATCCTAGACCACACTTTCCACTACAGTAACACAATCCTTTTAGCAGTGTTACCAACTAAACCTGCACCAAACTTTCCAAGGGCCAGTGAATAAAGTAAGTGTTTAGAGGAACCTTTTATTCTATAATATAGTTCACCAAGCATAAAAATATTCCCTCTCTCTATTGTTAAGGTAAACTACATAGGAAGTAATTTCGAAAAAGTACGAACCATACTGTTGATAAAACAACAAGGACCTATATATACATATAGATAGATATATATATATATATATACATATATATATATATGGTGGTGCTGCGGTAGCATTGTCGCCTCACTCGATTCTCAGCTTGAGCGTCTTCTGTGTGGAGACATGCATGAATGGGCGTACCTTTGTTGAAGGTTGTGCATCAGAGCTGGCAACTCGGCACGTAAAAATCTACTGCCAATCATTAGCAGACCGGAGTTCCGCTGTGGCAACCCCTAACCAGGAAAAGCCGAAAGAAGACATATATATATATATATATATATAAATATATATATACATATATATATATATATACATACATATATATATATACATATATATATATATATATATATATATATATATATATATATATATATATATATATATATATATATATATATATATAGATATATATATATATATATATATATATATATATACATACATATACATACACACACACACGTTTTTTTTTGTTACTTTTCAAGTACATGGGCAAAAGAAGATGTTCAGTGGAGAGAAGGAAAATGTTAAGTGGGTGCAGTCAACAGACAAGACAGCAGAACAGCATAAAGGCTGACAGATGAGTACAATTTTGAAGAGTACTACAAAAAATAGGATTATGTGCTAATGAAAGCTCAGTAGGCAAAAAAGAGGATGCTTGCAGTATTTTTGTGGTCATATCAGTTTTGGATGGAGACTGAGCTGGACTTTATTTAATGGGATGAAATTTTGACCCCATCATCTTTAAAAGAAAGGTAATTATTATCAGTTTCATCAGTGTTATGGAAGCTGTGGGTGCAGAGGACCTAAGCATTGACAGCACTGTATTGTCTGCTTATGTATGGATAGAGAGGAGCAGCAGAGCACTGACATGGTTAGGAAGCTGGAGAATGAAATGCATTGAGGGTGATTGAGAGCACTGTATTGTCTGCTTATGTATGGATGGATACAGAGGAGCAGCAGAGCACTGACATGGTTAGGAAGCTGGAGAATGAAATGCACTGAGGGTCAGACTGACATGCCTTACTGGGAGGACTCATGGGTTCTTAGAGTGGAGATTGTGCAACTTTTCTTCTGGTTAAACAATGAGCCAGTTGATAGGTAGCAACACTTCTGAGACAGCTTGGAATATTCAGTGACCAGTCAATAAAGACAGGTTTGAATATGCCTGAGAATTTTATAGCTAATTTAATAAAAACAAGGGAGGTGTGAGAATCTTAATAATAACAGTGTGCAATTTTGTGATCCATATGAAATATCAGTGCTGGTGTAAAAACATGTGAAGTTCATTCTTAAGAACACAGATTCTAAACTTGGTGAAGACCATGCTTTAATATTAATTGCATGCATTGAAACATAATTAATATAAACAAATAAAGCAAACGGGTATCGCACTGCAACGGACAAACGTGGAACTGTCCAAAATAAAATAATAATAGAGACAAGCAAATAATATCCAATGGCAGTTCACCAAGAACAAACTGGTCAAGGTTCATTTAAATACAGACGTCAAACAATCAGCTCAAATATCATATTCCATCAAATTTAAAGTGAAAACACATATTAAAAACTTTAGTATTTCGTGTTCTTGATGGTCTGATGAAGCATTATGTGAAAGCGCTAACATATTTTTACTGAATAAATTTATTTTTATATGACTGAACTGTTTAGTCGTTTGCCTGGTTCGTGGACTGCTATTGGATAATACTTACTTGGCTCCATAATTAATATAAACTTTGTTCTGCATACATGAGTATTATGGCCTTTTCGAGAAAACAGACAGCTAGAGATATGTTTGATGGAGTTTAGATTCAGAGTAATTAAACAGAATCACACTTTATTTTTAAAACAGTATGAAGTCCAAAAATATTGAAGTACATGCAGCTGATGATGTTGCCATTCCAGAGGATTTCACAGACTTCTCCCTTGCAAAAACAATTTCTAAAATTGAGGGCAAGCTGGAGGAAGGTGCCCTACCTGAAGACATTGAAGATGACATAATGCCAGGTGTGGGCTGTGAAATGGGAGCAGGTAAATTATTTGCATCTTTGATTTTGACTTTTCATAATTTCGTATATGAAATTTAAACAAGCTTGATGCACTTACTGAGAGAGATTGTTTAAAGCTAGTGTTTCAGGCTCACAAAATCCCTTAAGTTACTACTCACTTGACATTTGTTTTAAAGCACAACCATTTGTCAGTAATTGATGTCTTATATGCATAGAAAGGCATATGGCCAAAAGCTGTGTGTATCTTTCCACAACTTTACATGTAGCTGTCATACTACAGCCAGCATCCTGAAGTGCATTAAAACACGATTGTGGAAATAATTCACTTTTATATGTTTATATATTTTGTAACAGTTTTCACATTAGGATTTGCGGTAATATTTAGAAGTGCAGGAAATAATATTCACTTTGATAGATTTGTTGAGCAGAGCATAGTAGTAGTATATGCTAACAATGTTTTTAGATTAGCTTAATTTAATGTTTTATCTGCTTATTTGAAAAAGTGATTAATTCTGAGGATTGAAACAATGAAACTCCCTAAAACTGCTTACCAGACTGTTCTGTATTTTATGAACATCTCTGCTGCTCTTACACTGTTCCTGTTGCATCTTCATTGGATGTGCCTTAATGACGTAGTTACTACTCAGATATGTTTCATATCAGTATGACGTGTTGCAGAAATAGAAGTTGAAACAAGTGCTAGAAGTCCCTTATAAATCGTTTACTATATGCTTAGAGCTATTTCCTCACCTGACAAAATGTGCTGCAGTGGTATAAGGATCCACTCAGTCAGTGATAAAGCTTATCTGTTTTTGCACACTACTACAAATAAAGTTCAGAAAATGGAAAGTAGTGCATACTAATGCTTTATATGTTATATGATTTAGGATTCCTCCCACATTCCAAATACATGCAGTAAGTGGACTGGATACTCTAAATTGGGCATAGATGCGAGTTTCCATGTTAGTGAGTGGTATGAAAGAACAACTGCTGCAGGACTAGCCATCTGGCGCTGTGAACCTTTGCTCTAGATGATTGCCACTCTTGAAGTGACACCCCAACCCGATGTGCAGAAATGGGAAAGGGGCTTGTTGATGGATGGATTTAAGACCAGGATGACTGTCTGTATGCTTAAGCAATGGCAAGGTGTGATTTTTTTTTTTTTTTTTTTTTTTTTTGTGGTTTACTCCCAGATGGCATGGTTTTGTTATAAGTCTAAAGCCAGATCGACCAAGTGATCTGGTCAAGAGGAACTAAATTCCAAAATATTTCTGTAATGTGTTATTAGCAAATGAGGATCTTGCACAGGTGTACCATACACCTTAGCAGTTATACATGGCCATGAAAGTAGGAATAGAACAGTACAGGGGAGGTAGGAAAGCTGATCTAACAAGAAGTTATGTGTTTTGGGATGCCCAGTAGTAAAACTACTATGAGAAAATATTAAGGGAGTGGGAATGTATTTTTAAAAATCAAGCCCCTGCAAGTTGGAAGTTTGCATTATTTAGATTTGATGGGAAAGCAGGAAGTTGAACTTTAAGGGAAAATGAAAATGTTCTTTTTGTGGGGTGGTAGGGGGGTCAAGAGCCTTACTACAAGAGTCTAGAAAGGAAAAATACACTGCAATGCAAATGTAATAACGGAAAACAATTTTAAGAAATATAGAACGGTAGTTTCAGCACAAGTGGGTAGAAAGAGAGAGAAGGTACTGGGAGGTGGGAGAGTTTCTGGAAAAGATGTGGGAATGCATACATTGTAAATAACAACATATAATGTGTAACTGTGGTCCCAATTTACTATAGCTGTGTGACAAGTTTAAACTATTATAAAAACCTGGTTAATAATATTTCACTGTTGGAGTTTGAATGATGATGTTAAGACTTTATTGGTGATGTATATTTGTTTGTGTGCTGTACAGTGTTATATTCACTGTATGCTTTGGCCAGTGTTCATTTTTAACACCTTTATTGAATTATCACTTAAGACATAGGCAAACATACATTTATATAAAAGAAAACAAACCATATTAATGTGTTCCTAGTTACAAACATTATACATCACATATATTTTTTCTATAACTATCATAAACCCAACATTACATAACTTGTTCAGTTACTGCCTTCCCTTAAATCTCACTTTTCTTCCAAAATGTTATTCTGCATGTATTGTTCCCACAGTTACCAATGTACATTCTTAAGAGTATGTGTTTATATAAATTTGCTGTTTTAAAAGAAAAAAATAAATGTTTGTTTAAAAAGAAACACACTTCTGCCCTACCACAGACTATTGAAATTATACTGTGGTTTAAGCAGCTGTGTTTTAAGCTGAAGTACCTAATTTGTTGTCAGCGTGTAGTAATGCAGTAATAGTTGTTTGAGCTGTACTTTTCCCCATTGCTATTGTAGAAGATGGTCATACTGTTATTTTCTTTGAAAGGAAATTATATTGGTGGTGTAAAATAAATCCTTGCTTTTCTTAGAATTTACAGTCCTGGCTCCCTGTCCTATTGTTTCTAACACAGCCTGTACATTAGTCTACAGCTCAGAAAGCTCCTGCCTGGTGCCCTGCAGAGTTCCACAGCAGCAGAGAGACAAAAGAGAGACTTTGGAGTAATAAAGTATAATTTTTCTGCATTTTCTTGCTGTCTTTAGCTAATTCCACCTAAAACGCTGATGTTCTAGAGTTTCTGTGATTTAAAAAGCTTGTTTCAGCTACATATTGTACTTATTTTTACTGCCTGCACTTTAGCAAAGTCGTTTTTGTGTTTAAATTACCTGTTTAACTGTTGTAGGCTACACACTCAAGTGTGATAGCCATTTCTCTGCATTTAAATTTTTTTTGTTTTTTTTTATTGTATCTGCTTTATTTTCTGAAAAAAAGCAAAAATATATACTTGTTTTCCCGCCTTTCTAAGCTAGTATAGTCCAGTTTTCAGGTTAGTGCTGAATTCAGGGCTTTGTTACAAGTTTCTGCGTTTCCCCATACCTTACTTGGATAGAAGGAAGTTTCTCTGTTCACTGTGAGAGAGGGAGCTTTGGGCAGCCTATCTGTCCTTGGAGGAGTGGTTTCAACCCAGAAATTAGTAGTTTATTGGCCATTTTGGGCTAATTTGTATCTCTTTCATTTCCCTGCTATAAAACCCACATTTGCAAGGTTTTTTGCAAGTATACAGCTCAGCAAGCTCCTGCCTGGTGCCCTGCAGAGTTCTTCAGCAGCAGAGAGACAAAAGAGAGACTTTGGAGTGATTAAGGATCATTTTTCTGCATTTTCTTGCTGCCTTTAGCTAATTCCACCTAAAATGCTGATTTTCTAGAGTTTCTGTGATTTAAAAAGCTTGTTTCAGCTACATATTGTACTCATTTTACTGCCTGCACTTTAACAAAGTCGTTTTTGTGTTTAAATTACCTATTTAACTGTTGTAGACTACACACTCAAGTGTGATAGCCATTTCTGTGCATTTAAAGTGTTTTTTTGATTGTATCTGCTTTATTTTCTGAAACAAAAAAAAAAAACTTGTTTTCCCACCTTTCTAAGCTGGTATAGTCCAGTTTTCAGGTTAGTGCTGAATTCAGGGCTGTGTTACACATTTCTGTGTTTGCCCATACCTTACTTGGATAGAAGGAAGCTTTTCTGTTCACTGTGAGAGAGGGAGCTCTGAGCAGCCTATCTGTCCCTGGAGGAGTGGTTTCATCCCAGAAATTAGTAGTTTGTTGGCCATTTTGGGCTAACTTCTATCTCTTTCATTTCCCTGCTTTAAAAGCCGCATTTGTGTGGTTTTGCATGCTGGGGAACACCAGTTAGGTAGGGTATAACTATTCCCGGCTCCACTAAAGGCTACTGTTCAGTTTTCCCTTGGAACTAGACAAACTTTCAACTTAAGAACTCAAACCATTCACTTCTCATCCCGGCACTTTCTCAAAACTCATAGCAAGCACTAATAAACCTTAGCAGTAGACCCCCCTATACTGTAGAGAAGTACAAGGCTCTCTATTTGACCTTACCAGCCAATCAGTTCACTGTACCTATCCAGGCATGTCCAAAGGGCAGTTTCAGGTGTACTATCCGGTCCAACTGGTGAATCTGGGCATTTTGAAGCAATGTTACAATTGCCTCATGTACACAGACAACTCTCTCCTCCTCCCACCAAACACTAATACATGCAAGAGATGCAATTATACAACCCAAGACTGGACCAGGCAGTCAACAGGAGAAGGGAATTACTTGCATCACAACACCAGTCTCACATAGACCTATGAAACCAGCACCAGCAAAAAACACACATAAATACACGAAAACATACAGGCTCTAAATAAAATTCTGCAAAAGCAACAGAGACCTCCAAAGCAGACATCCAAGCAACCTCCACCCCCAACACAAACCATGAAACACATACTTCACAAAACCAGTGTGCCACACAATCACAGCCCTTAAGGCAAAATAACATACCCAACACACTAGTAATAGGTGACTCTATAGTCAGGCACATGACGTCCCACTCACTAGGCTGAACAAGGAGAAGGTTACTGTTAGCTGCCTGTCGGGTGCTAGGATCTACCACATAACACAAGCACTCAGTTCACTCCAGAACAAGTACAAATATGACTCTGTCATTGTCCATGTTGGTGTGAATGACCTGAGCCGTACCACCCTGGACTACATGAAAAGAAACATGGAGGAGCTCAATGATCACGCAGCCCAGGCCAGTATGACCCTGACCCTGAGTAGCATCCTGCCCTCACCAAGAATGATACCACAGTATAGAGAAAAAATTATCAATTTCAACAATTGGCTAAGCTTCTGGTGTCATTCAAAGAGGATCCAGTGTCTGTCAGCCTGGGATGACATGCTCGACAAGCCACGCTGCTTCGCTAGAGAAGGCTTGCACCTGTCACCCTTAGGCTTTCGAATACTGGCCAAGGCTCTTGCCACCCCCATAGTCCCTTTTTTAGGCAAGGCTCAAAAGACAAAGCCACCACTGTAAATAGCACAAGTAACAAAAAACCTGAGGGTAATGCTACTCAATGCCAGAAGTCTAAATCTCAAAATGCACGCATTCGAGGCACTCCTCAGTATGGAGAAAATCAATATATGTGCAGTAGCAGAAACCTGGTTTAAGTCTCCAGAGAGCACCCCAGCACTACCAAACTACAACTCCTACCATACATTTTGGCCACAAAACCCGGACCGAAATACAAAAGGCAGGGGAGTATCCATATTCATCAAGGATACCCACACCTCCAGGTTAGTGGCACACCACGATGCTTCAGAGATCATCCACATGCAACTAATAACAGGCAAAACTGCTATTCAAATTATAGCTTGCTACAGATCACCCACCATGTCCCAGGACCCCCACTCTGCATTCCTGGAAACACTGGGAAACATAAACATCCTACCAAACACCCTGATATTGGGTGATTTCAATTACCCAAACATTAACTGGGAGAACTACTCAAGTACAAACTCCCTTGCCCAAAATTTCCTAGAATTTATAAACTCAAATGCCCTGGATCAACTGGTCAACACCACCGCCAGAGGTGACAACATATTGGACCTGGCCATCACCAACATGGGCGACCAGTGTTCCACAACGGAGGTCAACCCCTCGCTAGTTAGATCTGACCATAAACTAATCACTCTGGATATCCACATTCCGCCACCACCCCCAGTCAAAAGAAACCACCGTGAAAAACTTTTCAAAAGCAAATGTCACGTTACTTAAGACAGAGGTGGAAAGTTTCAAAGCCCCCATGCTAAAGGATAACGCTGTCCAAGCTGCAAAATCCTTTACTAATGGACTCTACTGACACCTACAAGAATGCATGGATCATGCTATCCCAAGCAAAACCAAGACTCACTCCTCCAAGAAAAGGAAACCAGTCTGGTGGATCCCTGCCATAAACAAGCTATACAATAAAAGGAGGAGACTAGTACAGAAAAGAGTAAAATCCCAAGAAGGGAAGACATCCCTGATCAGTATCAGCAAGAAACTACATTCCCTCATAAAATCATCCAAGGCTAGCTTTGAAAGAAAAATTGCCATGGACTCCAAAGATAACCACAAGGCATTCTTTAGCTATGTCAAGAATCTAAGTGGCAATTCTCAGATCTGCTCAGAGTTAGTGCAGAATGGCACAAAATACACTGATCTGACTGATATAGACAACATCCTGGCAGACAGGTTCAGTGCTTCAGGGAAAGCCGGTCCCGTTCCGCTTTTGACATTGTGGAGAGGGTTCTCTTTGGAGGATCGAGACCCCTCACTCTTTCCTCGAAGTCCACCCCTGAGCCCATGCAACTGAGTTTGTCATCCATTATCCAGTCCTCCCAGGGTCAGCCTGTATCAGGTATGCCCCAAACCGTTCCCCTTGACGAATACGAGATGGTTTGTGAGCCCTCCCCGGAGAGTCCCCCCAAGGAGGCCCCTCACAAATGCCAGTGCAAAAGGAGGCACTTGGACTCCCCTGAGTCCCTCACAGAAGATACTGACTTGGAGGAAGGGGAAGATTCCCCAAGATCACCCCCCGAAGATGTCTCCTTCGTTGACATAATGGAAATTCTTCTTCAGAGGGGGGGTTGGTCCACCCGAAAACCTTCCTCGGATGAGTCATTATTTCTGGAGTCATTCGATACAGACCCATTTACTTCTTGGGTGTCTCCCCAGCCGACCCTCTGGTGGACCTTATTACCACCAAAGCCTGGAAAGAACCGGACACTGTAGAGCCAATACCCAAATGGCCCGACCAGTTGATGCCATGGTGGTGGTGGCAGCCACCAAAAAGGAACTCACCCAGGAAAGTTCCTCGGTCCATCCCCCGGACAAGGAGTCAAGGGCGATGGATCATCTTGGAAAGTGGACTTTTGCTTCAGCCACCTTTGCTATAAGGGTGCTGAATTACATGGCCCCTGTAATCAAACTGCAGCGTGACCTTGTGAAAGAGTACCCTGAGTCTCCCCCGAAGTCCATTTCGGCCGAGGATAAATGGACATTCTCGGCTCGTATGGCCACTCTCAAGTCTGTGTTAAATATGTCCATGCGTTTACTCTCTCATGCCACTGAGGGAGCTGCTAGGGCAGCCGGGTCCGGTATTGCCATGAGGCGTTATGCCTGGCTCCAGCTTTGCAATTTTTCGTAGCCTTTCATGGCGTCCTTCGCTAACCCTCCCTTTGACGGTCTGACCCTGTTCGGGAAGACCGTTTGAGATACGCTTGTCCAGAGTCAGAAGGATGGGAAAACGCTGTCAGCCATCAGGATCCGCTTCTCTAACCCTCAAAGGTCCATCTCCAAGAACCAGCATGGGCAAAAGAAGCTGTGGTTCTGGAAATCTCAGCAGTCCTCAAACACTCAGGACTCCTTCTCCCCTAGAGGCAGAGGGGGGCAAGGTGGATGCCGGCCCAGAGGCAGAGGAGGACCGAAAAACTTCGGGTCATGAGAACCTTTTTCCGACCGACCGGCGCATCAGCCCTGAGGGGTTGCCCGACTGCTCCTCTTTGGAGGCAGTTGGGGGGGACGCTTCTCGAGGCACCTAGCCCAATGGGAGTCTATCCAATCAGATCGCTGGGTGCTTCGAATAGTATCCAGAGGCTCTTCTATTCCCTTCATAAACAACCCCCTATGCACAAGGTGCCCCCCGGATGTCCCACCCGCTCAAAGGAAGGCGGCAGCTTTGGAGATGAGAAAGCTGCTAGAGAAAAGAGCAATCCAGCGAGTGCCCCCAGACCAGTCCAGATCAGGCATCTATTCCAGGTTCTTTTTGGTGCCAAAAAAATGGGGGACTTAAGGCCGATTCTCGACGTATCCGCAATTAACCTGTCCATTGCCAAGGAAAAGTTCTGGATGGTTACTCTACAGTCTATCTTGCCCTTCTTACAGGAGGAAGACTGGATGTGCTCAATAGACCTCAAGGATGCGTACTACCATATTCTGATGGACAAGCGATCCAGGAGGTTCCTCCGCTTTTGGCTAGGAGCCAGTCATTACCAGTTCAGGGTCTTACCCTTCAGTCTCACCACAGCCCCCAGGGTGTTTACCAAGTTCATGGCAGTCGTAGCAGCCCACCTGAGGCTTCAGAGCATTCAGGTCTTTCCGTACCTGGACAACTGGCTTCTCACTGCCTCCACCAGGCATCAACTTGTACTAGCCAGGGATTTCTTTCTTTAGTTGTCTACCCGGCTGGGGATCATGATAAATCTCAAGAAGTCTTCCCTCCAACCTGTTCAAATTCTAGACTTCATAGGAGCAAGAATAGACTCTCTTCAGGCCAGGATATGTTTGACTCCAGACAGACTTCACAGCCTGGCCCTTCACGTATTGGCGCTTCTTCAGTCTCCTGCACCCTATGGCAGCAGCTATAAATCTGATTGCTTGTGCACGTCTGCATATGAGAGTGTTACAGTGGACGTTACAAGTTCAGTGGTCTCTTCTACTACATTAGTCTCTAGACTTTCCGATTCCTCCGGGCAGTGTGTGCAAAAATTTCCTCGTGGTGGCTTCAGTCCCAGGAATTGCGAGAAGGACACCCTTTTGTTTCACCTCTGCCCCAAGCCACGGTGACTATGGACACCTCCCGTTTAGGGTGGGGGGTACTGCTCGGGCAGGACTGTCCAAGGCACGTGGACTCAGAGTGAGACTGTTCTGGATATAAACATTCTAGAGATGAGAGCAGTCCTTTTAGCGTTACAGGTCCTTCATGCCTCTTTTCCTCTGGGAACTATTACTATCCAGTCAGACAATATGTCAGTGGTCTGGTACATCAACAAACAGGGGGGAACCAGGTCTTATCCACTTTGTTGAGAGGCCATGAGAGTGTGGGAATGGGCGATCTCCACCAACCGCTTTCTGATAGCAATGCACATTCCGGGTCGGTCCAACATCTTAACAGACAAATTGAGCAGAACTATCCTTTCACTTTACAAGTGGTCTCTGAACCCTCATGTAGTGGAACAGATCTTCCTCAGGTGGGGTCAGCCTTGCTGCGATTTCTTCGCATCGCCGTCCAATGCGAAGTGCAACGAGTTTTTTTTGCTCTAATTCCCCTGACGGGGGAAGCTCCCAGAGGCACTCTTGTCCATGCTTGGCCACCTGGTCTTCTTTACGCATTTCCCTCGCTTCCACTCATGACAAAATTCTTACAGAAAGCCCATTGGTTGGGGAGCAGTTATCCTCATAGCACCATTCTGGCCTCGTCAAGTTTGGTTCCCTTGCCTATGGTCTCATCTCCTAGCTCCGCCCTGGATGTTGCATCCCATTCTGGATCTTATTCATCATCCCTGGGGAATTCTTCCTCAGAATCTGGACAGCCTCAAACTCACAGCTTGGTTACTCCAGTTCCCTTAGTTGCTAGGACTCCCGGTATCTCTTCCCCAGTTAAAGCCATCCTGGTAGCGGCACATAAGTCCTCTACCAGGAAAGTTTACAGTAGTAAGTGGAAACGTTTTTCCATTTGGGCTTCACAGAGAAATCTGGACCCCTTTACCGCTCCGGGCCCAGCAGTGTTAGACTTTTTGTCTCATATTTTCCAGCAAGGGGTCAGCTCTTCACAGTGAAGGTACAGCTGGCAGCTATTTCCCATTTTCATGTAGGGGAAAATTCAGGCTCCCTAGCTGCTGCCATTATTTGCAAGACGTTTTTTGAAAAAGGTACTTTTCTTCTGAGGCCTCCTGTTAAGAATCCTTCCCCTCCATGGGATGACTTTAGTTCTTCAGGCCTTAGTCGTGCTGCCATTCGAGCCCGCAGCATCAGTTGACTTGAAATTCTTGTCATGGAAGATGGCCTTCCTGGTGGCTATTACTTCAGCCAGGAGAGTGTCAGAGCTTCAGGCACTGTGTATGAAACCCCCACACCTAGTTTTTCATAAGGATAGGGTATCTCTCAGGACTAACCCGTCTTTTCTTCCTAAAGTTGCTTCTGAGTCAAATATTAATCAGTCGATTAATTTGCCTGTATTTTTCCCTAATTTTCAAAATAAAGGGGAATATAAACTCCATTTGCTTGATGTGCACAGGCAATTACGTTTTTATTTGCATAGATCCAAACCTTTCCGTAAATCGGATCAGCTTTTTGTTTCCTTTGCTAGACCCTTTTTGGGAAAACCAGTTCCAAAAGTGACTATCACAAAGTGGATTCTGCTTTGTATTTTACAAGTTTATAGAGAACTTGGATTACCATCACCAGAAGGGGTTCATGCTCACTCCACCCATTCTATGGCTACTTCGGCTACATTCTGGTCTAAAGTTTCCTTGGACAATATCTGCTCAGCAGCTACCTGGGCCTCCTCTTACACCTTCATTACTCATTATAAGCTAGATTTGGTGTCTAGAGGTAGGGCTTCCTTTGGCTCTGCAGTACTCCAGAATATTCTTCCTTAAGGGCCTTCCAAGATTCGGGTAGCTGGGGACTCTGTCCCACAGGTTGATGATCAAATGAAGTTAACTACTTCAGATAAAGAAGTTATGTACTCACCATAACATTCCATCTGAGTAGTTAGACTTCCTTGGTCAGCAACCTTCCCCCCTCCTTCCTCCTGACCTTGATGGTTATTTCTCTGTTTGGGCAGCTGGGGACTCTGTCCCACAGGCTGATGATCAAATGAAGTTAACTACTTCAGATAAAGAAGTTATGTACTCACCATAACATTCCATCTGAGTAGTTAGACTTCATTTGTCAGCAACCTTCCCCCTGACCTTGATGGTTATTTCTCTGTTTGGGCTCGATGTTCTGAATTTGGCGAGCCTGGTGTATGAGGTCAGGTCAGGTCTTTTTGGCTTAGGTTGTTGGTTTTCACATTGTTAGGTGGCAAACTTGATCTGAGGATTGGAAGGAGGTTGCAGTGTAGCATGGGTAAGTGGGAGGAGCTTGGAGCTCGGATCTTTAGCTTGGAAAGCTGCCGGCGCGAATCCGTATCGGATCCGGAACCCACAGGTTGCTGACAAATGAAGTCTAACTACTCAGATGGAACGATGTTATGGTGAGTACATAACTTCTTTGTTAGACATGGCACATACAAAGGCATTTTTTCTGTTCATAAGGATGATTTTTTTTTTTTTTTTTTTTTTTTTTTTTTTTTTTTTTAATTTAGCCAGGAGTTTATTGCAGGCATTCTATCCTGGAGTAGAATTCTATACCAGAAGATTAACTGTGTCAGTATATTCCTGAGAAAAAATATGTCAGACTATTCTGACATAGAAGGAGACTGGACTTTTTCTTTGTCTGATTTTCAAGCCCAAGACTCTGAATCAGAGTAAAGTTTTCCCTCTACAACTCCACCAGAGAAGTTTCCCTTTTCTAAGACTAGTTCCAGGATAAATGATGTACAGTACTTTTGTGGGTACAAATGGATGTTCCCCTAAACTGATAAGATATTAGGATATGATGCAAGCGGATTTACCTCATGCAATATCTATTCCTCCTATTATGCCAGCCTTGAAGGATGTGTTAAATGCTGCCTGCAGTAACCCTGCCCCTCAGCTTTCAGTACCCAAAAAAGGCAGAACACTTATTAATACCAGCCCTTGCCCTGTGAACGAGAAGGTAGGATATTAGATTTCATAAGGGAATTTTCTACATTGTATTCTGCCACATGTTGACGGCTTGTGGAATTGTTCTGCTATATTTCCCTCAGAAGATAGGTCCTGTCTGAATCCTAAACTTTCTAACCTGTGTCTTGTCTGTAAACATGCTTTGAAGACTGTGTATGCTTTTGCAGATACTATATCTAGGGCCACTACTACTGCTAGTTGAGAAGATATGCCTTGGTACGTACTCAAAAGTTTTCTGAGTTGATAAAGTCTAAGATTTTAAACTTTACTTTAGATAAGGAGGTTTTGTTTGGCCCTGCTGCCACTGAGATTCTCAAGCAATTTGATGACAGAAGAAAATTAATTCAAAGAGTTAATAAGATTTTTCAAGCCCAGATGACAGGAGGGGAACAATTAAAACCAGGGACATTTTCATAAAAAGGGACAGACTATGGTTTCAGAATGACTGTGCCAGCATCCCCCTCCCCTCTTGTCCCTCGATCTCTGTCTGTCCTGTAGACTGGCTGTCAGTCTTTCCTTTTGGCAACAGATTGTTTCAAACTCATGGGTTTAGGAAGATTACAGTTCGAATCAAACAACATTTTTTTCCTCAGATTCTACAACACATGCTTTACCCTAGGAGTCATACTGCCACTGCCTTTAGATCAAAGGGGAGGAAGGCTTTTGGTGTGATGAGAGACATGATTTTTCTGAGCTGTAATACAGAATCAGAATTGCATAGACATGGTAAGGCCTTGCTGTCTCTAATTATGGTGGCTGCAAAAAAAAAGCAAATGCTAGAAAATGGAAATTAGATTCTAAACCAACTATATTAGAAATAGTAAATATATATACCAGAGATAAAACAACTAGGACTGAGATATTTATAGAAAGATAGGAGCAGACTACATAGGAAAAGAATGGGAATTATAGAAATGATACATAGAGGAGAGGAATGAGGTTTAGAGGAGGGCAGGACTTTAATGAGCTATTTGGTGTTTGGCTGAAAACGATTGGGTAGATTGTGAGTGGTGTATGGTGTTTGCAACTGGGAGTGTGTCAGTATGGTTTGTGATGCGAGATGCTTGAGGCTGGGATTGCGTTGGTGTGGTTTGTTTTCATTTGTGTAAATGTATGATTGCTTACATCAAGGGACTTTGGTTTAATAAAGATGTTTCTTGTTTAAAAAAAAGGGGAGGGGGGGCAGGAATTGAATAATTTATGTAATGTTGCTTAGGTTACATGATATGTACCAATATATGTGAAGCATAATATTTGTTAATTTTAACTTGTTAATACAGTTTGATTACTTTTTATATAAATGTAAATGTACCTATGTCACAACTAGTAATTCAATAAAGGTGTTTAAAAAAAAGGGAGGAAAGATTTTACTCCAGAATAATTCTGGTTACAAGGAACAAAGTTTCCTGGAGACCAGTTCTAGATCTTTCCTTTCTCAAATGGTTTATGAAAGTACCAAAATTGAAACTGTTGCCCCCTCAGAGTCTGTTGTCAGTCAGTGCAAATCATATTGATCACTGTTGCAGTTGGCCTTTCTCTGTCTCAAGAGACAATAAAGTTGCGTCACAAAATCATTTAATGATGGAAATGCACTGCCTGCTGTGACTGTAAAGTCCGATTTTTGACCAGCAGACTCTATTACAGTTTTTGCAGATGTTATCGATCCCTAGCTGTGTAGATACAGCAGCTGTCATCTGCTGTCTGCGCTCTCTCTTCTCCTCCCATAGCTCCTCTCTCTTCTTCTCACTCTTCTGGCTACCTGTCTTGACAACCAGTCTCCAAGTAGTACGGTTTGCGGCTTTGACTTCACAGCCTGTTAGACTGATGTCACCTGCCTTCATGTCACACTTGCTGACATCTTTGAAGCACAGAATGGGCCTTCCTATGGGTCTAGAGCCAATGGCAAGCTCGCCATACAGGTCTTTGGGAATCCAGCTGTCCTGCATAAGGATGACATGACAAAGCCAGCACAAGCACCTTTGGGAGAGCAGGGCAAACATACTTGATATCCCTGCCTGCTCTGGGATATTCTTGTTTGGAATGCATTTCTGCCAAGTGATGTCCAAGATCCTTCTGAGGCAGCATACATGAAACACGTTGATCTTGCATTCTTGGTAGGAGTACAGGATCCATGTTTTGCTACTATAGAGCAGTGTGTTAAGCACACATGCTTGGTACACCTCCATCTTGGTATTTATGGTCAATCTGGAGTTGGACCAGACCCTCACTGTTAGGTGTGCCATTGCTGTCGCTGCCTCACCAATCCGGGTATTCATCACAGCATCTACAACAGAGAGGTTACTGGAGATGGTGGAGCCCAAGTAAGTGAAATCCTTTACCACCTCGAGAGTGTGATCACCGATTAAGATGCGGGGGGGGGGGGTACTGCTGAAATCCTGCCCCATGATGTTGGTCTTTTTGAGATTGCTCATGAGGCCGAGCACTTTGCAAGCACCAGCGAAGAAGCTTATGAGGCATTGTAATGCTTCCTCAGTGTGAGCAGTCAGGGCAACATCATCTGCAAACAGCTCTCTGATCAGTACTGTCCACACCTTGGTCTTTGCTGGAAGGCATGCGAGGTTGAAAAGATTACCAATCCTTCTAGTGTGGATGTATATACTGTCTTTGGACTCATTAAAGGCACGAGATGGTAACAGAGGGAAAAAGATGCTGAAGAGTGTAGGAGCAAGTACACACCCTTGCTTCACTTGACTTCGGATTGGGAATGGACCTGAGTAGGAGCCATCATATTGAATGACACCTTGCATGTCCTCTTGGAAAGATATAATCATCCTCAGGAGTTTGGGTGGACATCCAATATTCTGCAGCAAGGTGAAGAGGCCTTTCCTTTTGACCAAATCAAATGCCTTGGTTAAATCAATCAAGGCAATGTACAATGGTTTCCTTTGCTCGTGACATTTTTTTCTTGCAACTGCCTTAGTGAGAAGATCATATTGATCGTGGACCTTCCCACTCTGAATCCACACTGCACTTCAGGATAAACACATTCCGCGAGTGTTTGAAGCCTGTTTAGAACTATGCGAACAAAGGCCTTCCCAAGAATACTGAAGAGGGATATTCCACGGTAGTTGTTGCAATTAGTTTGGTCTCCTTTGTTGTTATACAGTGTGATGATGCTGACATCATGCATATCCTGGGGCACTGTTCCTTCCTGCCAACATTGTAACAGGAGCTTGTGCAGGTGGTCTAGGAGAACACACTTCTTGTCAGCCTTGATGACCTCTGGGGGAAGATGCTATTCTTTCTCGAGCTTTACCACAGGAAAGGGAGTCAATGGCTTTGCTGCGCTCTTCTGCAAAGGGTAGGTCATCAAGCTCTTCCATGATAGGGAGGGAGATTGTGTTTTCAGCTGCTGTATCAGTGACGATGGTTTCCTTTGAGTAGAGCTCCTGATAATGTTCTACCCATCTCTCCATCGGTTTGCTTCAGTCTGTAGTAACTTCACCTGAGGCAGACTTTAGAGGTGTAGTCCTGATTGTGCTGGGGCCAAAGGCTCTCTTTATGCCCTCATACATGGCATAGATGTTACCACAGTCAGTGCGAGCTGGATGCTTTGAGAGAGGTTCAGCCAGTAGTTGTTGTTACATTGTTGAATAATCTGCTGGGCATTGTTTCTGGTCTTATTGAGTGCAGTCAGAGTTGCCTCTGAAGGCTCCATCTTGTAGTTGAGCAGTGCTGCTTACTTGGCTGTGAATGCTGGTTCAATTACAGCAATACCTACTTCAAACCAGTCTGGGTTCTACCTCTCTCTTTTACTGAAGGTATTCATGGCGGAGTTGTAGATGGTGTCATGGATGTTTTTCCACCTTACTTCAGCACTGCTTTGTGGGCAGTCCTTGAGGGTCTCTGCAATACTGTTAGCAAAATGCTCATGCAGGTCTGGCATTGATATCCTGGTATTGTTGAAACAAGGCCGTGCTTTCTGCTTTAAGGGGTGGATTCATTTGGGCTGAAAATGCACCTTGCTGCCAACCAAGGAATGATTGGTGTCATAGTCAGCACTGTGATAACTACAGCTGACAAGGAACACAGTTCAACAAGCATCTTCTAGTGATGACAAGATCCAGCTGGTGCCAGTGATGGGACCTCAAGTGTGTCCAGGATACCTTGTGGTTAGGCTTGGTGGCAAAGAATGTGTTGGTCATGCAGAGGTTATAGTAAGAAAATAACTCTAGCAATCTCTGCCCATTCTCATTCATCTTGCCAACACCAAACTGTCCGATGCTGCTGGACCAGGAGTCATGGTCAGCTCCAACTCAAGCGTTGAAGTCTCCAAACATGAATAGGTGTTCTGTGGTAGAGATCCTTCTAATAACAGTCTTAAGCTCCATGTAAAACTTGTCCTTTATCTCAACCGAGGAGCAGAGTGTGGGAGCGTAAATGCTCAGGATGATCAATGGGCCTGAAGATGTTGACAGGCAGAGAGAGAGGATTCGAGCTGTACCTTTTGATGGCAGTTCGATTGAAGACAGCAAGGAATTTCTCACTGCAAAACTGACACCATGCAATCGCTGCCTCTCCGGTTCCTTCCCCTGCCAAGAAAACATGTAATCCTGTTCTCTGAGACTGCCATTTGCTGGAAGTCTGGTCTCCTGCAGTGCAGCAATATGGATGTGGAGCCTCTTTAATTCGTGATTGATGATGGCTGTTTTCCTGCAGTTGGCGACATCAGAGAGGTCAGGGCATAATGTCCTGACATTTCAGCTTGCCAGTTGCAGTACTGGTGGTTTACTTTTTCTTTTTTCCATTACCTGGTGCAATATTTTACAGTATGCTCTTCAGTATTTATCTTGGCTCTAAGCATCCATTGAAGCAGGCAGACTGTGGTGGGTCAGCATCTTGCTGTCTGGAGGATGCCCAGCTTAAGGCAGGTGATAGCTGACCAGTGGGACTATGGGTGTCCCTCCCACCATCAGAGACAACCCATAGCTTTTGAGCTTATGCCAATCACTCTGGACTTATAACTCATAACTGATGTCTCCTGTCTTGTTTCTGATGCTTTGAGCAGCGGCAGTGAAGTGACCTCTCCAGGACACAAGCCTGGGCGTAGTATATGGAGATCCTAAGATGCCCAGTTGACAATCCCCCTCACCTCCTCCCTGGTGTAGTCCAAAGGAATGTAGAAGCAGTACATTTGGCATCAGCTTGGCTGCAGAAACTGCCTGAAGGTTAGTCAGCATTGATGACCAACTGCCCCTTATGGGCTTCACTCCAGATTTTCTGCTTGGGTTTACTCCCATAGTCTTTTCTTCTCCCCGAAGACATCCACAAGGCAGTGGAACTATCATCCAATGGCCATATTATGAATTTGAAGTCAGAGTTACCTCCTCCTAGATGAACTGCCTGACAAGGCTCAGGAGCTCCATCTGCCCAGGTTTGAAATCAGGCTGACTGCCAACCAAGGCTTAAGAGCCCAGCCTACCCACCCAGTTATTCCGCCAGGCACTTGGTAGCGCCACACAGCAGGCTCTGTGAAAACAGGGGGCCCTGCCTCAAGGTGCTGCTGTGGGAACAGTAGTGTAGGAGAGGCGATATGCAGGGGACCTCCTGTTCAACAAACCAGACAGTAGTCCTACAGTGATCACTACACCTGGAAAGGAGAGGCCATGGAAGATGCTTCACTTTAATGACTGGGATGTCCAGCTTAGGCCTTGAACGCCCTTAGCTTATAGTCTTAGCTATATGGGTTATATCCTGCCAAGGATATAACAAATAGATAGCTTCCAAAGCTTCAGGGAACCTTCCATGCACCCAAACTTTCTGGCAGTTTGAGCTCAGCTGACTAAAAGACAAATTTGAGCGTGAAGAACTTCAAAAGTAGAATGTATAAAGTTCCTCAGTCTTTTAAATTTTTATACACTATTCTAAGACCTGATCCAGACAGCTATAGCCCTGGTTGATCCCATTGCCCCTAAGCACCTAGTTGATTCCAGTCCTACTCTTTCTGATAAGAATGGGAAAATTAATGATAGGTGTGGGGAAAAAGTGTAGACTTCTGCAACTTTGATTTTCAGAATTTTGAATTGTCAGTTGATGTGTTATACTTTATTCTGACTAATTGTGAAAATATGAGGAATGTTTTATGTGCAGTTTCTTCTTGTGAGGAAAAACCTGATTTAAATAACTTAGTTCCTTCTATTGCACAGGTCACTACTCGTTTACAGTACGTATAGGAGTGTGCTGATACTTCTTACAGGGCTGTGGCCACTGGTACTATTTTAAGGACGTTTGCATGGCTGCAGTCTCAGAACCTCCCAGATGATTTTAAAAAGAGATTTTAAATTCACCCTAGGATAGAGATGTAGTGTTTGGACTATTTGTTGCAGAGATGATTGAAAAATGTGATGAAAGGGACATCTGATCCAGAGACTCTCTAAATTTCTTCAGCCCTTCTTTCACAAAATTTCCAAGGCATTTTCTATCTCCTCATCCAATTTTGGCAAAAGTAGAATAAACAGTCTCAACAAAATACAGATAAACAGATATTTAAAAAGAAATGGCAAGGGGGTTCCAAAAAGAAGTCTCAAACTTCCCAAAACCAAGGATAGTCCAAGAAGTCTGAATGACTATTCAAGAGTCTTTGTGACTCTCCTCCTACCCTGACCCCGTTTTCCTTTTAAAAGGTCTGAATTTCAAATTTTCTCTTTGGCAACATATAATTTCAGACAAATGAGTTTTGAAAATCATTCAACAAGGTTACAGATGGCAGTGGGAGGAAATTCCTCCTTTACAGGGGGTCATTTTTCACCCTCCAGATGAGATTCTTTTGTTTCCACCAGTCCTTCATCACATGCTGTTCCAAGAGCAATAGAACCAGTTCCTTATTCCCAGGTGTGGAAGGTTTTTTATTCAAGAATACTCCTAGTGGCAATGAAAGAAAGTGTTGGAAACCTAAACCTGTTTGTGATAGTGCCAGTGCAAAATGATGTCACTTCACAACCTGTTACCTTTTCTTCCTCTTTCAAGTTTCTTGGTAACACAAGACTTAAAAGATGCTTATCATCACATCTCTGTTCACCCAGACTTTGAACTTTTCTTAATGCTCTGTTGTCTGTATCACATTATCAGTTCTCTGCCTTACCCTTTGGACTATCCACTGCACCATGAGTGTTCAGAAAATATCTAGCTCCAGTTATAGTCATTGTAGGCTACAGGGTATTCACATTTTTCCATACTTAAATTACTTGCTTAACTTTCAAGTCTTTTTCAAAGTGTCTGTAATTTTTTTTCAGGTGAGAGATTGAATTCCAAAAGAACATACAAATATCTTTCTTGACTTCTTCACAACAGATTGTGTTCCTGGGATGTCAGATAGACACCTTAGTTCAAAGAGCTTTTCTTCCACAGGAAAAAAATAGATCAATATCTAGTTCTATTTCTGAGGTTTTCCACTCAGACTTTGGTCACTCTGAATGAATGACTCAGGATTTTGAATCTCATGGCATCTGTGATTCTCATGATACCCCTAGCAAGATTCCGCATGAGGAAGATGCAGTGGTTCTGAAAACTCTTTGGTCCCAAGACCAACAATCTTTATCTTTTCAAGTCCCAGTGCTGGGGTTTGTCAGAAGACAAGTCATTTGGTGGAGACAACAAACAATGTTAAGTTGTCTATCTCGCCTTCATTCTTGCTGGTTGGGTTAATCGGCTCCGACTTGGCCATCTTCAAAAGCTCGAGAGCTGCCTACCGGCCCGAGGCCACCCTATATCCCATGATGCCTGGCGCTAGATACCCAGATCTCATTTGCCGCTTCTGCTGCGAGGTTGTTCTACTGGCTCAGGTCATATAAAACTTTATAGTTATCTTTTTTTTTGTCATAAAACTGTTAGTTTTAGTGTAGAATTTTTCGTTTAGGTAAAACTATTGTATTATAGTTAACTATAGTTTTGGTTATAGCAGTGCAGATATAACCTTTCTTGTAGTTTTGATTGTGGTAACTGCAGTGTGTATTTTTTGTGGTTAGTTACCTTAACTTTTTCTGTGCGTGTGTTTTCCTTGTTCCTTGGTTTTCTTTCAGAATGTCCAAGGATCCTAAGCCATCCGGATTCAAGAAGTGTGACTCATGCTGTCAGAAGATGTCTCTGACAGATGGTCACACTTCTTGTGTTTATTGTCTGGACACCATGCACCTGCAGGACTCTTGCTCGATTTGCCATGCATTCAGTCCAAGAGTCCTGCAGGAGCACAAAAATAAGTTGATCCTGAGGAGCTTACTTAAGCCCCAAGATTCACCGGCTAAGGCTCAGCCCATGAAATCTTCCAGGCCACCTAAACCTTCTGCTCCCAGTTCAGAGCCGTCGCTGGGTGAAGCTGTACCATCCTTCTCGGCTCCGGCTGGAACCGATGCTCCTCCCTCCCAGTCGGCTCCGACACATTCCTCGGAGCCGTCTGAGAGTCGAAAAAGATCTAGGTCTCCTTCTCTGGAGTCAATACATTCGGCTTCGAGATCACCTCTGCTCCAGTCGGAGCATAGTCATTGATCATCCCACTCTTCTCGGTCCTCAAGACTTTCAGACCATGACTTGGAAAGAGTGGTCAGTAGACTGTTAAAATCGCAGGCCGTAGCTAAAATGTTGTCCAGCCCCCCTCATCAGGTGTCGGCTCCGTCCACGTCTGTAGATATTCCTCCTCTGACTTATCCTTTGAGCTCGGAGCCGGAGTTCGTTGGGGTTCAAGTCATGGAGCCATCGGCTCCGATACCTTCTCCTTCGGTTCCATTGTCGGCTCCATTCCCTTCCATGGTACCGTCCCTGGAGGGATCTGGGCACTGGGACTCCCTTGTCAGCTCCGAGGGGGCGAGTGGCATCAGACCCTTGTCCAACCCCACTCTCCCCCTCGGGGCATCGGCTCAGGTGAGCTCGGCTCCCACATCTGCCACGGAGCCATCCCCCTTGGTGCGGAGAGGGATTCTGGTTTCTTCGGAACTGGAGCCCTCTCTGCATCTGGGTAGGGACGCCTTTGAGGTGATGAGGAGTGTACTGGCCCCCGAGTCAGTCCCACAATCAGCCCCATGGTGCCTGTGTCAGCCTCTGCCCCTCTTCCAGACCCCAAGCGTGGGGATCCAGCACTCCAGGACACCCCTTTGGGTGTATCTTCCTCCTCCTCTGAGGCCTTCGCTGATCATTCAGAGGAGCCACCTCGTAAGAGGAAATGCAAGAGGAAGCATGTTGACTTCACTGAGTCTGTCACATCAGATACTGACTTAGAGAATTCGGAAGGGTCCCCGAGATCCCCCTCTGAAAATGTCTCCTCCTCAGACATCCTTGAGATGCTTAGGCAGAGGGGGAACTGGACTGTCTTAAGCCCTTCCGAGGATGAGTCGGTATTCCTGGACGGGTTTGGATCCCGACCTTCCACCTCCTGGGTGTCTAAGCCTTTCGACTCACTGATGTCTGTGGTGGCTCGGAAGGCGTGGTCATCTCCAGACACAGTGGAACCGACCCCCAGAAGACCTGCTAAATTCATAACTGCACCACAGGACAAACAGTTTTTGACCAAAGGTGTCCCCGTTGATGCCATGGTGGTAGCGGCGGCCACAAAGAAGGAGTTGGCAGAAACTTCTTCATCTGTCCATCCCCCTAACAAAGAGTCCAGGACAATGGACAGATATGGGAAGCGGATGTTCTCTTCAGCGACCTTTTTCCTGAGGTCCCTGAATTATTTGTGCCACTTTACCTGTCTTCAAAGGGATCTCCTTAAAGAGCTTGGAGATACCCTCCAAGATCCATCAGCTGAGGGGGCCCAGGCTAAGGCAGCCTCCCAGCTGGCAACTCTTAATTCAGTGGTGAACTCCTCCATGAGGCTCATTTCTTATGCAGCCGATGGTGTGAGTAGAGCCGCAGGCACAGGCGTGGCCCTAAGGAGACATGCTTGGATGCGGCTATGTAACTTTGCGGAACCTTTCAGAGCGTCTTTCACCAACACCCCCTTTGATGGTTCCTCTCTTTGGATCACAGTTGAAGGACACCCTTACCAGGTGTGAGCAGGAAGGCAAGACTCTCTCTGCCATAGGAGTCCATTTTTCCACTCCTTCCAGACCATATCCCAAGGGTCTGAAGAGCGGAAACATGTGGTTCCGGAAATCCCAGGGATCCTTGCCGGACACACGTGGTGAGTTCCCAGCCAGGGGCAGAGGAGGGAACAATAATAGACACCGCCCTCGTGGCAGAGGGGGTCCGCAAAATCAGGGCAGCAGAGAATCCTTCTCTGAGAAGCCCTTCCAGCATCCCTGAAGGGTTGCTCTGGAGGCAGTCGGGGGAAGATTATCGCTGTACCCAAGAGCCTAGCAAGACATAACACAAGACAAATGGGTATAGTCTGTTATATCCGGATGCTACAGAATTCTCTTTGTTCGCACCCCTTTAAGGTCCCTTCCAGACGTTCCACCCAATCTAAGCGACCAAGCAGTTCAAGAAGTCTCAAAACTGCTAAGAAAAAGGGCCATCCAGCAAGTCCCAGCAGACCAACAAGGATCCGGAATTTACTCAAGGTTCTTTTTGGCACCAAAAAAGACAGGGGACTGGAGACCCATTCTGGATCTCAGCAGACTGAACAGGTCTGTACAAAGAACGAAGTTTCGGATGGTTATGCTACAGTCCATTTTACCCTTCCTGGGTCAGGACAATTGGATGTGCTCTATAGATCTTCAGGATGCGTACTACCACATCAAAATGGACAGATTCTCCAGAAGATTCCTTCTCTTCCGACTGTGAGCCAGCCATTATCAGTTCAGAGCTCTGCCCTTTGGTCTCACCACAGCCCCCAGGGTGTTCACCAAATGTATGGCAGTAGTTACCGCTCACCTGAGACGGCAAGGATTCCAGGTGTTTCCATATCTAGACGATTGGCTCCTCACTGCTACCACCAGGCATCACCTTCTGCGAGCCAGAGACTGCACTATCGAGACTTGCTCCAGGCTAGGTATCACAATAAATTTTGAAAAGTCTGCATTGTCACCCTGTCAATCTATCACCTTTATAGGTACAAATTTAAATACCAAAGACATGTCAGCGAGCCTTCCACCAGACAAGGTATTAGTGATTCGCCAGCATGTGAAGGTTTTATTAGCATGCAAAAGAATTCAAGCCAGGCTTGTCCTCCAAACTCTGGGTCTCATGGCAGCAGCGATCATACTCATTCCTCTAGCTCATTTTCACATGAGGATTCTCCAGTGGCTTCTTTTCACCCAATGGTCCTTCCAGCAGCTTCCCATGTCTTACATGATTATGATCACCGAAGCATGCAAGAAGCACCTTGCGTGATGGATGGTCTCCACATCAGTGTCCCATGACAGACCATTTGTACTCCCCCTTCCAGTTGCTACGGTGACCACGGATGCCTCCCTGATCGTGTGGGGGGAGCATTATCAGGGCAGAACAGTCCAAGGCACCTGGCAACCTCACGAGTACCATCTGTATATAAACGTCTTGGAGATGAGGGCCGTGCTCTTAGCGTTGCAAGCTCTTCAGGACTCTCTTCCTACTGGGACCATTGCAATTCAAACAGACAATATGTCAGTAGTTCATAGGTTCATAGGTTCATAGGTTTATACTAGGCTATCTGCCCTAAGGCATTTATAAGCCTAGCCCAAATTATTGTGGCTTACGCCACCCCTTATATGAAAAAATACTGTGCCCATTAGTTTGTTGTGCCTCTGTCCAGCAGTGACACAGAGATGATTCCTGGGGTAAACCTACGATCTCCCATCCACAGGTCTAGATTTCTCTTGAACAGAGTCAGCGAGGTGCTCTGCCTCACATGGACCGGGATTTTATTCCACAGCATAGGGAGTCTCTGAGTGATAAATCTATCCCTCCAGCACGTCCTATTTATATCCGTGCTAAGGTTTAAGTCACTTGCTCTAGTGGTTTTGGTGGATTTGGATTTTTTGAGGTGGAGCATGTCCATTAATTCCGGGTTGGACATGGCCTTGTATGTCAGGCACATGTCACCTCTGAGCAGACGGTATGCGACTGAATAGAGCTGGAGTTTCTTCAATCTGGCAGCATATGACAGATTTTGGAGTCCCTTTATCCTTTTGGTGAGGAACTTTTGGGGTCTCTCCAATTGCTGCAGATGTCGGGTGAGATACATCCCGAATGGGGCATTGTACTCGATCATTGGTCTGATAAGTGAAGAGTACAGGGGAACAATGACCTCACTAGATCTGGATGTGAATCCCTTCATGATCAGGTGGGCAATGTAGAAGGTCTTTCTAACCACTTTAGCAATGTGAGTGTCAAAAGAAAGGCCACTGTCAACCTGGGTCCCCAGGTCCCTGATAACCTCTTCTGTGCTTAGTGGATTGACACCTATATGGTAGCTTGGGGTTACCTTGTTTTTCCCGAAGGGTATGACTATACATTTTTTGGCGTTTAACTTCAGGCCATGGCTCTGGCACCAGCTATCTGTTTCCGTGAGTCCCTTCTGAAGGATATCCGTGTCCGATGCACTTTCCACTATGGCGCCCAGTTTGCAGTCGTCTGCAAACGTTGTCAGCCAAAGTCCTCCCATGTTGGCCTGTACGTCTGAGAAGTAGATGCCAAACAATAGGGGGCCAAGGACCGAGCCCTGTGGGACACCACTTGTGACCGGCTTGGAGTCTGACACAGCGCCAGCAACTCTAACCCTGTGGGTTCTGTCCTTAAGCCAGTTTGCAACCCATCTTGTGACATATGGGTTTACATTTAAGCTGGTAAGTTTTTCTACAATACCCGAGTGGGGTATTGTGTCGAAAGCCTTTGCAAGGTCAAGGTAGGCTGTATGGACTGCCTTTCCCTCATCAATGGCCTTGGTGACTGTTTCGAAGAAGTCAACCAAGTTCAAAAGGCATGATCTTCCCTTGACAAAGCCAAACTGGGTCGGGTCCAATGTCTGCAAGTCCCCTATATCTTTGTTTATGAGCTCCATTATGATCCTCTCCATAGCTTTGCAGACTAGACTTGTTAAGCTTATGGGGTGCTAATTACCAGGGTCCGTAGAGGCACCGCCTTTGTGGAGTGGGACCACAGTTGCCGTACGCCACTCCTTGGGCACGTATCCTGTGGTAAGGCTGAGATTAAACAGCTGCCTTATGTGCGGGTTTAATTCCTCATTTAGCTCGTGTAGCACACAGCCGGGGACACCATCCGGTCCCATTGATGCTGTGTTTTTAGCTTTAGAGAGAGCAGCTTTCACCTGCGCATTTGAGATGTCCGGGAGGCTACACTCGGCTGGGATAGTTATCTCTCCTTTAGGGGAGAGGGGTGAAGTTTGCAATGAACCTGTCTGCCAGTATGTTGGCAATGTCTGTGGGTTCAGTGATTTTTGTATCATTTTGGACTAATTCTGAGCATATCTGGGAGTTTCCACCCAGGTTCCTAACATAGCTGAAAAAGGCCTTATGATTGTCCTTTGAATCCATGGCAATTTTTCTCTCAAAATTGGCCTTAGTTGATTTTAAGAGTGCTCGTATTTTTTAACTAATAATGATCAGGGGTGACTTCCCTTTTATGGATTTTGTTCTATCATGTAATAGCTTTCTCCTCTTATTGTAAAGTTTGTTAATGGCTGGGGTCCACCAGACTGGACGTTTGCCCTTTGTGGAAAGAGTCTTGGTTTTATTTGGGATTGCCTGATCCATGCAGTCCTGGAGGTGTTCATAGAAGGCATTTGTAAGGGCTTCTGCAGCTTGGGTTGTGGTTTCCTCTGGCTCAGGGGCCTTGAAGGATACCACACCAGTCTTGAGTAGTGTGAAGTTTGCTTTAGAGAAGTTCTTCACTATGGTCTTTTTTGCTTGGGGTGGGGGGGGGATGTGGATTTCCAGTGAGATTAGTTTATGATCAGATCTCACCAATGAGGGATATACTTCGGGTGTGGAGCATTTTGTCCCCATGTTTGTGACAATGAGATCTAGTATATTTTCTCCTCTCGTGGGAACAGTGACTAGCTGTTCCATGGCATTTGAATTTATGAACTCCAGGAACCGTTGGGCTAGAAAGTTAGGGCTTGAGTAATGTTCCCAGTCTAGATCGAGGTAGTTGAAGTCACCCAATATGATGGTGTTTGGAGATACATTTATACCCTCCAGTGTCTTCAGGAAGGCTGTGTGGGGTTCCTGAGTTTGAGAGGGTGGCCTGTAGCATGCTACAATTTGTAGAGCAGTTTTGCCTATGGTTAGTTGCACCTGGATGGTTTCCGAAGCTTCGTGCGTTGCCACCAACCTGGAGGTGTGAGTATCCTTTATGAATATGGATACACCCCCTCCTTTTGTGGTGTGGTCCGGGTTTTGGGGCCGGAACGCATGATATGAGGTAAAACCTAATAGTGCCGGGGTGCTCTCAGGAGCCTTGAACCAGGTTTCAGTTACAGCACAGACATCTATGTTCTCCATACTGAGAAGGGCCTCGAGTGCGTGCATTTTGAGATTTAGACTTCTGGCATTGAGCAGCATTACCCTCAGTTTCTTCCCATTTTTGTTTTCTAGGGTGGTAGGTTTAGAATTTGAGCCTTGCCTAAAAAAGGCACTATGGGGTGGCAAGAGCCTTAGCCAATATCCGGAATCCCAGGGTGACAGGTGCAAGCCGTCCCTTGAAGCAGCGTGGCTTGTCAAGCATGTCATCCCAGGCAGACAGACACTGGATCCCCTTTGAATGACACCAGACATTAAGCCAATTGTTAAAGCTGATCATCTTGTCTCTATATTGTGGCATCATTCTTGGTGAAGGAAGGATACTGCCCAGGGTTAGGGTCATACCTGCCTGGGCTACATAATCAGAGAGCTCCTCTATGTCTCTTTTCATGTAGTCCAGGGAGGTACGTCTCAGGTCGTTCACACCAGCATGGACAATGACTGTGTCATATTTGTACTTGCCATGGAGTGACCCGAGTGCTTGTGTTATGTGGCGGATTCTAGCGCCCGATAGGCAGCTTACTGTGACCCTCTCCTTGTTCAGCCTGGTGAGAGGGACGTCAGTGTGTCTGACTATGGAGTCACCTATGACAAGTATGTTTGGTGTTGTATTTGGCCTTAAGGGCTGTGACTGCTTTGCACACTGCTTTTGTGGTTTATGTGTTGCTTGTGGGGTGTCTTGAGGTAGCAGTTGTTTGGGTGTCTGCTTTGGAGGCCTCTGCTGTTTAGGTAAATTTTTACTCAGAGCCTCCGAGTATGTCTTTGTGTGTTTATGTGTTTGATTCAGTGGAGTGGTAGCATTATGTGAGGCTGGTTTTGTGGTGTGTGTAGTTGCCTTCTCCTCCTGTCTGGTCTTGCCAGTCCTGAGTTGAGAGAGCTCAGCCTCCAGTTTGGCTAAATAGCTGCATCTCTCAAGTATTTGTGTTATGTGGGAGGAGGAGAGGGTTGTCTGTGTACATGAGGCAGTTATAACATTGCCTCAAGATTCCCAGATTCACCAGCTGGACCGGAGAGGAGATTGACAACTGACCTTTGGACATGCTAGAATAATATTGGGAAATCCTTAATTGAAAACAAGGGCCAGTGGGGAGTGAGGGTGTAGTGCTTTTAATTTTTAGTGCTGACTTATATAATTGCTTTAGTGAGCAAGTGCCAGGTAACTTGAGTGCAATGTGTTACAAGTAACCAAATGCAAAAACGACAAACAGTAACTTTCTTTCAAGTGAAACAAGGAAATAAGTACAGTAAGCAATGCAGATATCACTAGTGATCCACAGAAGTGCTGAAAAGTTGCGTATTAGGTGGAATTAGCTTCCAGGGAAATAACAAGCAAACAAACAACAAGCATATAAACAAAGCTAGATTCAGTAGGCCTGGATCTAGTCTATGCTAGAGCAAACAAGGTGAACCAATTTCAGTAAGATACAGTTCAAATATTCAGGCACTATAAACCTTTAACCAGAAAATTCCCAGCTCAGAAGGGCAGAGTCCAGCCTCTTCTCCCACAAGAGTGCAGACCACGAACCTTCTTAATGTAAAATAACTGGCCTGAAGCCCAAGTGCCTAAACCAGAACTAATACACTTGGACACTGGGCTCTCAATCAGCAGTTCCCAACTTAGAAGGATGAAAGCTAGTAGTGTGGTACATCAACAAGCAGGGTGGAACCAGGTCCTACCCCCTATGTCGAGAAGCACTCAGACTCTGGCAGTGGGTGATCTCTTCCCTACGGTTTCTGATCGCAACGCACATCCCTTGGAGGTCCAATGTCATAGCAGACAGGCTGAACAGAGCAATTCTCATGCCTCACGAGTGGTCTCTGAATCAGGTAGTTGCGGACCAAATCTTCTGCAAATGGGGCCAACCTTGCTGCGACCTTTTTGCAACTCCCTTCAACAGCAAGTGCAGCAATTTCTTCTCTCTCCTTCCACTTCCCAGACATTCCCCCAGAGACACTCTAGTCCACGATTGGCCTCAGGGACTTCTTTATGCATTCCCTCCTTTTCCCCTAATCCCGAAGCTAATACAGAAAGCTACCATATTGGGCTGCAAAATGATCCTCATTGCTCCTTACTGGCCTCGACAAATATGGTTCCCGTTCCTGCATCATCATCTTCTCGAACAGCCTTGGACTCTGGACCTAGTTCCAGACCTTCTGATTGATCAATCGGGTGGGCTGCACCAATCCCTAAGATCTCTCCAGCTCACTGCTTGGTTGCTCCACTTCCAACTTTAGCCAGGCCTCCAGATATCTCCCCCTCTGTGCGCAAAATTATTTTGTCATCGCACAAGTCTATGACTAGAAAAATGTACGCTAGTAAGTGAAAGCATTTTTCTTCCTGGGCAGAGGTTAAGAGTATAGACCCCTTTTCAGCCCCTGCACACCACATTTTGGAATTTCTTGCGGAACTCTTCCATGCTGGGTCTGCTTCCGCTACAATTAGAGTTCAGTTAGCTGCAATTTCAAATTTTCACATTGGCCTGTCAGAAAACAATATCATGTCTCATAAGCTATGTAAAGCCTTTCTCAAATGGGCCACTCTGCTCAGGCTCCCAGTGAGAAATCCTCCACCACCGTGGAATCTAAATTTGATTTTAGCTTCTCTAACTTTGCCCCCTTTCGAACCTGCAGCTTCTTGTTCCTTGAAGTTCTTATCTTGGAAAACCCTTTTTCTGGTAGCTATTACTTCAGCCAGAAGAGTTTCGGAACTTCAGGCTCTTTCTATCCGTCCTCCGTAACCTAGTGTTCCACAATGACAGGGTTGCTCTCAGGACTAATCCTTCCTTCCTTCCTTCCTAAGGTCTCTTCAGAGAATAACTTGAATCAGTTCATAGACCTTCCAGTGTGTTTTCCTAACCACTCCAACAGGGTGGAATATAAGTTGCATGTTAGATGTTCACAGGCAACTACGCTTTTATTTGCATAGAACTAAGGACATTAGAAAATTGGACCAACTTTTCCTGTGTTATGCTGTGGGCAAGGTCTTCCAGTCTCCAAAGTAACCTTATCCAGGTGGTTGACTTCTATCATCACATTTATATATCAACTGAGGAATAAAGAGTTGCCAGTTAAACCAAAAGGTCACTCCACCAGAGCTTTAGCCACTTTGGTGGCCTTTCAGGCTAGGTTGCCCATGGAATCTATTTGTGCTGCGGCTACGTGGGCCAACCCACATACTTTCATTTCACATTACAAGTTGGATGTGGTTTCCAGGAGCAGAGCTGATTTTGGTTCCACTGTTCTGAAGAGTCTGTTCCTATGAGCCACACAGGATTTTAGGTGCTAGGGACGCTATCCCAACCAGCAAGAATGAAGGTGAGATAGACAACTTAACATAAAGAAGTTATATACCTACCATAACGTTCCATGTTAGTTGTCTTCTTCTCGCCTTCTTTCTTGCTTCCCGCCCTCCATCCCCCTATCCTAGTGGACCGAGAAGAGTTCCTCTTGATTTTTCACTGGCTGAGTCTTCTCTGGCTATTCCTTTCTGACTAGTAGTCTCTCCAGTAGGATTTATGCATTCTAGGATAGGATTCCTTTCTTATTATGTCTGCAGTTAGACTTACCAAACGAGATCTGGGTATGTAGCACCAGGCATCATGGGATATAGGGTGGCCTCGAGCCGGTAGGCAGCTCTCGAGCTTTTGAAGATGGCCGAGTCGGAGCCAAGGATCGGCTCCGAACCCAACCAGCAAGAAAGAAGGCGTGAAGAAGACAACTAACATGGAACATTATGGTAGGTACATAACTTCTTTTTCTTAAATCCAGGTCTGCCCTTCTCTCTCCCTGCTCCAAAGCAGTCATTCACAACAGATGCCTCGGATTTTGCCTGGGGAGCAGTTCCAGGATAGATAAAAGCGCAGGAGGTTTGGGATACCAAGCTCAGAAGCAAACACATAAATATCAAAGAGATGTTTGCCCTGACCAAAGCACTCAACTCTCTGAACTCTTTCATCCACAGGACTTCTTCAAGTGGTTACAGACAGTATCACAGTCATGTGGTACATCAAGAAGCAAGGGAGAACCAGGTTGTACCCTCTTTACAGACTGTCCATGTTTGCTTGGGATAAAGCTTCATAGCACACTCTAACTCTACACGCATCCTACATTCTGTCAGAGCAAACCTGTGTGGCAGACAGGCTGAGCAGGACTAGGGCAGACCCTCATGAATGGAAACTAAATCAGGGAGTCTTCCAAGATTTGAGCTAAATCAGGGGGTCTTCCAAGATTTGAACTAGATCAGGGGGTCTTCCAAGATTTGATCCATCTGTGAAGAGTTCCTCAAGTAGACCTCTTTGTCTCCTATCTGAACAATCAATTGGCAAGATTCTGTTCCAGGACTCTGCTAGAAGACAGATGCCTTTCCTTTTCCTTGGACAGGAATGTTCCTGTAAGTATTTCCACGAATATCCAGGGCACTTCTGCAAGAATCCCCCAAGGTCATTGTGGTGACTCCATTCTAGCCCAGGCAACCATGGTTCTTCTTTGTTTTGGAAATGGCGCGGGGCAATTACCACAAGCTTCCTCGCAGACTGGATATACTCACACAAGAACAGGTCGTGCTTGATAAACCCGTTCATCAGTCAATTTTAGTTGATTGCCTGGATGATAGGGTCTTAATTCCTTACTGGCACCAGTTTACTGAGATTATGCAACATCTACAAATGGAGGCAAGGAGGCTTGCTACTGGAAAATCATATGTTGCCAAATGGAAAATTTTGTTTTAGTTGATGCCAGCAACATAACTAGCACCCACTCGGGCTAGTTATTTTCTAGTTTTACAATATTTGTCCGAGTTACTATCCTATGGCCTTTCTTATTCCTCTATCAAAGTTTATTTATCTGTCATTTCAGCATGTCTGCCCATGGATCCTCCTCTTTCAATCCTTTCTTATGTCAAAATGTTTTTCAGGTTTTGCATAAGAGGCCTTCAAGAAAAGCAGTGGTCTTTTCTTGGGATCTTAATTTGTGTTAGAGAAGCTAACACTCTCACTATTTGAACCAGCTAACCTGGCTGATTTGAGGTTCTTAACATGGAAACAGTTTCACTGATAGCTCAGACTTCTGTAAGAAGGGATTCTGAGTTGCAAGCTCTAATGGTGAGTCATCCCTCTCTTTCTTTTTTCATAAGGACAGGGTTTCTTTGAGATCTAATCCTTCTTTTATGCCTAAAGTGGTATCCTCACTATCCATCTCCCCATTTTCTTTCTTGAACCTAAAAATTAGGAGAACGGATACTCCATACCTTGGATGTCCACAGATGGCTTGGGTATTGCCTTGATAGAACTACATTTTTCAGATGTTAATTTGTGTTAAGAGAAGCTATCTATTCAGGAAGCAAGATATATTCAGGAAGCAACAGTGCCAGAGATTTGGAAATCCTTCTTCACCATCCCCCTTCATAAAGGGGGAAACTCCATTGACCCATCTAACCTTAGACCAATTGCCATCCTCTCTCCTCTCTCCAAATTACTCAAAATATGTACAAACTGTGCTCCTAAAGTGTCTCCTCCAGCAGAACCTTGTCACACCCACTCAACATGGTTTCTGCCCCAACCACAGCACTGCTACAGCCCTCCAATCATTTGCTCATAATGTAGCTGAGGCCTGTGACAACCACCTCATATCCTGTCTTTTCCTCAACCTCTCCAAAGCATTTGACACTGTGTTTCATTCTTTACTGCTATCTAAACTCGCTAACTTTAATTTATCTACTTCCACCCTAGCCTTTTTCTCTAGCTACCTGTCTAATAGACAACAATCTGTTTGATGGCTCACTTCCTGCTCACCCTACCTTCCAGTGTCCACTGGGGTACCCCAAGGTTCCATCTTGGGTCCCCTCCTGTTTAACATCTTTATCAATGAACTTCATAATGCCTGCAAATAACCATCCCTAATTCAATACGCTGATGACTGAACTCTTATCTGTACTTCCAATAACATCTCTGAACTTCACACTCTTACCCAAGATACTTTTCTGAAATTGAAAAGTGTCTGTCTGATAATTTACTTATCCTAAACCCCCCCAAAAAACAAACTCCTGCTATTCCTTCCTTGTTCTGTCTCTCACTTTAAATCTACCTTTGCCATCACATCCTCCAACACCACCCCCATACAGCCTGACTCCCACACAAAGCTTCTAGGTGCCATCATTGACGATGAACTTAAATTTAACTTGCATATCCTTCAAGGTATAAAAAAAAAACTCATCAAAAATTGAGTTTACTTTATCGCAAATAAAAATTCTTGACTTCTAATGCTAGACTCTCCCTAGCACAAGCTCTTCTTCTCCCCTCCCTTTTATATGCTGTCCCAGTCCTAACAAACATTCAGTCCACTACCCTAGCCAAACTCCAGCAAACATACCATAAAATAACAAGATTTGTTACAAACTTCCCTTATAACTCACACCACTGCCTTGCACTCATCTCTCTTCAGTGGCTGGAACTTCCAAATCAACTCCTTCTATCACAATTTCAAATCGCTCACTCCATACTACACAAACCATCTTCCTGCCCTGCTCTCTCTTCCTTAGTATCCCCCTTTACTCCCAACCACACACTTCGAACCTCAAACCAGCAACTCCTAGACATTTACGAACCTAAGAAAACTATCAGTAAACTACTGTACAAATCCTCCATATCCCAAGCATGACACTCTTCCAACACACATATGCTCCATTACCCACCCTATACACTTTAAAAAGGAACTCAGACTTCACTTACTTGACTCCAAAACTTGTACATGTCATGATCTTGCATAACTCCACTACTATCCTTTACCCTTGTCTCTTCCACTTTCTTTTTCTGTCTTGCCGTTTCTTCTTAATCTACCTCCTGCCACCTTTTTCCACCTTATACATGCATACTATACATGCATTCTCATCTCTCACATCTCAGTTACTCCCCTCCTCAAACTATTATAAATAGCTCTGACAATACTATGTCTCTGAACACGTACCGTGACAAAAAATAGCTTTATTTTATTTTATATTTCTTCTTAGTATGATTTACATTACTCAACTATTTGCCCATTCTACACTGTGAGTTTCTTCATATTTTGATTTATAAAATGAAGTCTTATGTATATATAAACTGAATTTTTTTTTTACATATTGTTAACTGAATATCTGTATACTGATTTTTATTTATTTATTTGTTTATTTATTTATGTTTACATATTGTTAACTCAATGTCTATTTCCTGTAAATTGGTTGTAACTGGAGCTTTTCTCCTGGGGTCTCCACTAAAATGGGTCTCAGGCCCAGCTGGATAAACCCGGTTAACAAATGTCAATAAATAAACAAAATAAATAAATAAAATCTTTAGATCATTTCTTGTGAAGGTAAGAAGGGACAACTTGTCTCAAAATAGACTATTTCCAAGTGGTTATCTAAGGCTATTACCTTCTGCTGTACTCACCTTAACAGAACTCTTCCAGGCAGGGTCAAGGCCCACTGTACCAGGGCCTTGGCTTCATCTATAACTTTTTGGAAAGGGTGTGCTACTTGTAGTTGAGAGGCAGTAAAGAAGCAGGGTACCAGTAGCCAGTTAAGGTACTTAAGGACAATGCAGTGATGAGAAGAGTTAGCTTTATTGGATGCAAATTTGGTTATTTTATTGCAGAACTGCTCAGGTTTACTCTTCTTTGAGGCCTGGAGGTACGTGAAAATTGTTGAGGCATATAGCAGTGTGACAACTTTATAGGAGGAAACAAGGGAATCTTCCTACTTTTACTGAGATAGTGTTTAATTTTTTATATAAGCAACGCAGGTTTTGGTGGGGTTTTTTTTGATAACTTGAAATTTTGACTTGCATATTCAGCAAGCTATTGTCAACAGTGACACCTAGAAGTTTGGTGCTGGAGAGTTATATCAGTTATTGTGTTCTTGGAGAGGTGATTTAGTTTCATAGGTAGGTAGGTACTAGGCTATCTGCCCGATGGCATTTATATGCCTAGTCAGAATGTGTTGGCTTTCACCGCCCCCTTAGATTAGCTCCCTGTGCCTCTGTCCAGCAGAGCCACTGAAGTGATCCCCGGGGTAAACTTTCTGTTTCCCATCCACTCGTCAAGGTTTCCTTTGAAGAGTGTTAGCGAGGAGCTCTGCCTAATGTAGATTGGAATTGTGTTCCAAAGCATGGAAAGTCTCTGGGACAGGAATCTATCCCTCCAGCACATCCTATTTATTGCTGTGGTGGGGTTTGGATCCCTAGAGCGTATGGCTCGAGGGGATTGAGTTTTCTTTAGGTGGAGCATGTCCATCAATTCTGGGTTGAACATGGCCTTGTATGTCAGGCAGAGATCACCTCTGAGTAGGCGGTATGCAACCGAGTACAGCTGGAGTTTCTTCAATCGAGCTGCATAGGGCATCTGTTTGAGGCCAGTGATCCTCTTGGTGAGGTACTTCTGTGGTCTTTCCAGCTGTTGCAGGTTTCTTGTAAGGTACATCCCAAATGGGGCATTATACTTTATGATGGGTCTGATGAGTGATGAGTAGAGGGGCACAATAACCCCTTTTGATCTGGATGCAAACCCTTTTGTGATTAGGTGGGCTCAGTTACTCCTCTCCTCAGTCTATTATAAATAGCTCTGACAGTACTATGTCTCTGAACATGTACCATGACAAAAACTAGCTTTATTGTATTTTATATTTCTTCTTAGTATGATTTACATTACTCAACTATTTGCCCATTCTACGCTGAGTTTCTTCGTATTTTGATTTGTAAAATGAACTCTTACGTATATATAAACTGATTTTTTTTTTACATATTGTTAACTGAATATCTGTATACTGATTTTTATTTATTTTTATATATTGTTAACTCAATGTCTATTTACTGTAAAATGGTTGTAACTGGAGCTTTTCTCCTGGGGTCTCCACTAAAATTGGTCGCAGGCCCAGCTGGATAAACCCAGTTAACAAATGTCAATAAATAAGCAAAATAAATAAATAAAATCTTTAGATTGTGTTAATTTCTTGTGAAGGTAAGAAGGGACAACCTGTCTCAAAATAGACTATTTCCAAGTGGTTGTCTAAGGCTATTACCTTTTGCTGTACTCACCTTAACAGAACTCTTCCAGGCAGGGTCAAGTCCCACTGTACCAGGGCCTTGACTTCATCTATAACTTTTTGGAAAGGGTTGGTTTCTAGAATTATTGAATATACTGCTACTTGTTCCTCTGTACATACTTTTACAAAGGAATATAAGCTTGATTCCTTCTGTAGGTCTAGATCAGGCTTTGGACCATTCTCCAAAGACTCCTGGACTCTTCTCCTTCTACTTCCCAAATGTAGTTAGCTAGTTTAATCTATAACTATCTGTAGTTAAGATTACTGCAGCAGTGATCAGTATGATGAACATAGTACAGTTGTGTAGGTAAACCACGGTAAATGTTCTAATCACTGCTACATTAGCTCCTCCCTTCCTCCATCCTCCTCCTTGTACAGAGTATCGTCAGCTATATTGAACTATGAGGAGATATTTGTAACTAGAGCAGAGGTACTGGTTGGGGGAGTGCAACTTTGTAACAATAAGCCCAAGGCAGGGAAGGTTTCAGGATGATGCACTACACTGTGTGCTACTTGTAGTTGAGAGGCAGTAAAGAAGCAGGGTAGCAGTAGCCAGTTAAGGTACTTAAGGACAATGCAGTGATGAGAAGAGTTAGCTTTATTGGATGCAAATTTGGTTATTTTATTGCAGAACTGCTCAAGTTTACTCTTCTTTGAGGCCTGGAGGTTGGTGAAAATTGTTGAGGCATATAGCAGTGTGACAACATTATAGGAGGAGACAAGGGAATCTTGCTACTTTTGCTGAGATAGTGTTTAATTTTTTATATAAGCAACGCAGGTTTTGGTGGGGTTTTTTTTTGATAACTTGAAATTTTGACTTGCATATTCAGCAAGCTATTGTCAACAGTGACACCTAGAAGTTTGGTGCTGGAGAGTTATATCAGTTATTGTGTTCTTGGAGAGGTGATTTAGGTTCATAGGTAGGTACTAGGCTATCTGCCTGAAGGCATTTATAAGCCTAGCCAGAATGTGTTGGCTTTTGCTGCCCCCTTAGATTAGTTCCCTGTGCCTCTGTCCAGCAGAGCCACAGAAGTGATCCCCAGGGTAAACTTTCTGTTTCCCATCCACTCGTCAAAGTTTCTTTTGAAGAGTATTAGCGAGGAGCTCTGCCTAATGTAGATTGGAATCGTGTTCCAAAGCATGGGAAGTCTCTGGGACAGGAATCTATCTCTCCAGCATGTCCTATTTATTGTTGTGGTGAGGTTTAGATCCCTAGAGTGTATGGCTCGAGGGGATTGGGTTTTCTTTAGGTGGAGCATGTCCATCAATTCTGGGTTGGACATGGCCTTGTAAGTCAGGCAGAGATCACCTCTGAGTAGGAGGTATGCAACCGAGTACAGCTGGAGTTTCTTCAGTCGAGCTGCATAGGGCATCTGTTTGAGGCCAGTGATCCTCTTGGTGAGGTACTACTGTGGTCTTTCCAGCTGTTGCAGGTTTCTTGTAAGGTACATCCCAAATAGGGCGTTGTATTCTATGATGGGTCTGATGAGTGATGAGTAGAGGGGCACAATGACCCCTTTTGATCTGGATGTAAACCATTTTGTGATTATGTGGGCCATGTAGAAGGATTTTCTAACCACTTTGGCAATGTGATTATCAAATGTGAGATTACTATTTACTTGGGTCCCCAGATCCCTTATTACGTCTTCCGTATTTAGGGGACTATCACCTATGTGGTAGTTTGTGGGTACTTTGTTTTTTCCAAAGCCGATGACTATGTATTTTTTGGCATTTAGCTTGAGGCCATGATTTTGACACCAGGTATCCGTCTCAGTGAGACCCTTTTGGAGGATGTCTGTGTCAGCTGGAGAGTCAGTTATAGCCCCTACTTTGCAGACGTCTGCGAACTTGGTCAGCCATAGTCCTCCTATGCTTGCCTGTACCTCTGAGAAGTATATGCCAAACAGGAGGGGTCCTAGGACTGAGCCTTGGGGAATGCCACTTGTAACCAGATTAGAGTTGGACCTAGCTCCTGCAACTCTCACCACGTGGGTTCTGTCCGTTAGCCAGCTGGCAACCCATTTTGTGAGGTAGGGGTTTATGTTCAGGCTGGTGAGCTTGTCTATAATACCAGAATGGGGAATGGTATCGAAGGCCTTTGCGAGGTCTAGGTAGGCTGTCTTTACCACCTTTCCCTCGTCTATAGCCTTGGTAACTGTCTCAAAGAAGTCCACCAGGTTTAAAAGGCATGATCTGCCCTTAACAAAGCCGAACTGGGTAGGGTCCAGTGTTTGGAGGTTCCCAATGTCACTGTTAATGCGTTCCATGATGATGCGCTAAATAGCCGTGCAGACCAAGCTAGTCAGGCTTATAGGGCGATAGTTCCCGGGGACTGTTGTGGCTCCACCTTTGTGGAGTGGAATAACAATTGCTGTCCGCCACTCTATGGGTACGTAGCCTGTGGAGAGGCTGAGTTTGAACAGTGTGTTTAGGTGAAAGGTTAATTTGTCTTTGAGCTCGTGTAGGACGCAGCCTGGGACACCATCCGGCCCCATTGATGCTGTGTTTTTGGAGAGGGCTATTTTAACCTGAGTGTCTTCTGGTATGGTTATGGGCCCTTTTGGGGGTGAGAGGGGGTGAAGTTTGCACTGAACCTTTCTGCCAGGATGTTGGCAATATCGGTCAGTTCAGTGTATTTTGTGCCATTCTAAACTAACGCCGAGCAGATCTGAGCATTGCCACTTAGATTCTTAACATAGCTAAAGAATGCCTTGTGGTTATCTTTGGAGTCCTTGGCAATATTTCTTCCAAAGCTCTTTCTATTGTATAGCTTGTTTATGGCAGGAGTCCACCAGACTGGTTTCCTTTTTTTGGAGGAGTGAGTCTTGGTTTTGCTTGAGATAGCATGATCCATGCATTCTTGTAGGTGCCAGTAGAATACATTAGTAAAGGATTTTGCAGCTTGGGCAGTGTTATCCTCTAGCATGGGGACTTTGAAACTTTCCACCTCAGTCTTAAGTAACGTGAAGTTTGCTTTTGAAAAGTTTTTCACTGTGGTTTCCTTGTCTGGGGGTGGGGGTGGAATGTGGATATCCAAAGTGATTTGTTTATGGTCAAATATAACCAGCAGGGGGTCGCCCATGTTGGTGATGACCAGGTCCGATATGTTGTCACCTCTAGTGGGAGTGTTGACCAGTTAAACCAGGGCATTTGAGTTCATAAATTCTAGGAAATTGTGGGCAAGGGAGTTAGTACTTCAATAGTTCTGCCAGTTAATGTTTGGGTAATTGAACTCACCCAATATTAGGGTGTTTGGTAGGACCTTTATGTTTCCCAGTGTTTCCAGAAACATGGAATGGGGGTCCTGGGACATGGTGGGTGATCTGTAGCAAGCTACAATTTGAATTGCAGTTTTGCCCATTGTTAGTTGCACATGGATGATCTCTGAAGCATCGTGTTGTGCCGCTAACCTGGAGGTGTGGGTATCCTTGATGAATATGGATACGCCCCCACCTTTTGTATTTCGGTTCGGGTTCTGTGGCCGAAATGTATGGTATGAGTTGTAGCCTGGTAGTGTTGGGGTGCTCTCTGGAGCCTTAAACCAAGTTTCTGTTACTGCACATATATCGATTTTCTCCATACTGAGGAGTGCTCGAGTGCGTGCATTTTGAGGTTTAGACGTCTGGCATTGAGTAGCATCACCCTCAGTTTTTTGTTACTTGTGCTATTTACGGCGGTGGGTTTGTCTTTTGAGCCTTGCCTAAAAAAGGCACTATGGGAGTGTCAAGAGCCTTGGCAAGTATTCAAAAGCCTAAGGGTGACAGGTGCAAGCCGTCTCTAGCAAATCAGCATGGCTTGTCGAGCATGTCATCCCAGGCGGACAGACACGGGATCCTCTTTGAATGACACCAGAAACTTAGCCTATTGTTGAAATTGAGAATTTTTTCTTTATACTGTGGTATCATTCTTGGTGAGGGCAGGATGCTACTCAGGGTCAGGGTCATACCGGCCTGAGCTATGTGATCAGAGAGCTCTTCCATGTCTCTTTTCATGTAGTCCAGGGAGGTACGGCTCAGGTAATTCACACCAGCATGGACAATGACAGAGTCATATTTGTACTTGCTCTGGAGTGACCTGAGTGCTTGTGTTATGTGGCAGATCCTGGCACCCGACAGGCAGCTAACAGTATCCTCCTTATTCAGCCTAGTGAGTGGGTCGTCAGTGTGCCTGACTATAGAGTCACTTATTACTAGTAAGTTGGGTATGGTATTTTGCCTTAAGGGCTGTGATTGCATGGCACACTGGTTTTGTGAAGTATGTGTTTCATGGTTTTTGTTGGGGGTGGAGGTTGCTTGGATGTTTGCTTTGGAGTCTCTGTTGCTTTTGCAGATTTTTATTTAGAGCCTCCAAGTATGTTTTCATGTATTTATGAGTGTTTTTTGCCAGTGCTGGTTTAATGGGTCTATGTGGGACTGGTGGTGTGATGCAAGTATTTCCCTTCTCCTCTTGACTGTCTGATCCAGTCTTGGGTTGAGAGAGCTTAGCCTCCAGTTTGGCTGTATAATTGCATCTCTCGCATGTATTAGTGTTTGGTGGTAGGAGGAGAGGGTTGTCTGTGTACATGAGGCAGGTGTAACATTGCCTCAAAATGCCCAGATTCACCAGTTGGACTGGAGAGTACACATGAAACTGCCCTTTGGACATGCCTGGATAGGTACAGTGAACTGTTTTATTGGATGTCTGGTAAGGGGTCGAATAGAGTGCTAGGGTTTATAAGTGCTTGCTATGAGTTTTTGAGCAATTGCCGGGCTGAGAAATGAATGGCTTGAGTGCTTAAGTTGAACGTTTGTCTAGTTCCAAGGGAAAAATTGAAGAGGAGACTTTGTGGAGCCGGGAATAGTTATACCCTAGCTAACTGGCACTGCCAGGCTCACAAAACCGGGCAAATGCGGTATTTATAGCAGGGAAATGAAAGAGATAGAAATTAGCCCAAAATGACCAATAAACTACTAATTTCTGGACTGAAACCACTTCTCCAGGGACAGATCTCAAAGCTCCCCTCTCTCACAGGTGAACAGAGAAACTACCTTCTATCCAAGTAAGGTATGGGCAAACACAGAGATTTGTAACACAGCCCTGAATTCAGCACTAACCTGAAAACTGGACTATACTAGCTTAGAAAGGCGGGAAACAAGTATATTTTTTATTTATTTATTTATTTATTTTCAGAAAATAAAGCAGATACAATCAAAAAAACACCTTAAATGCACAGAAAAGGATACTTATAGTTATATATCGCAGATCAGAGTTGTAGTCAATGCCCCTAGTAATAAAGTAGGAAGAAACACAAGTGCAGTAAAAGCAGATGAATAAAGTGCAATTTTTATATATATATAAAACAATAGAAAACAAACAAACTGATTTAAACAAGTTACCCAGTTAACCAGGAAAAAAGCTCAAAACTGAGCCCTGTGCCAGCAGTCTTCAATCAGACAAGTTCTAACTGCACGCTCCTGCTACTAGGGTGCAGGGGAGCCTTCTCCAAAAAAAGATGGCTTGGATCAGTGCTTAAGTTATACAAACAAAGCTAGATTCAGCAGGCCAGAATCCAGTCTATGCTACAGCAACAAGGCGCACCAATTTCAGAAAGAAACAGTTCAAATCAGCAGGCACAATAAGCCTCTGACCAGAAATTCCCAGCTCAGAAGGGCAGAATCCAACCTCTCCTCCCACAAGAGTGCAGACCACAAACACTCTTAATCTAGAATAACTGGCCTGAAGCCCAAGTGCTAAAGCCAGAACTAATACACTTTTAGAATAGCAGACACTGGGCCTTCAATCAGCAATTCACAGCTTAGAAGGATGTAAGCTACCAACAGAAGACTAAAATACACTACTGCAAGTTTCACTTAACTTCAGCTTCTAATGCAGATGATTGTAGCCAAGCAAGTCTCTCAGATTTAGAAGTTTATTTTGCAACCAGTACGGAAATTAAGGATGAAAAGGATTAGTTTTGTCTTCTCTGGATTTAGGATGAGGTCAGATTTCGCCAGCCAGGTGTTGATGAAGGTGAGAGAGTCCTGAGTGAGCTGCTGATGCTGAGTAGGATTCTGGGCTGAGCAGGTAAGGGCAGAATATTCAGCATGTTGGATTAGGCTGGCATGTTTAACAGCAGTTTGCAAATTATTAATAAATATGTTCATAGGTAAGATACTAGGCTATCTGCCTGAGGGCATTTATAAGCCTAGCCAGAGTGTGTCAGCTTTCGCCGCCCCATTGATTAATTAACTGAACCTCTGTCAAGCAGAGCCAATGAAGTGATCTCAGGGGTGTATTTTCTGTTACCCATCCACTCGTTAAGGTTTCTCTTGAAGAGTGTTAGTGAGGGGCTCTGCCTAATGTAGTTAGGAATTTTTTTCCAAAGCATGAGGAGTCTCTGTGACAGGAATCTATCCCTCCAGCGTGTTCTATTTATTGTTGTGGTGAAGTCTGGCTCACTAGAGCGTGTGGCTCGCAGTGTCTTGGATTTCTTTAGGTGGAGCATGTCCATCAATTCTGAGTTGGACATGGTTTTGTAAGTCTGGCAGAGATCACCTCTGAGTAAACGATTTGCCACTGAGTACAGTCAGAGTTTTTTCAGTCGGGCTGCATAAGACATATGCTTGAGGCCAGTAATCCTCTTGGTGAGGTACTTTTGTGGTCTTTCCAGCTGTTGGAAGTGTCTTGTGAGGTACATCCCAAATGGAGCATTGTACTCTATGATGGGTCTGATGAGTGATGAGTAGAGGGGCACTATAACCTCTTTATTTCTAGATGCGAACCCTTTAGTAATTGCATGGGCCACATAGAAGGATTTCCTAACTACTTTGGCAGTATGATTGTCAGAGGAGAGATTACTATCTACCTGGGTCTCCAGATCTCTTATTACCTCTTCTGTATTAAGGGGGCTGCCACCTGTGTGGTAATTCGTGGGTGTCCGTCTCAGTAAGGCCTTTTGGAGGATGTCCATGTCAGCCGGACAGTCAGTTATTGCTCCCAGTTTGCAGTCATCTGTGAACTTGGTTAGCCATAGTCCTCCTGTGTTTGCCTGTACTTCTGAGAAGCATATGCTGAACAGTAGGGGTCCCAGGACTGAGCCTTGCAGGACACCACTTGTGACTGGTTTAGAGTTGGACCTGGAGCCTGCTATTCTTACCGTGTGAGTTCTGTCTGTAAGCCAGTTGGCAACCCATCTTGTGACATAGGGGTTTATGTTCAGGCTGGTGAGTTTTTCTATAATACCCAAGTGAGGAATGGTGTTGAACGCCTTGGCGAGGTCAAGGTAGGCTGTGTGAACCCCCTTTCCCTCATCTATGGCCTTGGTGACTGTCTCAAAGAAGTCAACCAGGTTTAGTAGGCATGCTCTGTCCTTAACAAAGCATAACTGGGTTGGGTCAAGTGTTTGGAGGTTCCCAATGTCTTTGTTAATGAGTTCCATGATGATGTGCTCCATAGCCTTGCAGACCAGGCGAGTTAGGCTTATGGGGCGATAGTTACCAGGGTCAGTTGTGGCCCCTCCTTTGTGGAGCAGAATAACCGTTGCTTTGTTTGCCATTCTATGGGCACATAGCCTGTGGAGAGGCTGAGGTTGAACAGCATGTTTAGGTGGGGGGGGTTTGTTCATTCTGTAGTTAGTGCAAGACGCATCCTGGGACACCATCTGGCCCCATTGACACTGTGTTTTTGGCTTTTGAAAGGGCTGTTTTCACCTGTGCATCTGTGATTTCTGGGACACTACACTTTTCCGGTATTGTTGTGGGCCCTTTTGGAGGTGAGAGGGGGGTAAATTTTGCACTGAATCTATCTGCCAGGATGTTGGCAATATCAGTAGGTTCAGTATATTTTGTGCTATTTTGCACTAGCTCAGAGCATATCTGCAAGTTGCCACTTAGATTTTTGATATAGCTAAAAGTGTTGAAAAAGTGGGGCTCAGTTATTGATCTTTGGGGTATACCAATAGATACTGGTAAGATGGTGAAGTAGTTTGATTGCCATTTAACAGCTTGCGATCTGTCTGATAGGTTACTTTGGAGCTAAGAGAAGGTGTGTTGGGATAGGCCTAATGATGCTTGCTGAAACAGTAAGTAGCCTGTCATGGGAGACAGAGTCAAAGGCTTTTGATAAATAGTGCTGATATGATATTGTTTGTGTTATGCTGTGTTTTTGACTGATGTAATTTATGAAGTTGAGTAATGCAGTGTTAGTGGTATGGTTTGGTCTGAAACCATGCTGGATATGAGAAAATAGATTTTTGTCAAGGATATATTTCAGTAGTTGAACATGGATGCATTTCTCCAGGATTTTCGATAAGAGTGAAATAATGGTCTTGCAGTTGGAGAGGTCATTGGTATTGCCTCCTTTATGAAGAGGCAGGATATAAGATTTCTTTTAGAGGAAGGGGAAATACAATTCTTGGATACATTTATTTATGAGAAAGACAGGATAGGCAATAATTTTAAGACAGTTGTTTGGTAAATTGTCAGTAACTGAGGTAGTGGGTTTAAGTTTGAGGGGGTACTTCTTTATAGTTCAAGTAGGGAGAGCTGAGGAAGAAAGTATTGGAATTGCTGATGGGTTGAGAGGTATTTTGTGGACTGTTATTGCTATTTTTATTGAGTAATGAATTTATGGTATTTATGAAGTGGGAATTGAATAGAGTGGCAGTACTACAAAAAACAAGCTCCACAAAGAAATGAACACCACTCGAAGGACAAGATGATTTCTTTTATTAACACACTTCTGGTACCTTGGCCTCTCGCCTTCTAATGGAATGCTTTTCTAATACAATCCTGTCCCTATAAGTACACTTGCATATCAAATACCAATTAATTAACAACCCAATTTACAAAAATTCATAGATTTTGAGTAATTGCACTTTCCCACATGACTAAATTTATATTGCACATTTTGTTTTAAATTACTTTGTATACAGCAATATGTTTTTCACATTCTTAAATACTATAAATACATTTTTTAAATATTATTAAATACATTTTTAAATACATACTATTTTCCCATTTTTAAACAATCAAATTGTTCTCTAAATTAATTCCATTTCTTCGTGGAACTTATGTTTTTTGTGGAGCTGTTTTTCTTTGAATATGTATTGAATTAATTTAGAGTGGCAGTATTGTCTGGATTCCGATCAGGCCATGGGTTGGTCTGTTGACATCTGCCATGGTTTAAGAGGTTTTGATGTAGCCTCAAACGTCTTTTGGTTTCTTATGGTGAGTACTTTGTGAGTTGAAGCTGTAGTGGATTTTTATCTAACTTTACTTTTTTTTTTAGGATTCCGGTGGTATCTAAAGTGTTTTTTTGTTTTGAAACACAAAACACTTTTGCGACGATGTAGTACCAAGACACATCCTGTATTATATGCTTACAACAAGTCTATTAAGATGCAGAACCATTTGAATTCTTCAGTAACCTAATATTAGCATATATAGCAGTATGTAAAAGCCAGCATATGGTGTCTAACATCAATATGTAAAGAATGTTCTAGAAATGCACATTATTACACTTTTACCCTATTAATCTTCCTGTTATCTCAGAAAGTAATGCCAGGTACCACTGTCTCCCATGTGTGATCAAAACCTATAGTTACATGTTAAATTAATGAATCCGGGTTGTCATTCCACCAGTATGGGTTATTTCCTAAAAAAAAAAATCTCTCAACATGAGATGAGAACATACCTCTAACCTGTCCAGATTTTTGCAGAATGTCCAGATATTTTGCCTCATATTTTTGGTCTGTTCCTCATAAAATTTGTGGTTTTCTGGCAAATCACCTGGATGATCTGAGGACTGAAGTTACTAAATAATGGCGTACATTTGAGTTTCAGGCTTCAAATCCTTCAGAAGATATATGTTAAACCATGTTACTCTAGTAATGTTCTAAGTTTATAAGAGCAATATTTAAAATATGTCCCTATTTTGGGCCTTTGTCTCCCCATTTTGTCTGGCTTTGTCCAGATTTCTTGCACTAAGAGGTTAAAGAGGTATGGATGAGAACTGTTTTGTTACAGTGTGCAAAGCATACATCAGACCAATCACAGAGTATAACAACACATTCTGTACATTTTCCCCAAAATAATTTAAAAATTTTAGAAGACATACAAAGGAAATTTACAAAAAGAATTCTGTCAAATGCTACTTTGGACTATGTATTCAGATGTCAAGCTTTTGAACTTGATTTTCCTTGCATTATAGATGTATTTAGGGCAAAGTGATATTGACTTATAAAATATTTCATGATTCTGTTTTACAGTATATGTATATTATAGAACTTTTTAATTGTTCAAAGACATACAGATATCACAACATGAAATTTGTAACAAAATTGGGAAGATCCAGGGTAAGGAATTTATATGTCACACTCAAAATCACAAAACTGTGGAATAATTCAACTTGATTATATTTGGAGTGCTTTAAAAGAAATTTAGACTCATGAGCTGGGGTAAAGGTTTTGTTCCATTTCATGCAGAATCATTGTTCATTGATGGCTGAGTACCTTGAACTCTGAAGTTGAACTTTTGAACTTATAAAACATCAATCTTTCTCTTGCACTCCCTTGAGTTTAGGCCATTTCCATCTCCCTAATCTTATTCATCAAGGTTATGATCTTCTCCATCAGAGGAGAGGATGGAGGTTTCCTTCTCTGGTACATACTTTTTGTAGCTACTGGCATCACTAAATTAGTGATCCCTTTTGGGAGAAGTGTTAATTGCTTCAGCTGACAGGCTTATCAGGAATCTGGCTTTGGTAAGTTTGAAGGGTGTGGAAATGAGACAGATGCACAAATCCTCTAAATCCATCTGAAACTGCTCTAGTGAACATTCTAAAAATGTATGCTCCCAGTCTGTCCATGGTTCTAGTTGACATCACCAGCACTCAGGGTTAACTTGGGAAAATGCTGTGTAGGCAAGCAGAGGTACAGAAGGACTTGAAAAGGCACTGACATCTAAACAAATTTGGCTCTGTGAGACTTTGTAGCATAACAAGTAACTAATATCAATTTGTTCCATACCAATGGAAAGATCTGTTGGGACAAATCCGCCTGCTAGGTCTGCTGGTATCCCATAGTAGGGGAGTTCTTAGGGGTCACCAATATCTTGTACATATGACTTAAGATCCTCCTCTGGAATGCTTCCTCACTTCTACAGTTCAGTATCCACTGCATCAGCAAGGGGGTACAGCATAATGCATGGCCTTCCTGCATGCAGTTCACAATAAATCATAGTCTTCTGAACAGTCTATATCCAGCCAAATTTTGTCCTAAAACTCTCATATTCCATAACCTTTCCTTTCTCTCCTAGGTGTTATCAAAAGTCAGTGATTGAGAGTTGCAGAGAAGGCATCTGATTCTGGGGTAAATTAGTGCAATGTCTTCTTTGTCCAGTATAGGAAGGAGGTTTGTGAGCCAGTTTAAGTTCCCTAGCTAGTGTAGCCTGCTTCTCACCTGCTCAACCATTCTTAAGGCTGCACAGAAGCCTGGGACTATAAGGAGGCTCACTGGGCTAACAATATTTATTTCTAGCCGGCAACAGCCACATCAACCAGCTTGTCTTCCATTTGTACTGACCTATCCTCTGCAAGCCTCACTTTCTGCCAAGTGTCTGTTATCTCCATGTCTAATCTCTCATTAGCTGATCAAAAAAAAATCTTAGTGAAAACTTAACACTTGCTCTATTTAAGTTTAACATCTACTTTTTCCATAAAAGAAGTAATGGTTGAATTCACTTTTTGTGTTTCCTGAAAGATTTGTTTGTTTTTGGTTGCTGTTTGCTAATTGCCCATTGGCTGATTATCTGTGAGGCTTGTTGACCACTGAGGGGAGTATTACTTGAGAAGCTACTTGACTGTTGCATGGGTTAGTTTTTGTGAACAAGGAAGCTTTATTAAGCTTCTTCTTGATTGATTATTTTTCATCAGTGTAGGGAGAGCTCAGTTTATGATCTTTTTGGCTTTAGCATTTCTTTTGTTACCTCTGTTTTTTCATTAAAGTAACCACAGTTACTCTGTTAGGCGGAGACCCCCAAGAACTGAGCAGCAACTCAGCCTCCATCCTATCCGGAAGTTATCAGAGTATCTAAGGTTTTGATGGTTTTGTGGAATTTGATTTTGTAGCCAGCATTTCCAGGTCTTATCTCGTTTTTGAGTATTTTGGTGTCAGAGAACATCTGGAGGCAGTGTTATGCTTCGCTATCTCTCCTTCTTATTAGAGCCTGATTATTTAGTACATTATGGAAAATACTATTAAGGAGAAGTATGGCATCATTTACATCCTTATCACATTCCTAAAGCCACAAGCCTCAGAAAATTTCTCAGATTCTGTGTCTGGGTCACATTTTCAATTCTCTGCATTATGCTTTGAGTTGGCTACAGCTCCTAGGGTATTTACAAAATGTCCATCTCTAGGAATGACTTACTGATCTTTGCAGGGCTTTTGCCAGATGCCAGGAGTCCCTAACATGGGTTTCTTCACTCCTTACTAATCCTGAATTCAATGTAAATGTTCAAAAATTCTCCTTCACTCTGTCACACAGAATTGTGCTGTTAGATTGCCTTCTAGATATGTCTCATCAAAGGCATTCTAAACACAGGAAAAGGTGAGTTTCTATCTGGAAACTTTTCTGATCTTTTCCAGTCAAAGACAGGCCCTCACAAATGGAGATTGAATGATGGTGTCTTCTAGGAATGGATCCAGTTGTGGGGATAGTCTCAAATACATGTTTATCTCATTTTAAAACAGAAAACTAAACAAGTTCCAAACCAGGATTCCTTGCAGGCAGGCCTGGAAATCAGACGCATTTTCATTCCCATGCTCAGGAATGTTCCTGTATACACTTTCACCATTTTCACTGATATACAAGGTCATTTTGAAGATTCAGAACAACTTTCCAAATATTATTGTAGTGACTCCACTCTGTCAAAGGCAACATAGTTCCCCTTCTTATGGAATTTGCCAGGGGCAATTACTACAGTCTTCCTCACAGACTGAATCGACACATAAGAGAGGAGGAGTGTGATACACCCCAGTCTCAAACAACTTCAACTGACTTCCTGGATGATTCAGTTTTAATATCTTTAGAAGATTTTCTAGTTGGTGCCTCACCTATAAACAGGGTCCTATCTGGTTGTAGCAAAGTGAGCGGGATGGCAAGATGTTCACTGCTGTTGGGATTAAGTCCTCAGCATCGTACAGTTTTGGAAATTCCAACTGCCACAATGTAAGCAATGTAAAAGGAGAATGTCTTGAAAATATGGTGGGTTTTACAATGGCCACTGACCATGAGGCAAGGATGATCCACACAACCTGGCATTCCTTGTCCCTACTCCCTGAAACAGGCAACATAATCCCTCAACTATCAGTCTCTGGAGGCATTTGGGGGTCAAATATCTTTCTATCCAAAAGTATGGCTGGCCTTAACTCAAGATAATTAGCTGAAGAAAATAATATTCAGAGGCTATTCAATATCCTTTTCTCAGGCATCACCAATGTTGTCATTGTCAGCCACATATGAACCACCAAGTCAAAAGCAGGTGATAATTCAAGAGTTGCATAACCTGCAGAAAAAGCCAGGAGGTCCCTCCAGATCAGGTTTTAATCAAAGCTCTTCTTGGTTTCCAAGAAGAAAGAAAACTTGCTGGACCACAGCCAGTTAACTAGTTTGTTCAGAAAACCACTTTTCATTTGGTCATAGTGCAGTCAATCCTTCTTTGCCTTCAGGAGAGAGACTGGATATACTTTTTTGGATCTCCATGATGTTTACCTTCATGGAAAGATGGCCAGGGCATCACAGAAATTCCTCTGCTCTCAAATTAAAACCAGTCATTGCCAATTCACAGCCTTTCCCTTCAGATTCATCACTGCCACCTGGGTGTTTAAAAAGTGCACAGTTCAATAAGCAGCTCATCTCAGGCTGCTAGGGATAAAAAATGTTCCCCCTACTTGGATGACTGGCTGATAGGCATGACATCAACGAAGTCAGTCCATAAGAGCAAGAGACTACTTACTCTATTTGTGCTTGTCCTTGAAAATAGCTTAAACTTCCAAAAGTTGCAGTTGGAACCAGTTCAACAACTGCCATTCATTGGATTCCACCTGGTCACTACAATTCTCCCTATTGACAAGTTGCAGTTAGTTCAGAAGATAATTGTGATTCTACTGAATCAACAAGCACTCACAGCAGCCTTGGTTCTGAAAGCCTTAGACTTCAATACTAGTGATATCTGCAATATAAATGTATTCCAGTAATCAGGGAATGTTGAGAACAGGCATGAGTTCAAGCTTCTGTATCCAGCTACTTTCAGAATATTTTTTTACTGAAGGGTTTAAATCAATTTTAATGCAGAATATAGTAAAGAGAAAATACAAAAGTTTGTCCAACAGAAAGTGATTTATCAGACAGAAGGAGATTCTGCTTCTTGTTTTTCTGGTAATAAAGCCCATTGAGAGACTGGCAGTGAAACCTTTTCCAACGTTTCAAAGGAAAATGCTTTAGAGACAGAAAAAAAGCATAAGAGTTGAATAGATGAACCAGGAGTACTTTGGAAATGAAGCAGAGACTGCATTTGGTAGACAGAGATCAACAGGAAGATAACCAGCTACTCAGAAATTAACAAATAAATGTAGGATTACAAAGGATTAATTATATTTGTGAAATATGACAGAACAAGAAAGCCTGAAAATATTGGACTTCTTTGACTTTGTTAAACTTGTAGAGGGCTCCAAAGCATATGCCCTACTTCATGTCATTAATGCTTGGATGAACATGTAAGAGAGGGTAGGAGGAAGGAAAGAGATGACAGTAAGTAAAAGAACATGTTGTTCTTAACTGTAGTGTTTTTATAATGCATGACATAACCTGCATACTGTAAAGTAAAGCTTTCTCGGTTAGTTTTGAGTGTAACAGATACTAAAGTTAACATGTGTCCCTGTTTTTTACCTTCTTTCTTTCTCCTTGTTCATTTTTAAGAAATCTAGGCAATGCAATGTAAAAAGAGAAGACAAGTCTGAATAAAGGTGCATGATACAAGAAAAATTGATGTGCTTTTTTTTTACTCTTGCATAGGGGAATGACTGGATTAAGGCCCTAGGCTTGCTCTAGTAACAAGTTTTAAGGGAAAGCAAATAAATAAAAAAACACAGCAGGAGCATTCTATTGCCCCACAAGTGGTCCCTAAATCTGGCGGTGGCAGCTCAAATTTTTTGGTGCTAGGGCACTCTGTGTTGTGACCTGTTTGTGTCCCTGTCCTACACCAAGTGCAACAGCTATTATGCCCTTGCAGGTACCTGCTTCTAATGTTTCTATGGAGACAATCTGATAAGGGGCAATAAATACAAAATACTACTTTCTTTCAATGGCTATGAGATAATGTTTTCTGAAAGCATTCAAATGTTTTTCTAATCTGGGAGAGAAATAAAGATGAGACAGTAACAGACAACACTTAGTGGAAGTAGAAGCACAGGCTATACCATGTGTCTTAGCATAGATAATCTTCCTTATTGGTTAATCAAAGTTTGTGAGTGTAGTTGTCCATCTGAAACAATTGCTCCTCTTAGGAGGGTTAAACTTCAATATTTGAAGTTGTATGTAGTTTTGTGTGTTGGTATTAAGTTAATAGATTTTACGGGTGTTCTGGGGTGTGTGTTTTTGTCTGAGGGTTTTCATTAAAACAAAAAAATTAATAAGATGTGGCATAGGTTTAAATGGATACAACTGCATAAAAGATCAACCTACCAAACAGTGTATGCATGTAACATAAAAGCTGAAACTAGACAATTAAAAAAAGCTGTTACACATAACAGGTGGGAATAATAACTTCTTAACATAATGACACTTTCTGTATTATCTTTGTGTGAATGGTTTTACAGATATATACAAAAAAGAAAGAGTACTGAACTATATTAAAAAAAAAACAGAATGCAAATAGCTATGCTACAGGAGCCACATTTGGAAAGAACTGAGCATGTGAATTTGATAAAGAAAGGTTTTCAGGATGGTTATTCAGCAGAATATCTGGGACAAAGGAAAAGGGGAGTACATATTAATTGCAAAATGAGCTCTAGTAGTGATAGAAGAGGGAAAAAAGATAATGGTAGATTTGTAGTACTAAGGGGCTACTGGCAAGGGAGGAGGATTACACTGGCATGTATTTATATTCCACCTAAAACTGCTATAATGGAGCTTAAGAAAATTTGGGGAGAAATAATCATCTTTCAGTCCAGAATATTACTCATAGGCGAGGACTGGAATTTGATTTGTAGCAGTGAGTCTGGGGGCCCCAAAAGGGAAAATATAACAAAAGATGGTAGATTGTTGCAGAAATTTATGAAGATATTTGGCATGGAAGATGTGAATTCAGTAGTAAGAGTTTGGATGAATGTACATATTCTTCCTTAGGTAAAAAAACAACTGGGCTATGCTATATAGGAATTATATTTCACAGGTATATTTGCATTTAATTGAAAGTTTTGATACGTATCCAGTAACTACTTCAGATCATGTGCCAATAAAAGCTAAAATAAAAATGAAAGGTAATGAAATAAAAATGAGACACTGTTGCTTTCCTGCCTGTCTGGAATTAAAGTAATGGGTGGTGGAAATTGCTTAGGAGTTATTAGGGATGATATAAATTTCTTTTGAAAATATAGCTAGGGAGTTGGCTAAAATTAAAGTGGAGTTTAAACATAGGGTGTCAATAAAAAGAGAGAGAGATGGTTAATAAGAATTATTAAATGAGACTGACGAAGGTTAAAGTATTGTAGAACAGGGACAATTTCACAGAACAAGGAGGAGGAGCAATTGCAGAATGCTAAACAGAAAATAAGGGATTATCTTGATAATATGCATGAGTTTAGAAAGACTGCTGTTGAGCATTTTTTTTTGTTTGCTAATAACTCCAGAGCACAAAAACTTTTAATACAACAACTCAGGCAACAGAAAGTAGGAGTTGTGAGTTGTCACCAATCATAAAAAGCCTATAACAAGGAAGATAACCAGAGATCCTGTAGAGGTACTAGTAATGTTTTGAAATGTTATGAAAATCTATATAAAGCAAAGAAATATGAAAATCAAGAAAAGGTACAAATGGAAATGTGTATGCAAGAATTACATATGCCAAGGTTAGAGGTAGATGAAGCTCAATTACTAACAGAATAAGAAGAGATGAAATAAAAATGGTGTTGCATAACCAATATACAGGAAATTCCCCAGGAATGTGGAAGTTTGGAAGCTAGAAAGGAAGAAACTGATAAAGATCTGGAAGGTTTTGTTTAACAGTATTTTAAAAGGAGGAGAAGCACCAACATCCTGGATGAAAGCGGTGGTGGCTGTAATACTTAAAGAAGGTAAAGACCCATCAGATCCAGCGACATATAGGCCATTTCAATTCTAAACCATGATTATAAAGTGTTCATGGCTATAATGGCTAAAAGAATGGCAAAATGAATGCCAACATCGATAGATATGGATCAGTGTTGTTTTGTGGAGGGGAGTCTAACATCTGACAACATTAATAGAACAATGATTATCCACAGGGAAGCAGAATATAAGAAAATACTGCTGCTGTTGGGTGTTGATGCAGAGAAAACATTCACAGAATAAGGTAGGATTTTATGAGTAAGGCAATGGAACATTTGCATGCCCTGATAAAATTATAAGGTTGATTAGGAGGTTATATGAGGGATCACAGGTAAAAATTAAAGTGGCTGGGTTCCTTTCCGATAAGTTCTGTTTGAGCAGAGGACCTATGCAGGGGCATCCTCTTTCCCCTTTGTTATTTGCATTATAGTTAGAACCACTGGCAAAGAAAATAAGGGACACAGAAATTCAAGGATATAATTGATATGGTAGTAAAGACAAGATGGCTTTATTTGAAGATGATATTATTTTATACCTGATAAAATGAGAAAAGGACATTTTAGTGTTGTGGAATATTTTGAGACGTCTTCAAGTCTTTTTGGGATACAAAATTAATGATGATAAAACAAAGGCAATAGCTGCAAACTATGTATCCACACACATGAATTGGTTCAACAATACTCATATTTATGGGGACACGATAAAATGAAGTATGGATTAAAAAGGATTATGTTATAGCAGCCAGGAATATGTGGGAAGAGACTTAACAAAAGATGGTCAAAAACTGAGAAACTGAAAGCTCTGTTTTATGGATATAGATAGCAAGATACACGCAGTCAAAATGGTTTTAGTCCCCTAAGTTTTATACACATGTCAAGCATATATTATCAACCAGAGGAAAAGTTCTGGATAGCAATTAATAAAGAATTGAAGAATTTTTTCCTGGAGGAGAATATGGCAGAAGTTGAGTGAGATAAGCTGATCCTTCCAATAGAGCAAGGTTGTTTGGGATTCCCTGATATGAAGAGGTATTTCAGAGCTACCCAGCTAAGGCTCCTATACATAGCACAAGCAAAAAGCTATAATTCATGGTGGAAAGGGATGATGATGAAATGGGGGGAAGCTCAAGAAACAAGGAGAGACTGGGATTTTTGATACAGATCCTTAAGAAAAATAACAATAAACATACAGAATATTATATTCATAAAGTAGCCGATAATATTCTAAGAAGTAAGCCAACATGAGAATGGAGAAAAGAGATTCTGCCAGTAGGGATGGCTGCAATTAGGGATACAGATGGTAGGCAAGAAAGGGCTGGAATTCACAGGAGAAAACTGGCAAAGGAGCCAAGGTACTGGGAGCAAATAATTGAGTGTAAAGGTAATAGAATTAGAAAAGGCCAAGAATTTATTTAGACTGCAGGCTGGAGATTGCCTTCCCTATCATATGGTTCATATATTAGTACTAGGCTAACTGCCCTAGTAGGTTATTTTAATCCTAGCCAATTACCTCATACAATAATTAATCCCTGCACCTTGTGTCTGTAAGGAAAACACCTTATCCATTACGCCAATCTCCAAGGATTGATATCAGAGTATAGGCAAAGAGAAAGAAATATGGGGATCTTAAGCAAAAGACCAGCACTGGTAGAGTTTTTAGTAGAATCTAGAAAAGAAGCTGCTGTTAAAAAAGCATAATTAGTAGAGTATTAAAATATTCCATGATAATTATAAGAATCAGTCAGAGGATATTACAAAGGACTGGGAAGAGAGACTGGATAAGAGATGTACAAGGAAACAATGGGGGATATATCTATTGCTCTAATATGCAACAAAGTCTAGAAGATTTTGGATCTTTGCCTGGAAGTGTTTACATAGGTATTTTTATACCCCACATAGACTCCAAAGAATTTTTCCTCCGGTAGATAGCAAATCTTGGAGGTGTGATGGGGAAGAAAGAGGTAATTGGGAACATATTTTTGGGAGTGCAATGAGTTGGAAGACTTTAAAAAATTATTGCAGACTACTCTATTAGGAATACTGGGTGAACAAATTGGTATAACTAAGGAAGTTATTTTTTTTTAGCTATGATACAAAATCAAAATTGCCTAGACATAGTAAGGCCTTCTGAGTCTAATTATGGTGATTGTAAATAAATCAATTACTAGAAAATGGAAATCAAAGTCTAAACCAACTGTACTAGAAGTAGTGAATACAGTAACAGAAATGAAACAACTGGAAATGGGATCTTTAGAAAATGGTAGGAGCAAATTAAATAGAAAAAAATGGGAATTGTGAAAACAATATATGCAGAATAATGTTTTGCAGGAGGAATGAGGTTTGAAAGAAAGCAGAATTTGAATGAGTTATGTAATGTTTGACTGGCAATGGCTGGACAGATTATAAATGATGTATAATGTTTGCAACTCAAAATATGTCAATATGATTTATTTTCATTTATATAAATGTGTGATTATCTGTGTCATAAATGATAATTTAACAAAGATGTTTCTCATTTAAAAATGATATCTATAGTATATTATATGAGAGTTATTCAGTGTTTCCAAACACAAAATCCAGTGTCTCATAAAATCACATTGTCTAGATCTTGTTGAAATTACCTTCATTGGTGGCCTCAACTAGTGAAATTATTATTGGGGCAACCCCTTCTTCCCATTCTAGCATTCATGGTCACCATGAATGAATTTGCACTGGGGTAGAGGACCATTGTCTGGGACAGACAGTTCAAGAATCATGGATCCAACAAGAGGCCCATCTGCTCATCAAGTATACTTTAGATGAGGGCCATTCTTCTAGCACTGCAGGTATTTCAGAATCTCTTCTCCCAGGTTGCAGTAGCCATCCACTCTTACAAACATGTCTGTGGTATTGGTGTGGTATATCAACAAACAAGGATGAATGAGGTTCTTCTTCCTCTGTCAGGAAGCAGTGAGGGTATGGGGAATCTGCTATCAACTTGTAGCACTTTTTAGTTGCAGTACATATCTTGGGTCATGCCGACTTGTTAGCAGTCAAGCTGAATAGATGTCTTCTAATACCTCATGAGTGGCCTCTAAGTATATCTACAGTGAAGATAATTTTTCATTACTGTGGGGAAGTCTTGCTGTGATCTTTTCAACTCAACTTCCAACACCAAATACAGCAACGTCTTTTCCGTAATATATCTTCAGGAGGACTTCCAGAACCACTCTAGTCCACCTGTGGTCTCCAGGTCTCCTTTATGCATTCCTTCCTCAACCCCTGATGATGATGCCCATCCAGAATGCCAGGCTGTACAGAGCTAAAGTCATTTTTAGCCCTAATTTGACCTGACAGTTTTGGTTTTCCCTGCTTAGGCCCCACCTAGTAAGGAGGGGTCTCATACTGTTCCCCAAACGGCCATTTCACCAAAACTGAAACGGCAGGCATACTTTTGCGAAAGTGCTTTTCACTGAAAAAGCACTTTCACGGAAGTATGCTGAAAAGTAAGGGAAATCGTGGGGGAATGGCTGTTGCTGAGATTGTAGTACAGTGGGGATAAGGGAATATTCCCTTTTCCCCACTGTAGTGCGATCTCGGAGTGAGAATATAAAAGTAGGGAGGTGCAGGGGGCTTGCCCCCCTGCGTAAACATTAGTTGTGTGTTTTTTTGTTTTTTGTTTTTTTTTTTACTTTTTTGAGGGACTTTAGCGAAAGTGCTTTTTCGGTAAAAAGCACTTTCGCTAACGTGTGTCCGGTAGATGTGGTTTCAGACTATTGAACTTTCGTTCAGTAGTCCTAGATCCATAAGGAGACTTCTCCTTCTAGAGCATCATCTAAGGCTCCTTTCACAGCTATTTGACAAGCCTTACCCAGACATACATTTCCTCACGTTGATTGCATGGTTTATTCACTTCTAGTAATGGCCAGGGACTCGTATTACCTTCCCAGGGTAGTCCACTTATTGTAAGTATCACAAAAGCCTTCTACAAGAAAAACCTATAAAGATAAGCAGTTTAAGCTTTAGCATGAGCGAACTAGAAAGGACTACTAAATTACATTAAAGCAAGTACTAGTTTAGATATTTTTAATAACAACCTGGACACTTATTATGGGAACAAGTGTTTTGGCATATTGGCAGGCTAGAAGGGCATTAATGCCCCTGCTTGAAATATTTGTATATATGTATGTATGTATGGATGGATGGATCCATTTACTGCTCCAGTCTCTTCAGTTCTCCATTTCTTAATAGAATTGTATTTTTCAGTGGTAAAAGATTATCTTGCATCCATTCTGTATATGTCCTAGGCCTCTACCTATAATTGTTGACCTCATACGAAGGTCCAACCCCTACACAGGATGTCTGTTTTTTCCTAGACAAATTAATTTCAACCCCATTCAGACCTGCAGCTAAAGCTTCCCTGAAAACACCTCCAAGAAACAGTAGCAGAATCTTATGTAAATAGCAGTTCCACTGACCGTCAGAAATGACATTCCTATTCTGCTTTGTCTAACTAAACAATGACACACACACACACACACACACACACACACACACACACAAAAGATTTAATGAAAGTACCTCCATGGACCTGCACAGTAGTCTCATACAAGCAACAGTCCTGTTGTCATTAAAAATATATATGTTCTGAGCAGGGAAAAAAAATATTTGAGCAAAAAGGTTCCTTGAAACCCTACACATACCCACGGAATGACCTTTTGATATAACCTGACAAAATGTGTTCATATCAGTATGATGTAACCACTTACATGTTGATAGACTGTAGGATAGGCCTGATAGGAGGTTAGCAAGAAAATGAAAGGGTATGGGAGAGGGTGCAAGAATGATTGTCTACATTACAAAGGGTATGGGAGAGGGTGCAAGAATGATTGTCTACATTACAAGGGGTATGGGAGAGGGTGCAAGAATGATTGTCTACATTGCAAAGGGTATGGGAGAGGGTGCAAGAATGATTGTCTACATTACAAAGGGTTTGGGAGACAGTGCAAGAATGACTGTCTACATTACAAAGGGTATGGGAGAGGGTGCAAGAATGATTGTCTACATTACAAAGGGTATGTAAGAGGGTGCAAGAATGATTGTCTACATTACAAAGGGTATGGGAGAGGGTGCAAGAATGATTGTCTACATTACAAAGGGTATGGGAGAGGGTGCAAGAATGATTGTATACATTACAAAGGTATGGGAGAGGGTGCAAGAATGATTGTCTACATTACAAAGGGAATGGGAGAGGGTGCAAGAATGATTGTCTACATTGCAAAGGGTATGGGAGAGGGTGCAAGAATGATTGTCTACATTACAAAGGGTGTGGGAGACAGTGCAAGAATGACCGTGTGCATTGCAAACTAGTCTGAAAGCAGAGACTGGTTCTTAGAAAGAAACTGTCAGGTGAAAAGAATGCAAGCAGAGAAGTGCCATGGGCTTCAGTGCTGTGACCTGTCTTAGGATCATAGGCGATTACTAGGCTATCAACCCGGAGGCCATTTTAAGCCTAGCAGTTCCATCCCAATGTAATACCATAGAAATGCTAGTCAGTGTTTAATATCATATATCACTTTGAGTTTGGAAAAGAAGAAATGTATATATTGTTGATTCAGAGAGTAATGGAGCAGGCATGCTCACGTGCGTGTCTGTGAGATTAGGTTATAATCAGACTCGCAGTCTAAAACTGGCCATTAGAGATTTGGTAGCCAACAAAAAACAAATTAAAATTTCATGTCCTCATAATGTTTGTTTAAACCATATTTAAAAGCTTCCTGTCAGTCAGTCCAGACATGGGGCTGTATATACTTTATCGATATAAACCTACAAAATGCATAGGAATGCACAGGAAAGGCATTATCTGTAAGCAAAATGTATTTATTTATTTATTTTTGTAGGGGCCCAGATTCGATTTCTTAAAGCAAAGCTACGAGTAATGCAAGAGGAGCTTGACAGACTAGCTCATGAATGTAACAGAAAGGTAAGGGTGACCTTTTATGTATAACAGAGTACATGTATGAGAAAGCTTTTTAATCATTTGTTGTCATTATGAATATGTGCTGCCTCCATGTAAATGTAGCAAGATAGTTGTGTGTCTTTTGAACTTTTCCAATCTACTTAGCGTATCTGGTAGTGTTTGTGTAATTAAAAAAATGAGTATGTATTTCAGAGACCAAACAACTACATATTGATTTGGTGCTCGAACGTCGGAAGGCTTTGTGTTTTATTCCCATAGCAGGTTCTCGGATTAGTTTTCCCATTACTGACAATACAGTGCAGCATAACTACTGTTCCCCTGAGTGTGCTGTCTTTCTGATGAGATATTAAACCAAGTTCCCTTCAGCTTCAGTTGGTGGTAGCTCAGGTACATGCAAAACCTCCCATGGCACTTGTTGAAAAGAGGGAAGTATTTACATCTTTCCTTATTTTCTTTATTTACACATTCATATTCATGGCATATCTTGTCATTCCCATTTTTTTCTAAAACATATAATCTACAAACAAAAAATTCTATTTTTCATAACTTCAGACAAAACGCATACAAAATCTGATTCTTTCTTTTTAAAGACATTATTCTTTTAAGATTTTCTTAATCTTTCCTCCATCCTTTTCTCCACAGTCATATTTTTTATTTCATATAGCACATCATCATCATCTCTGTTTTTGTCATACAGTAATCATTCAGGTCTTCTTTTCCATAATCTCCAGATAGCAATGAACATTCTGTCCAGTTTTTCGATTTCACGTTTTTTCTTTCTTGTATTTTCCATATAATATCATATCCATTATTATTGTTTTAAATTCTTCCTATTTATATTATTTTTAAAACTTCTTCAAAAGTGACATTTTTTTACATTTTAAAAAATTCTGAGGATTCCTTAATGTGCTGAATATGTAAAAAGATCCTGTTTCTGTGATGTAGTCTTTGCAATTCCTAGATAGATTAGCCACAAAGAGGAAAGACCTCATTATTGACTAATATGCATGTCTGTGAATCTCTGTTAACTACAATGAAGTGCAGATCTGTACGTTCCACAGTAATTAACAACAGCTACCACACAGCCACCCACCCACCCCTCCCACCACGGTTGCACACATCATAAACCCCATACGTGTCCTTGTTTCCAGAACATTCACAACGTCCCCTTCTCCTGTGCCCTGATAATTTACAGATGACTGCAGTCCATGCATAATGCTAGACATTCGAGATTCACATTTTATATCCTTCAGTAAAGGCATGCTAGGGCGAATTCTGTTATCCTACGAGGCTGAGAGACATTCCTAATGGTTCCATGGTTCCTTTCCCTCTCCCTAGTTTATAATGGCATGTTGCAAGTATTGCATAATGTCTAAGATCCACAATATCTATTAAAAAACGCTGCTGAAATAATATAGCACTACTTTTTGTTTTGTACATTGTCAAAGGAAAAATAAACTTCAAAAATGATCAATACATGGCAGGTTCAGGTTAAGGCACTTTAATCTTGCAGCAAGGAGACAAAAACATGTTAATACAGAGTTTGTCTAACTAAAATCAGGAAGTAAGGTCTTTTTTATACATTTTCTAACAAGGCATTGCCTACCAAGCTGACGTAACAGATCACAAGTTTTAACATCATTACTTCATAGCACCTGTTTGTCCATGATTTTCTGCTTGCACTATCAATTTTATGAAAAACTTCCTAAGAAAAACAACGTGGCCTTGGTGACCACCGGTTAGATACAGCTTCCCACTATGTTATGTTACCATTCAAGGTACTATAGCTAATTCGAGCACAAAGCAAGTACAGATTCTTCAAGCAGTCTTTTGTTTCATGTATCTCTTCTTTTCCGCAGCTGTGCATGTTCTCATAACACGAACAGAGCTGATTGTTCATATTCAATCATATTATAGAAAACAGTATTGTTCTATTCTTACACTATTCATTCATTTTCCTGACCTAGCAGATAATCACCTGCTTCTCAGTACATTTCCAAATGGCATAAACATGAATTTTGCTGTACTAGCAAATACTAGGTCAGGGTGCATCTTGCAGTTTCAGAAAGCATACTGTGGTTTGAAAAATCATCTTATAATTTCATACAGAATTAAGCTGTACATAAAATAGAATGAAATGTGTTAACTCTTTTTAGCTTCTAATAAGCACTAAACATACATATTAATACATATTTCTCTAACATTTCCCCCCTGTTAATACTTTTTATTCTATTTTCAAAAGCATAAATAGTTTGCTTCTTCTCCAAACCTCTTCCATTTCGGATTTGCAGTTAAGAGAGTCATTCAGTTTAAACTTATGAAAGCATTTCAGTTTTCAACAACTCTTCAATTTCAGTACTTTGATACAGAGTCTCAGAAACTGATATGTCTATAAAATCTTTGATTAACTTTTTCATGCAGGGAATACCACAACAAATGCATGCTCCTAATAGGAGTAATCTTACACAAATGGCAATCAGGATGTTCATTAGGATGGAACCCCACCCCCCAAACAAATTCTGGAAAAAGTCCGTCAGAGGGTTTGGGGCTGGTTTGGTCATGGCCGACACTTGCTGGATCACCTCAAGATGGTCGTTTATCTCATGCTGGTTGTTAGGAATATACGAACAGCATTCTTCTTTGATTAAAGCACACATACCACCTCTTGCCGCTAGGGTGAAGTCGAGAGCCATGCGGTTTTGAAGCACCACAGTTCTCATAGCGTTCAGTTCATCAGTCATTAATTCGAGGGCAGAAAAAGTTGCATTGCTGATAACTTCGAGAAGTTTGGACAGATGTTCATCGTGTTACCCTGCTGCAGTCATCACACTTGGGTTATCCTGTCGTCAGGCGGTCCCGCAGTCGGCCGGATTTCCAAAGTCTTGGTCCGACGTCAGTTGCTGTCGCCTCATCCCTGACGTCAGTGCGCCAGGGGTACATATACTGCAACCGACACCATTTTCTCCAGTCTTTCTTGCCGTGCGGTGCCCGAAGCAGAAGCAGTTCGCAAGTGCCGGTCGGCCGACTCCTGAGATTTTCAAATTCGAATTTCAGACCGAAGTCTTCTATAAAGCTAAGTACCCGTTGAAACTTTTCTTGCCTCAGACCGATGTCAGAAAAAGTTAACAATTGTATTTCTTGTGGGAAGCAAATACCTCATAAGGATTTTCATTCTTATTGCATACCTTGCCTAGGCCCTGATCACGACGTCACTTCTTGTCGTTTTTGTGCTAGATTTAATAAACGTATTATTAAAAGACGATTTGATTTTGCATGACACTTTTTTGGTAGAAAATTTAATTATAACATGCTGTCGGAGCTACCGACTACCGGCGTGCACAAAAAGCGCAGGGACAAGGACCGACAGCCCAGGCCTAAGCCCGATTCCGAGGCCTCGGTTGATCCGGTCTCTGGTTCTCTGGTTATCAGTGAGGCTCAGACGCAGCCTCTGACTACCGCAGTTCTGGAACCCGAGACCGCTACAGACATTTTGACGGAATGTACTAGGCCGACGCAGCCTTTTACTTCAGGCCCTTCCGACGATTTAACTTCCAAGGACGTCGGTGCTTCTGAAACGCCATCGGTTTCTGAAGGCATTTTCAGACCGACGACTCTTACAGTCAAAACGTTTTCCAAGTCGAAGACTCCTAAATCGAAAAAGGCTTCACTTCAGTCTCCTGTTCAAGGCCCTATGCCTAAGAAACAGATGCTCAAGATGGCTGAAGATTTGATTTCTCTTATCAGGGGTTCTCAGCCTCCTCCTGACAAAAGGCCTAGACAAGAGGAAGATTCTGCCTCCTCTAAACAACTGTCTATTTCTTCGGATTCCTCTGAGGACCAAGACTATTCCTTCTCTCCTTATGAAGATTCTGATGCTGAGGACTCTATTCCCTCAGCTTCCCCTCCAGAAGATTACTCTTTTGGGGAAACTTTACACACTATGAGGGAACATTTTCACTGGGAAGGACAGGATTACTCTGATTCAAAGAAAAGGCTCAGAGAGTTTCTTTTACTCCCCCAACACAGACCACTAGCCATCCCTCCTGTTTTGGACATTGTGGATGATGTCTATTTAGAATCCAGTTTCAACCCTGACTCTCTACCTCCTGCCCCGGCTAAGCCTGAGAGATACTACAGAGTACCTGATTCCCACAAATTCCTTTACAAAAGCCCAGTAGCTGACCCAGAGACTATCTCCCAGGTTCCCAAGGGGGCTAAGGCTTCCATGGCTAAAAATCCAGTACCTTCTGAAAGGGATTCAAGAGCACTAGACAGATGGGGGGAAAAGGTTTACACCTCAGCCACTTTAGCTATGAGAGCACTAAACTGTCAATTTCATATGCTTAAGTATCAGCAATTCCTGATCTCTCAGTTAAAACAAAAGATAACCACCCTCCCTCAACAATCTGAATTGAAAGAAGTACAGGATTTGTTGCACGCCACCGAGCAGGTGGGCAAACATACCTTACAATGTGGGTTTGATTCTTTAGAGGCCTCCTGCAGAGCAGCTGTCACTGGATCAGTTATACGTAGGCATGCCTGGTTAAAGGAACAAAGTCTGCCTGATCATGTTAAAGCAAAACTACTAGATGCTCCCTTACATATTATAGAAAACAGTATTGTTCTATTCATACACTATTCATTCATTTTCCTGACCTAGCAGATAATCACCTGCTTCTCAGTACATTTCCAAAAGGCATAAACATGAATTTTGCTGTACTATCAAATACTAGGTCAGGATGCATCTTGCAGTTTCAGAAAGCATACTGTGGTTTGAAAAATCATCTTATAATTTCATACAGAATTAAGCTGTACATAAAATAGAATGAAATGTGTTAACTCTTTTTAGCTTCTAATAAGCACTAAACATACATATTAATACATATTTCTCTAACAATTCCCCCCTGTTAATACTTTTTATTCTATTTTCAAAAGCATAAACAGTTTGCTTCTTCTCCTAACCTCTTCCATTTCAGATTTGCAGTTAAGAGAGTCATTCAGTTTAAACTTATGAAAACATTTCAGTTTTCAATACCTCTTCAATTTCAGTACTTTGATACAAAGTCTCAGAAACTGGTATGTCTATAAAATCTTTGATTAACTTTTTCATGCAGGGAATACCACAACAAATGCATGCCCCTAATAGGAGTAATCTTACACAAATGGCAATCAGGATGTTCATTAGGATGGAACCCCACCCCCAAACAAATTCTGGAAAATGTCCGTCAGAGGGTTTGGGGCTGGTTTGGTCATGGCCGACACTTGCTGGATCACCTCAAGATGGTCGTTAATCTCATGCTGGTTGTCAGGAATATACGAACAGCGTTCTTCTTTGATTAAAGCACACGTACCACCTCTCGCCACTAGGGTGAAGTCGAGAGCCATGCGGTTTTGAAGCACCACAGTTCTCATAGAGTTCAGTTCAGCAGTCATTAATTCGAGGGCAGAAAAAGTTGCATTGCTGATAACTTTGAGAAGTTTGGACAGTTTTCTCAGCTCCCAAATTGATTTCACTGCACCATATGCAGGGGCTATGCCTGCCCATGATATAATAGTGTCACTCAAATCCATGTGTGTCAGTTTATCTTTGTTTTTCACGGAATTATGGTTTCTCCATCCTCCTTCGATTCGTCCCACTGGATTCTCAGGTCTCTTGATTGGATTTCCAGGTTTACTGCTGACCTCTCTGACGTTTCAAATTTTCCCTCGAGGCAAAGCTGCAGTGTGTGTCGTATGGCCAGAACCAGGTAACCCAAAAAACAACTGCCGGACCAATTCTCAGGTAGCCATTTATATGCCTTTTTCCCCACAAACAAAATAACAATTCTCTACTTTAGTATTGATATATGCTTGCCCTGCATGAAACATTTTCTTATCAATGATAGAAAGCTGCTTTAAAAGAACAGGATTATGCTGTATTTCACTAACAGTTTTTTTGCATTTTCTCAAGATATGAATCATAGTTTGTATCACAAATAGTTTCTACCTTATTAGCCTTAATATAACATTTATAAGAAACAGTCACATTGCAATTGCTCCAACCCACCTGAATAGTGTCATTTTTATAAAAGCATACAATTCCTTTTTGTGTAACAGGTAGGTACAATGCTATTTTGTCTTGTGATTTTACAGGTGTAGTATCAAAAATCAAATTTTCCCAGGTCTCATTGACCCCTAGGGGGACAGCAGTCATTAATAATCCCCTGTATGCCGTTGGTATAGCTGTGCAAATCCAGCAGTTTGAAACATTGAATGTCTCAGCATACACTTATTTAATTGCTTGGTAAGTGTTAAAGTTTGGGTGCCAGTCTATGAGTAATGCATCATGTTTGTTCAGTTTAACTCGTGTGGCTGGAAAAAGGAAAGGCCACAGCAAAAAGATTATTGTTACCAGTATAGCTAACAGGATGATCATGCAATTTTTCTGAGGTTGTTCTGCATCCCTGTTTACTCTATACCTGGTCATTTTGTTCTCGTTGTATAACAGTAACAAGGTTTTTGTCCAGTTCAAAGTTCTTGACCAGTTTGTAGTGCGTCAAATGGATCCAGGGCACACGTTCAGCTATCTTGACGGCAGTGGGTGTTGCCAGCAAAACTTGGTACGGTCCCTCCCACTTTGGAGAACTCCAATTTCTTTTCTTCACGACCTTCACCCAGATCCACGTTCCCGGTTGTACTACTGCTTCCAGTGGTCTGGTCTGTTCTTTATCTGAAACAGAATTTAACTGCAGGAGTTGTTTGTTATTTAGAAGTCTCCTCATATACTCTGCAAGTGAACTGTCAGCCTCCTGGTCTGCAGGCATGAGAGGTTTCTACTGAGGTATATAATATGCCCTCTCAAAACAGTGTTTCAAAGGGAGTTAATCCCTTTGCATTTGGAACAGTTCTCATGCTCAACAGTGCCAGAGGTAGACAGTGCACCCAGTTCTTCTGTGTCTCACTAATCAATTTCCTAAGCTTATTTTTCAGAACTCCATTATGCCTCTCTACTAATCCTGCAGATTGGGGGTGGTATGCACAATGTTTTTTCAAGGAAATCCCGAAATAATGGCTCAATTGTTGTATGGTTTGATTTACAAAGTGTGTGCCATTGTCACTATAGATCTTTTCCGGCATGCCAAATCTAGGAATAATTTCTTTAATGAGGACTTTTGCAACAGTAGCTGCATCTGGATTTTTGGTCGGAAAAGCTTCCACCCATTTGGAAAACATATCTATAATGACAAGACAGTACTTTTTATTTTTGCATTTGTTTAGTTCTATGAAATCCATACAGATAGTATGGAATGGGTACGGTGGTGTTGGGAAACTCCCTTGCTTAGGCTTCAGTGCCCCCTGTGCATGATGCCTGTTACAAACATGGCATGCTGCACAAAAATTTTTTGTGTAGTTTGTAAATCCATACGTTGTAAACACTTGATTCACTAACTGTACCATCCCCCCTGTTGAGACGTGGCACTGCCCATGGCTCAACAAAGCTGCATATCTAAACAAGTTAGACAGCAAAATTGGTTTTCTTTCTTTGGAGATGTACAGCCCTTTCTCAACAATTACTCCTCGTTTTATCCATTTTTGTTTTTCTACATTTGTAGTAAGTGTCTGCATTGTTTTTAACATTTCAAAATCTAAAATCTCAGAAGGTTGTAATTCCTCACTCAAAAGAAATGCTTCGGAAGCTGAAGCTGCCTGTTTTGCAGCTGTTTCAGCTCTCTCATTACCTTTTGAAATCCTGTCCTGTTGTTTGGTATGAGCTACGCATTTACAAATAGCTACTTTCTGGGGTAACTGAATAGATTCTAACAAATCTAAAATAAATTGTGCATGATTAATCAGTTTACCAGTAGATGTTATCATTCCTCTATTTTTCCACTGTTGCGCAAAAACATGTACAGTAGAAAAAGCGTACTGGCTGTTAGTAAAAATGTTCACACATTTACCCTTTGCCAAGGTACATGCCCTTGTCAAAGCAATCAATTCTGCTGCTTGTGCAGATAAGTTGTATGGTAAAGACTTTGCTTCTAAAATCTCGGTATCAGAAACTACTGCATACCCTACTAGATTCTGTCCTGTAGGACCTTTTTTGCATGAGCCGTCCACATAGTATGTCACCTCGGCATCATCCAAGGGAACATCCGTGAGATCTTTTCTAGGCAGTGTCTTTTGCTCAATCTCCTGCAGGCAGCAGTGTGGTTTGCCCTCTGCAGGGGTTGGGAGCAAGGTTGACGGATTCAAAGTTGTACATCGTTCAATTGTCATATGAGGTTGGCTCAGCAGTATAGTCATACAGGAAAGATGCCTAGCAGGAGAAAGATATGCCACTTTTTCTTGCAGTAAAATAATCGCGACTGCATGAGGCACTCTCAATGTGAGAGGGTGGAATAACACTACTGAGGCCGAAGCCTGTACTGCCATTGCAGCTGCAACTACTGCTTGTACACAGTGGGGCAAGGATCGCGCCACTGGGTCTAGCTGTGATGAATAGTAAGCTATGGGGCATTGTTTGTCCCCATGTTGCTGTGTTAACACTGATGTCATATAGCCCTGCTTACAATCTACAGTTTGGAAAAATCGTTTATGATAGTTCGGTAATCCTAAAACTAATGAGGATGCTATCAGTTGTTTTAATTTGCAGAAAGCTGATTCTGCTTCTGGTGTCCATTGTAATGAATATTGTGCTGCCATAGGCTTTTTGTATATTAAGTTGGTCAGTGGAGCAGACTCCAAGGCTATAATTTGGAATCCAACTCCTACAAAAATTAGTCGTACCTAGGAAGGACATAATTTCCTTCTTGGTAGTCGGTTTGGGTGCTTGTAATATTGCTGTTTTCCTGTCTTCATCTAATATTCTGCCTTCTTTGCATATTACATATCCCAGGTATTTAACCTGTTTTTTCCAAAGTTGCAGTTTGTTTTTGTTTACTTTGTGTCCTTGAGTGGCTAGAAATTGTAGTAATGCTACGGTATCTTCTCTGCATTCTTGCTGGTGGGGGGCTGCCAGCAGAATGTCGTCTACATAAAGTAAAATCTGGCTGCCTTTCGGTGGGATAAATCCCGCCAAGTTACTTGCCATTTCCTGTGCGAATATTGTTGGACTGTCACAATATCCCTGTGGTAGTCGCGTGTATGTATACCTTTTCCCCTGAAATGTAAATGCAAACAAATGTTGGCTGTCAGGGTGTATCGGTATTGAGAAAAATGCATTGCTAATATCTACCACAGAAAAATACTTCTGTTGAGGTTTCAAATAATTTAATAAGGTGTGTGGATCTGGCACCGTAGGTGCTCTAGGTATAACTGCGTCATTTACAGCTTGTAAATCTTGGACCATATGCCATTCTCCATTTGCTTTCCTAACAGGAAATAAGGGTGTATTACATGGCGAATCGGGAGATTCTATCAATACTCCTTCCTTAAGTAAGGCTGCTATTATAGGTTTGATTCCTACTTCTGCATCCTTTCTTAAGGGATACTGTCTCTTTTGAGGTCTAAATGCTGACTTTGGCGTGATAGTGACTAGTTCTGCTGTACGAATAAGTCCTACATCTGATTTCCCTGTTGACCAGAGAGTCTCTGGTATGCCTTGTAAGGCTTTTTCCTCTTCCTCTAGTAAGAGTGCTACTCAGCTGTCCTCACTTGCCTGCAAGTGCACAGCTGGGTGTGTCTGTGTTATCCAATTCAACTTCTGCTTTTGTACTCCCTGTTCTGACAGTTCTAATTCTGTCTGTTTTTCCCACCTTGTGACTTTTTCTCCTAGGTCTGCCCACCTCACATTCTTATCTTTAGTTAAACTAACATGTGGTAATCGATTAGATTTATGAAGTGCTAGGAATTCCTGGGGCAATGAACAGCTAACTACACTGTTTCCTTCTGTGTCCCAGTACAGATTACGTAATACTAATCTGTTAGCATGGTTTCTAAACAGTTCTTGCTCATATTCTTTATCAGGTCCCAGTATGCTACAGTAATATAGAGTACAATGCAACAAATGCTGTTTATCAGTGTCAAGGGAGGGGGATTTACCGATGGCTACATTCATCAGTTCTCTGGTTACTGCCCCTGGACCAGTCGTAACCAAGTCCTGGCTGTACCAATAAAATGTTTCACCCTCCGGTCGCACCACAAAAGTATCCATTTGTCGCTGTGCTTCCATACCCTGCATAGTTGGAACTACTGCTATGCCAAATATCTGCATAAGGTCTCTGCCCAAAAGATTTACTGGGCATTTTGCAGAAACAACAATTTTGCTCTTTTGGGTCATCCCTGAAACAGGGTCAGTTATTGCTATGCTATGGGAGAGTGGCTCCCGATACAGCTGTCCATTAGCTGCTTTTACCAATATATAGTCGAGTGACTCTGAGTTTTCTGGTAGTTTGGAAGGATGTATCAGGGTCCGTGAAGCCCCTGAGTCACACAGAAATTTAACTTCCCTCCCTTCTACCAGAAGTGTAACTTCCAGTTTTGTGTCGGCATTATTGAGCCTAGAGCTCTATTTAGCAAAGTCTAAAATTTTGTTTTCTTCACCATCGATGATTTCTTGTACTTCCTGTATTTCTTCTATCACATTCTCTACTACTTCTATCACATTTGCATTTGTCTTTTCTTGGTTATTCCCTTCAAGTGATTCTTGACTATCATATAGTCAGTCCTCACCCTCCTTATCTTCCGTGGCTACCTTTTTGTTTTGCCTGCAATCCCTTGCCAAATGTCCCTTTTTCCTGCATTTAAAACATTCACCCCTTTTCTTTCTCTCCTCAAACTCCTCTGATCGCTTATCAGATTGTTTGTTTCCCTGGGCATTTTTCTTACCCTTCTTCCCGGACTGTACTACAAAGACTTCTGCTCCATCTTCTACTGTGAATACTTGAGTTTTCTTTTTCTTTTTGCTATTAAAATGCCTTTCGGCATGTCTTGCATATTCAAGTAATGACTAATCTACTCGTATGATGATCTACCATGTGCTTTGTAATGAAACTACTTATGGGTGCAATACTACCCTTTAAAAATGCATTCTTTAGTTGTTGTTCATATGGGGAATCATGTGTTTGGTCTTCAGGTACTTGCATTCCACAATGGTTATTAAAGCACTCTAATAATCTAGCATAATATCTATCAACAGTTTCACCTTCCTGTTGGATGCATTGATTAATGCAAGTCCAGTCAGCCCTAGGCTTCCATTTCTCAGAGATTCGGTCTGTCAGACCTTTCACTCTGTTATCCAGCTCTGCGTTGCTATGTGGGAGTGGCTTATGTTCTGCGTCATGGGGATTCCAGTTGCCACTGATCATGTGCCAATCTGGACCTACGATTTTTCTGACTACTTTCTCTGCTTTCTCTCCATTTAAATGGTAACTTAACCTCATGCCCTGTAAGTCTTCTAGGAATTTTTTAAAATTAACTTTCAGATGGGGAATTCCCTCTGTGGCTTTCCGGATGTCTTCCGGTGTCCACGGTCTATACACTAGAAGAGTTGGGTCCTGTCCTGCCTGTCCTGCCTGTGGATTTGGTACTTCTATGAGTGGGCATATCTCTTCTTCACTCATAGCTTGTGAATTTTTATTTATTTCATATAGTTCAATATCCCCTCTTAAGTTACGTGTTCGAGACCTAGTCTCGACAGGATCTCTGACAAACGGTTTTGATTTCGCAGGGACTGTTGGATATAGCGGAGGTGGATCAGCTTGTCCACTCGCTTCATATTCTGGTAATGGAAGCGGAGGGGGCGGAGGGGCTGATGCCATTACTAGGCTATTGTCTTCTTTGTCTAAAAACATTGCTTTTGAATATTTAGTCTTTTGTTCCCTGCGGTTTGCTTCCTCAAGCCACCTGTGTGCCTGAGGAACTCCCAATTGGCATTGCTTTTTTACCTGACCTTTTGCATCTGTTTTAAGTTGTTTGACAAGTTTGGTAAGTGAAGGTTTATCTACTTTGCCGTCAAATTTGTATTTATTAACCCATTTTGTATAGTACCTAATGTTATCGGCACGTTGTAATTGCATATATTTTGCGTCTTCGGTTAATGGCGGATCTCGGGATCTTTTTGTGCACTTATTTCCCATGTTGTTTTAACTTAGTTAGAAATTGTTACGTAACCCTTCTTATCACGTGGTACCACGATTTTCTCTTTTTCACAGTTTATCTAGAATAACTGCCTACCTATCCTGTTTCCCTGATCTATGATAAGACAGCAATCTTTTTTGTCCCTGATTTATATAAAATCTCCCTGACAAAAACAAATACTGTAACAAGTCCCTGATCTGAAACAAAGAAAAGGTAAATTCCTCCTTACCTGAGCCTCCATGATTGATCGTCTCACTGCTGGAACTGTTGACTCGCCCTCCAATCGCATATCAGAAACAGTGGCTGGCCTCTTTTGAACGACAATTCAGTCGGAGGTCTTTCAGAGCAGAAGAACCGATGTGGCCTCTTCCCCGTACAGTTTCATGCCACTGGGCCCATCTGACCTGAGCTAGAGCGAGAGTTTCCGGCTCGAAGGACCAACCTGTCAAAGGAAAAATAAACTTCAAAAATTATCAATACACGGCAGGTTCAGGTTAAGGCACTTTAATCTTGCAGCAAGGAGACAAAAACATGTTAATACAGAGTTTGTCAAACTGAAATCAGGAAGTAAGGTCTTTTTTATACATTTTCTAACAAGACATTGTCTACCAAGCTGACGTAACAGATCACAAGTTTTAACATCATTACTTCATAGCACCTGTTTGTCCATGATTTTCTGCTTGCACTATCAATTTTATGAAAAACTTCCTAAGAAAAACAACGTGGCCTTGGTGACCACCGGTTAGATACAGCTTCCCACTATGTTATGTTACCATTCAAGGTACTATAGCTAATTCGAGCACAAAGCAAGTACAGATTCTTCAAGCAGTCTTTTGTTTCATGTATCTCTTCTTTTCTGCAGCTGTACATGTTCTCATAACACGAATAGAGCTGATTGTTCATATTCAATAATATTATAGAAAACAGTATTGTTCTATTCATACACTATTCATTCATTTTCCTGACCTAGCAGATAATCACCTGCTTCTCAGTACATTTCCAAAAGGCATAAACATGAATTTTGCTGTGCTAGCAAATACTAGGTCAGGGTGCATCTTGCTGTTTCAGAAAGCATACTGTGGTTTGAAAAATCATCTTATAATTTCATACAGAATTAAGCTGTACATAAAATAGAATGAAATGTGTTAACTCGTTTTAGCTTCTGATAAGCACTAAACATACATATTAATACATATTTCTCTAACATACATGTATTTATTTTAAAACTTAATCCCTTGTGCTTAGTGGTGGCACAGAGGATCCTCTGTGGGGGGAGGGAGGGTACAGGGTTCAACTTTTTTTTGTGAGTTTTACAGTGCAGTACCTATCCCAGGTGTCTAGTGCTTCTCCTCACTTTTTTTTTCTAAATGTTTGCCTTTAAGTCATGCCATATTGAATATCCCCAGTGTCTAGTGTTCCCCCTACCCCCCCAGATACCAGTACTGCTTAAGTGCCTCTCAGGCATGAGTAAGAGATATGCTTGTGTCTAGCGTCCCCCACCCCCCAGATCCCAGTACTGTTTAATTGCCACTCAAGCATGAATAAGAGTTATTCCTGGTGGTTAGTTTTTCCACACACCCCGATCCCTATATTGTTTCAGTGCTGCTGAGGCAGAAGCATACAGTTTGCCCTGGTGGATAGTTGCCCCCCCACCAGCCAATGTTACTTACTCAGCTGTTTAGTCTAGGGGTGTGTGGAAGTATTACAGCTGCAAAGTCAAAAATAAAGCCAGAACTGCATGTGGAATAGCAACATAAATTTAATGTGTAAAAATACACATAAAGTAAAACTAATAGCACATTAATACAAAAAATAGCTCATAGATGTAGGGAATAACCCCAAAACCACTTAAACCAAACAGGTTACGGCCAGAATGCCTTCTTCAGTGAAGTGCCATAACTAATGGGTTAAGCAAACCCTCTTATAAAGACACAAAACCAGCCCACCAAACAATCCCACTGGATCATACATCATTAATTAATAATGTTCATTCAAACCTGGGGAGAACAAACCCCCCAAATTAATTATCCATTTCCTCTCTTTAACGTTTAATATGGAGTGGCAACATGATTTATCACTACATTCACCCTTAATACAGTCAATAGTCGTGAATTTGAAGTTTGCCTGTGTATGTTTCAAGGTATGTTTGTAAAGTGCATTCGATTGCCTTTTATTCTTAATGTCACTGATATGCTCACCTATCCTGAATTTCAAAGGCTGTGATGTTTGCCCAATATAAAAGGAAGAACAAGAACACGTAGCCAAATAGATCACCCAAGGGGTACTGCAACTGGCAAAAAACTCAATATTGTACACATTGGGTGTATTTTGGCTGGTGAATTCAGTTGTTTTAAAAACCCTGTGACAATGTGAGCAATGCCAACATGCCATACAACCCTTCAGAATATCCCCTGTAAGAGTTCTTTGAACATACAATTCCCTATTGTAACCCATACCTTTATAATGGGAAAACAGTGATCTTAAAGTACTGCCCCTCCGAAATGAAAAAGAACACCTGTCTCCTAAACAGCTAGTAAGTCTCTCATCCCCCATCAAGATATTCCAATGTCTATTGATCGTCCGCATGAAGGCATTGGTATTTCTACCAAAAGTTGTCACTAATTTGATAGGGGAATTGTTCGCCAAAGGTTTCTTATGATATTCCAAAAGGTTGGATCTATCCTGATTCGCAACCCAATTACATGCCCCCATAATGTTTCCAGATGAATAACCCCTATCCCGAAAAACGGTAAATGAGATCCTGTTCGTATTGATGATAGGTCTAGGTGTCAGAGCAGATTCTATGACCACGGAGGAATTGAGATTTGGGGATGTTCCGCACCACATGTTGTGGGTGGAAACTACTAGCATGGAGGAGTGAATTATACTGTGGAAATTTCCTATGAACTTGGGTATCTAAAGTATTGTCTGGCTTACGACTAACCAGAACATCCAGGAAAGTAATCTGGGTTTTGATGAAACTGACTTTAAACTCAATACCCCAGTTGTTTTAATTGAGATAAGTCACAAACTCCTCCAGATAAGTAACATCTGATTTCCACACAAGCCAACAATCATCGAGGTAATGCCTCCAGATGTCTATTTCATCGATAAACAGATTGTGGCTGGAGTTATAAATTAACTCCTCCTCTAAGTAGGCCATAAATAGATCCGCATATATGGGTGTGAAAGAAGCACCCATTGCTGTCCCCCTGTTTCTGTAAAAAAATACTGGTCTTGGAAGCAGAAAACATTTTTAGTCAATACATGTTCCGTTATGCAAACTAAGAACGTGTTAAACTCAGGTCTATAGAGTTCCGATACATCCAATGTTGCAGGGCCATCATCTCAGCCTAATGTGGGATGTTGGTATAAATGGATGTAACATCCAGGGTGCACAGAAGCCAGTCAGCTTCCAACTGTGAATCCGATAAAATGAAATAGACATCTGGAGGCGTTACCTCGACGATTGTTGGCTTGTGTGGAAATCGGATGTTACTTATCTGGAGGAGTTTGTGACTTATCTCAATGAAAATAAATGAGGTATTGAGTTTAAAGTCAGTTACAACAAAACCTAGATTACTTTCATGGATGTTCTGGTTAGTTGTAAGCCAGACAATACTTTAGATACCCAAGTTCATAGGAAATTTCCACAGTATAATTCACTCTTCCATGCTAGTAGTTTCCACCCACAACATGTGATTCGGAACATCCCCAAATCTCAATTCCTCTGCGGTCATAGAATCTGCTCTGACACCCAGACCTATCATCAATATGAACAGGATCTCATTTCCCGTTTTCGGGACAGGGGTTATTCATCTGGGAACATTATGGGGGCATGTACAATGAACAGTTCCCCCATCAGATTAGTGATAACTTTTGGTAGAAATACCAGTGCCTTCATGCAGATGATCAAAAGACATTGGATCTTGATGGGGGATGAGAGACTTGCTAGCTGTTAAGGAGAGAGATGTTCTTTTTCATTTCAGAGGGGCCGTACTTTAGGATCACTGTTTTCCCATTATAAAGGTACGGGTTACAATAGGGAATTGTATGTTCAAAGAACTCTTACAAGGGATATTCTGAAGGGTTGTATGGCATGTGGGCATTGCTCACATTGTCATAGGGTTTTTAAAACAACTGAATTCACCAGCCAAAATACACCCAATGTGTACAATATTGAGTTTTTTGCCAGTTGCAGTACCCCTTGGGTGATCTATTTGGCTATGTGGTCTTGTTCTGCCTTTTATATTGGGCAGACGTCACAGCCTTTGAAATTCAGGATAGGTGAGCATATCAGTGACATTAAGAATAAACGGCAATCGAATGCACTTTACAAACATACCTTGAAACATACACAGGCAAACTTCAAGATGTTAAGTTGTCAATCTCGCCTTCATTCTTGCTGGATGGGTTCGGAGCCGATCCTCGGCTCCGACTCGGCACTTGCTTTAGCTCGAGAACTCCTTTTACCAGCTCGAGGCAACCCTATATCCCATGATGCAAGGCGGAACTACCTCAGATCTCGTTTGCCGCTTAGCGAAAGAGGTCTCCTTTGCCAGCTGAGGTGAGTTTTTCTTAGTAAAATAAGAAAAGTGTAGTTAGGAGTTTATTTCACTTTTTGAGCGTCAGTTTAGTCTGTAATCTAGTTACAGCCCTACCCTTTCCCTCTTTTTCAGTCCTTTTGTAAACTTTTATAAGTTTTAAGTTACAGTAATTTAGTCAGGCCTAGTTCCCCCCTGGTTATCCCTTCCTGTGTGTTTGTGTAGGGATTAAGTTGTGTGTTTGTGGGGACTGTTTGTGTCTATCCTTTTTAGGATGTCTAGAGAAGGCAAGGTCTCAGGCTTCAAGAAGTGTGACCAGTGCTGTCAGAAAATGTCCCTGACAGACGGTCACACTTCTTGTGTGTATTGCCTGGGGCCTTTGCACCTGCAGGACTCCTGTGCGTTGAGTCATGCTTTTAGCCAGAGAGTCCTGCAGGAAAGGAGGAACAAACTTATCCTCCAAGGTTTACTTAAACCTGAGGGTTCTCCTCCTAAGTCAGGAAAACCTCATAAGCCACCGAAGGCTCAGGCTACAGTGTCCAAGCCTCCTCCGGTGGCTTCATCGGAGCCGACATCGGCTCCGGCTGGAGTCGATACTGTTTCTTCTAAAGTAGTGGGTTCGGTGCCGGCTGGCTCCGATACCCTGACTACGGTGGCCTTGTCGGCTCCGGCTGGAGCCGACACTTTATCCAGCATCGGAGCCGAAATTTCCTCGGCTCCATCTGGAGTTCAAGGGACTTCGGCTCCGATGGTTTCGACCCATAAGAGATCCCGGTCCCCTTCTATTATGAGTATTCACTCAGCTCCGGGGTCTCCTCTTTTATCGGAGCGGAGCCATCGGAGCCGGTCTTCGAGATCTTCCAGGCTGTCTGACCACGACTTGGAGAGGGTGGTAAGCAGGCTGTTGAAGTCTCAGGCACTGGCCCAAATGCTCCATAGCCCGTCTCAACAGACTGCGGCTATAACCCCTATCATTGAGCTTCCTCCTCCGACTCCACACCAGAGTTCGGGCGGAGCTTCTTGGGACAGCGACTGTTTCGATGCCGGAGCCGATACATCTTTCGGCTCCGTCGTCCTTGGCTCCGATCTCTTCCTTGAGACCTTCCTTGGAAGGATCCGGTCGTCGGGTTTCCACTGTCGGCTCCGAGGGGGCTAGTGGCATCGGACCCTTGTCCGACCCCGCTCTCCCTCTCGGGGCTTCGGCTCTGGTAAGCTCGGCACCAACATCGGCCTCGGAGCCTTCTCTCTCTTTGGAGCCAACCATTCCTGTCTCTTCGGAGCGGGTGTGTTCTGGTCTCCCGGGGAGAGGAGCCTTTGAGGTGATGAGGAGTGTCCTGGCCTCAGAGCCAGGTCAGCGGTCCGTCCCTCTAGCTCCTCCCTCATCAGTGCCTGCAGATGCCTCTTGCTAGCCTCTTGCTCTCAGGCCCAGGGATCCATCGCCCCAGGTTTCCCCACTGGGAATTTCCTCCTCTTCCGAGGTTTCTCCTGATCCTGCAGGGGAACCCCCTCGGAAGAGGCGTAGAGGAAACACACAGACTCCCGAGTCTACTACATCTGATACCGACTTAGATGAGTCGGAGGGTTCCCCGGTCCCCTCTGAGGATGTCTCCTTTTCAGACATCCTTGAGCTCCTCAAACAGAGGGGAATTGGCCTCCATTGACCCCTCCGAGGATGAGTCGGTATACCTGGAGGCTTTTGGATCCCGACCCTCCACCTCCTGGGTGTCTCCGCCTTTCGACCCACACATGCAGGTAGTGGCTTGGAAGGCGTAGGCGGCTCCAGATTCTGTGGAACCTGTCCCCAGGAGACCATCCAAGTTCATCACGGCCCCTTCGGATAAACAGTTCCTTTCCAAAGGTGTCTCTGTGGATGCTATGGTGGTGGCGGCGGCCACTAAGAAGGAACTGGCGGATCCTTCAGTACCTGTCCATCCTCCTAATAAGGATTCTAGGACCATGGACAGGTATGGAAAGCGGATGTTTTCTTCAGCGACCTTTGCTATGCGTTCGCTGAATTACCTTTGTCACTTCACCAGGCTTCAACGAGATATTCTCAAGGAACTGGGAGAAGTAGTCCAGGATCCTTCTGCTGCTGGGGCTCAGGAAAAGATTGCCTCACAGCTTGCTATCCTGAATTCCATTTCTAACTCCTCCATGCGGCTCATATCTTATGCGGCCGATGGAGCGAGCAGGGCCGCAGGCACAGGTGTTGCTCTTAGATGCCAAGCCTGGATGCGGCTGTGTAATTTTGCGGACCCCTTTAAGGCGTCCTTCACCAACACCCCCTTTGATGGTTCGGCTTTGTTCGGACCTCAGGTGAAGGATACTTTGACCAGATGTGAGCAGGACGGTAAAACTCTTTCTGCCGTTGGAGTCCAGTTTTCCACTCCTTCTAGACCTTATCCCAAGGGTCAGAAGGGGGGGGGAAGATGTGGTTCCGAAAAGCCCAAGGAGCTACACCGGACACACGTGGTCAGTTTACCCCAGAGGCAGAGGGGTAACAATAATACGCCGCCCTAGAGGCAGGGGGGGGTCCTCAGAACCAGGGCAACAGGGAATCTCTTCCTGAGAAGCCCTTTCAGCATCCCTGAGGTGTTGCCCGACTGTCCACCCTTGGAGGCAGTCGGGGGAAGAATTTCACTGTACCCAGTAGCCTGGCAATCCCTATCTCAAGAGAAGTGGGTACAGTCGATCATATCCGAGGGTTACAAAATCCCCTTCGAAAGGTTTCCCGTACCTCTACAATCCCTTCCAGACATCTCACCCGGTCAAAGGGATTTGGCAAGACAGGAGGTTTCAAAACTCCTGGAAAAAGAGCCATCCAGACAGTGCCGGCAGACCAAGTAGGATCCGGCTTCTACTCAAGATTCTTTTTGGTCCCCAAAAGGACGGGAGATTGGAGACCGATACTAGACCTAAGCAGACTAAACAAGTCTGTCATGAAGGCAAGATTCCGGATGGTCACGCTGCAATCCATTCTGCCCTTTCTGGGCAAGGACAACTGGATGTGCTCTATAGACCTTCAGGATGCGTACTATCACATAAAGATTCACAGACGCTCCAGAAGGTTTCTCCGCCGGCTGGGAGCCAGTCATTACCAATTCAGAGCATTGCCCTTTGGCCTCACTTCAGCCCCAGAGTGTTCACCAAATGCATGGCAGTGGTCACAGCTCACCTGAGACGTCGAGGATTCCAGGTGTTTCCTTATTTGGACGACTGGCTCCTCTCCGCCACCACCAAGCATCAGCTTCTTCGGTCCAGAGACTACACCCTACAGCTTTGCAAGAAACTGGGAATTTCGGTAAATTTCGAAAAATCCTCTCTGCTGCCTTGCCAATCTATCACCTTTATAGGCGCAGAGTTAAATACCGTCAAAATGTTAGCCAGGCTAACAGATCAAAGGATTCTGGACATCCAGAAATTTGTTCAGCTTCTGTTACTAAGCAACAAGATCAAAGCCAGGTTTGTCTTGAAAGTTCTAGGCCTAATGGCTGCGGCCATTGTTCTTCTTCCACTGGCTCGCTTCCACATGCGTCTCCTGCAGTGGATGTTATTCACGCAGTGGTCGTACCACAATCTTCCTATGAGACACGAAATCTTGGTGACACAGTCGTGCAGGGCTCATCTACGATGGTGGATATCTTCCCCTCTTCTTCATCAGGGCCGACCCTTTATTCCCCCTCCTCCAGTTGCCACCGTCACCACGGATGCCTCTCTGATCGGGTGGGGGGGGCATTATCAGGGCAGGATGGTCCACGGGACGTGGCAACCCATAGAATACCATCTGCACATAAATGTCCTGGAGATGAGAGCAGTGCTTTTAACGTTGCAAGCCCTCGACGACTTTCTTCCCACGGGGACTATTGCAGTACAAACGGACAACATGTCCGTGGTCTGGTACATCAACAAACAGGGCGGAACCAGGTCCTATCCGTTATGTCGAGAAGCTCTCAGACTTTGGCAATGGGCGATCTCTTCTCAGCGGTTTCTGATAGCAACGCACATCCCCGGCAGGTCCAACCTATTGGCGGACAGGCTAAGCAGATCTATTCTGATGCCTCACGAGTGGTCTCTCAATCAATCTGTAGTGGATCAGATTTTTCTGAAGTGGGGCACTCCTTGTTGCGATCTTTTCACTACCTCTCAAAACAGCAAGTGCCCAGATTACTTCACACTATTTCCCCTTCCAGGCCAACCCTTGAGAGACTCTCTAACCCAGGATTGGCCTCGGGGACTTCTTTATGCTTTTCCTCCTTTTCCATTGATTCCACAAGTCATTCAGAAAGCCACCATTTTGAGAGCCAAATTGATCCTCATTGCTCCATATTGGCCTCGACAAATTTGGTTTCCGTCTCTACATTGTCATCTTCTGGTGCAGCCCTGGCATCTGGACCCAGTTCCGGATCTTTTGATCCACCAGTCGGGTCAGCAGCACCGGGCCATTCATTCTCTCAACCTCACTGCTTGGTTGCTCCACTTCCTTCCCTAGCCAGGCTACCAATGATTTCTGACTCAGTCAGAGACATTTTAGTGTCTTCTTTGAAGTCGTCCACTAGAACTATTTATGCTAGCAAGTGGCGACGTTTTTCAATTTGGGCAAACGCCAGAAATATTGATCCTTTTACTGCTCCTGTACATTCTGTTTTGGATTTCCTGGCGGAGGTTTTTCATTCAGGATCCTCGTAATCTACAGTCAAAGTACAACTGGCTGCTATTTCCAAGTATCATGTTGGCTTGCATGACAATAACATCATGTCTCATAGGTTATGCAAGTCCTTTTTGAGAGGAGTTTTTCTCCTAAAACCGCCTGTGAAACATCCTCCTCCGCAATGGGATCTAAACTTAATGTTGGCATCCCTAATTCTACCTCCTTTCGAACCGTCTGCTACATGTTCTTTGAAGTTGTTGACGTGGAAAACTATATTTTTACTGGCTGTTACTTCTGCAAGAAGAGTTTCTGAGATTCAGGCCCTCTGTATTCGTTCACCTTATCTGTTTTTTCATAAGGATAGGGTTTCGTTAAGAACTAACCCTTCCTTTCTTCCCAAGGTTGTATCTCAAACCAATATTAACCAATCTATAGATCTACCAGTTTTCTTTCCTAACTATTCTGACAGAGCTGAACAGAAGCTTCACTTTTTGGATGTCCATCGTCAGCTCAGGTACTACTTGCATAGGACTAAACAAATTAGGAAATCAGACCAATTGTTTGTCTCCTATGCAGAAAACAGGTTAGGTCTTCCAGTTTCTAAAGTGACCTTATCTAGGTGGTTGACTTCCACCATTTCCTATGTGTACTCTCTCAGGGGCAAACAACTATCTTCTAAGCCAAAAGCACATTCGACCAGGAGTCTATCCACTTCTGTAGCCTTTCAGGATAGACTTCCCATTGACACTATTTGTGCAGCAGCTACTTGGGCCACGCCTCATACCTTTGTGTCTCATTACAAGTTGGATTTGGCCTCCAGAGATAGGGCCAGTTTTGGTTCCACAGTTCTCAAGAGTCTGTTCCATTGAGCCACCCAGGATACAGGTGCTAGGGACGCGGTCCCATCCAGCAAGAATGAAGGCGAGATTGACAACTTAACATTTAGAAGTTATGTACCTACCATAACGCGTTCCATGTTAGTTGTCTTCTCTCGCCTTCTTTCTTAAGGCCCCTCCCTCCTTCCCCCTGGCCTGGACAGATCTTGGAGAGTTCCTATTAGATTGCTTCCTCTGGAGCATTGTTATGAGGACTTCTTTTAGGAACCATGGTTCCTAATTATGTTAGGATAGTCTTTAGCAGGGTCAGTTAGCTGCCAAACGAGATCTGAGGTAGTTCCGCCTTGCATCATGGGATATAGGGTTGCCTCGAGCTGGTGAAAGGAGTTCTCGAGCTAAAGCAAGTGCCGAGTCGGAGCCGAGGATCGGCTCCGAACCCATCCAGCAAGAAAGAAGGCGAGAGAAGACAACTAACATGGAACGTTATGGTAGGTACATAACTTCTAATTCACGACTATTGACTGTATTAAGGGTGAATGTAGTGATAAATCATGTTGGCACTCCATATTAAATGTTAAAGAGAGAAAATGGATAATTAATTTGGGAGGTTTGTTCTCCCCAGGTTTGAATGAACATTATTAATTAATGATGTATGATCCAATGGGATTGTTTGGTGGGCTGGTTTTGTGTCTTTATAAGAGGGTTTGCTTAACCCATTAGTTATGGCACTTCACTGAATAAGGCGTTCTGGCCGAAACCGGTTTGGTTTAGGTGGGTTTATTCCCTACACCTATGAGCTATTTTTTGTATTAATGTGCTTTTAGTTTTACTTGATGTGTATTTAAATTTATGTTGCTATTCCACATGCGATGCTGGCTTTATTTTTGACTTTGCAGCTGTATGTTTGGAGCCTATGCACCTGCCGTACTTGCGGGTTGTTTTATTCAGTATTACAGATGCCCCAACCCTCACACACACACACACACACACACACACACACCTTACCCCCTCAGAAACCTGCCTACCACTACTTCTCAGGCAGACTCACACTGACATGTACACTCACACGTGCAGCCCCTCACATACACTGACCCACACACCTCCTAATCCTCCCTTACTACTAAAGTCCCCAGCACTTCTTTTTCTTATTGTTAATAAGTACAACCTTTTGGCACATTTACCACAACAAGACGGAGTGTCTGTGCTAATTTGCACAGGCAAGCGATTCTGTGAAACACTCAGGGTGTAGATGCCTCTCTGGAGGTAGTTTGGGTGGGGGTGAGGTACACGACTGATTGAAATATGCCTCTCCCCTGGATTGCCTCATTAGATTGTAGCATGGCACTGTGACAATTCACCACTGCGCTGCACGTCTTTATGCAAATGCACCATGATAGGGCTGTCTTTGAATTCAAAAAAGGTTAACTTGAGATGTACACATTGTGTACACCTTATGATAAGCTTTATGAATTCCCTCAATGTTTTATTGTTTCATTCTCATAACAGCCATCACATTTTTTTTCTTCCAATACCTTATATTTTATGTTACTTTTAACTGGTAACATATTCAACACAATTCTTCACAAGAAATCCCATGTTTCATAAAAATGATCAAACCTTTTCCTTCTATTTTTTATAGTATAGTATTTTTTACATCTTCTTGTAATTCCTTTATTCCTTCCAGTGATATACAATATAATATTTCTCCAGTGTTGTTTTACTATAATTTTCTGTTTTTTATCAGTCTCATTATCACCTTCCATTATTTTATTTTTATATTTTTCCATCCATCATTTCTTGTTTACTACTGCTTTTCTTTCCTTCATATTTTCATACTACTTCATACCTTACATATAATATTCCCCATCATTTGCAACTCTTCTTGCTCTCTGTCTCTATTACCTTCCTTATTGGCCAGAAAAAATACATAGATGGTAAGTACACTAGAAGATTTTTTTAGATTCAAACCTTCTCTTCCTTTTTTATTGTGTACAGCCTATTTTCACTGGATTCAATGCTGATCTCCAAGTAAAATTTAAAAATATTTTAGCTAGAAAATTGTACATTTTATTTATTTATTTTACATTTGTTTACTGGGGATGTACGACTGGACCAGTGGCCCTTTTTCAGTGGAGGCCCGGGGAGAAAAGCTCCTTTACAAAAAACACAACACAAAAAAATATAGTACCAGAAAACACATTACAGATAATACAAGAAATATAGGCAGTAAAATAAACTAAACAGTGCTTAAAAATGTCTAACTAAAATCATTAACTAGCAGTCTGAAGTCTAACAGTCTGAAGCTAGCATGAAATAGTTTGTGCCATCATACAGAAATGGTTGATCTGTAGGTAAATATCATGGCATAGGTAGTAAATATTTATGAGATGCATGCATGGTATAAAAGCAAAAAAAGAAATGGTTATGTTAGTGTTACTTGTTCTAAACAGTGATAGCTAAGGCAATATAGCAGTAAAGTACAAGAAGGAGGGAATATGATGCATTATAAGAAACTTTAGATGGGTAGATAGAGATAAAAGGAGTAGTGAACTTGAGGTAGGTAGAGAGAATTTGGTATTCATTGAGAACTGGGATAAACAAGAAGTTTAAAATATAGTAAGGGAAAAGATATTGTGGCTGTAAGAAAAAGGAAGAACAGAATAGATCAACCTGGGTTAGTGCAGGAGCAAAGTCATTTGTTGTTTAGGTGTTCCTTAAGTAGTAGTTTAAACTTGGATGTATTGCTAGTGTTTAGTATTGTCTGAGGTGTGGAATTCCAGGACTTGGACATTTGGTGGGAGAATAGAGAATTACCATAATAGTTATTAGGTTTAGTTACTTTGAGTAGTAGTTTGTTGGAGGATTTTAGTGGTCTGTTTGAGTAGGGCTGCACTAAGCTCTTGAGTGATGGACAGTTGTCTGGATGGTGGAAGATGGAATGAACATAAGTTAGTTGGTTGAGGGATAAGAGATGAGGTAGTTTGATCCAGTTTAGTTTATGAAGTACTGTGCAGTGATGTCATCTGTAAGGGAGGTTAGCAGCAAATCTTGTGATTTTTGTTATAACAGAACTCCAGTTTTAGGTCACATTTTCTGAGATTGGTGAATATTGGTGAGACGTAAAGAAGGATAGAGAGAAGATAGGTCCTAACTTTGGAATGTCTAGTGGTATTGGTTAAGTATTGACTTTGTGTAGTGAGCCTAGCTTAATGTGAACCCCACTGATAGTTAGAGTGAGGTGTTTGTCAAATTTTAAGTTGTCAATTGTGATTCCAAGAAGTTTGGTGTGTTGGACAGGTTCAATTTTAGTTTTATTGGTGGAGCTGATGGTGAAAGGGGGATGTTATCAGGTACTTTGCTGTTAGCGAAGAGCATAAGCTTAGTTTTATTCTGATTGAGTATGAATTGAGAATCTGAGAGGTATTTTTTAATGTCTTGGAAAGATTGTTGTTTGTAGGAGTTCTGGTAGGGAGGGAGCTGAACATATGAGGGAGGAGTCATCTGCGTATTAAATGATGGCTGCATGCTGGGTGGCCATGCTGAGCCTGTTGGTGAATATGGTGAAGAGCAATGGACTGAGAATTGTGCCTTGAGGTACTCCTGCTGAGACTGGTAATAGGGTGAAAAGTTTATTTTGCCACTTAACTGCCTGTTGGCAGTCAGTTAAATAGCTGAGAAACCAGAGGAGGGCAGGCTGAGTTAGGTTTAATGCAGCTAGCTCATTTAGTAGCTTTTGGTGTGATACTGTATCAAAGGCTTTCGACATATCAAGAAAGAAGAGACAAGTTGGTTGTCATTTCTTTGCTGGTTGATTGAGTTTATAAAACTAATAAGGGCAGTGGTTGTACTGTGTTTAAGTCTGAAGCCATGTTGAGATGCAGATATGAGATTATTACTTAGTAGATAGTTCAGGAGTTGTCTGTGTAGGCATTTTTCAAGAATTTTGGCTATGGCAGGGAGGATGGCAATTGGCCTGTAGTTTGAGAACTCAGTAGATGTGCCGCATTTGTGGGGGGGGGTGACATAGGAGAGTTTCCAGAGCTTGGGGAAGTATTGCTCAGCAATGGAATGGTTTATTAGGAGAGATGTGGGGTAGGAGATGGCATGTGCTGATAGTTTTAGAAATTCATTGAGGAGTTTGTTGGATGCCAAGGAGGAGGGCTAAAGTTTGGAAAGATATTTTTTGATGGTATTAGTTTCAGTTGGTTTGATTGTAAAGGAATTGGGGGTTCTGCCTAATGCATTAGGAAAAAATGGGGGGGGGGTCTTGTCATTTTTTTTACTAGGGAGAGTATAGAGTTGACAAAATGTGAATTACATTGTGAGGCAACACGATCTGTGGTATTTGTTATGGTTGGAGCTGGTGTTGTGATCTGTCCAGGCTTAAGTAGTTGTTTAATATCTCCCCAGAATTTTTGGGGATTGTTTTGGTGTTTCTGTTGCATTGTTGTGTAGTATAGCTTTTTGTCTTGCCTGATTTGTTTTTCGACAAGATTGCATAATAGATGGTAGGTGAGAAGGGAGTCTTGATGTTTCGTCTTCTGGTGTAGGTACCATGCTGTGTCTCTCTGAGGAGCTGCTTAGTGTCATTGGTAAGCCATGCTATGTGCTTGGAATTAATACAGGTCTTTCTAAGGGAAGCTAGGTTGTTTAGGATATTGAGGTGTTTGTCATTGAAATATTCAACAGCCAAGTCTAGGTGCAGATGTTTTAAAGGGGACTTTGTTGCAGAAGGGATTTGAAGACTTCAGGGGAGAAATGCCCTTTGTTGTGGACAAGTTTGTAAGTGATGTTTTTAGTAGGACAAATGTGGTGCCGGAGAAGGTAAATGGGTAGATGATCACTTAGGCTGAAAGGGAGACATCCAAATTGGTGACACAGTGAGGGTTTGTTTATGAGTGTCCAGTCTAAGATTGATTCTTTTTTGCTATGCTTGTCAAATCTGGTAGGGGATTGTAAAATTTGACAGAAACCATGGAGGTTAATAAAATTGAAGTGTTTATCTGATGAGCAGGTGTACCAATCCATGTTGAAATCACCTATTATTATTGTCTTTGTCTAAAAGTTGAGGCACACCAACAAAGGAAGTCTTCAATAATGTCTGGGTTGTTACCTGGGGGTATATAGATAGCTATAATAATGATGTGTTTTTTGGAGTTTAGTTGAAGGCGGGTGATTAGAATTTCCACATTCAAAAGTTCTGTGGGTTGATTTGACATCTTTCTAGTTTGATAGTATTTTTGTATATTATAACTATGCCACCACTTCATTTATATATCCTGTCATGTCTATGGATGTTGTAACCATGGTTTAGGATTGTACTATCTGGTATGTGGGGTTTTAGCCATGTTTCTGTTAGGATAGCTAAGTCGGGGGAGTTATGGATGATAGTTGCATGAAACTCATGACTTTTGTTTAGTGTGCTTCTTAGGTTCATGTTTAATAATAAGAGATCTGAGCTACTACGTGGGAGATGAGTGGTGTTTGGGGAGTAAGTGTTGTTTGGAGTGTGAGAGGTTTGATTAATTGGTTGAGGTCCTGGATTAGGATGTAAGTCACCACTTGGTTTGATCAGGGTAGAGTTGCATAGAAATAAGTATATGAGTTTGATAACTAGTGTAACATATTTGCACTGTAAATGTGGGGTTAATTGTAAGTGTGCATATCTAAATGTGAAGAGGTCTGTGTTGGAGCTGTTATAAAAGTAATGAGTTATGATTATGTTGTTTAATGGAATATGGGGTGGAGTGCTGAGTGGGTTAATGGGGGAGTAGATAGTTATGACCTGTTGAGTTTGATAAGTAAAAAGGTAAGAGGTTTTCAGCAGAATAAGTAGAAAAAGGTGTTGAAGCAACATTGTGTTTGTATATAATTTGGAGTTAAATGTTGTGTTGGTGAATGGTGTAGAGAGTAGCTAGTGAGGGTATGCTTACTTTAGGGATTGGTTGTAGTGGGGTTAAGAAAAAGTAATCAGTGTTATACTATATGGGTAATGGGCATGGCTGATGTGATTGGATGAGTTGTTAAGAGGGTGTGTTTTGTGGATAGGTTTAAATGTAGGTATGATGAGGGCAGGTGGGATATGGGGGCAGGGTAGGGGACCAAAGTGAGACAGAGCATAGCGAGGCTCAACAGAGCGCGGCTGAACCATATGGTGACAGACAGCAGAAAAAAAATTAGTGCAGCTGTAAGTACTGGCAGGTTCAAACAGGGCAGTACCATAGCAAAGGAAACTGTAAAAAAGATTCTGCAACAGATGTAGTAAGGGAGGGAATGTAAGGAGATGAGTTTTGCTACATAGGCGTTGTAGCTAGTGGCCATAATACTAAGCATAGTTCTGGCAGACAGGAACTGCTGAAGGAGGGTAGCAACCACAGACTTAACAGAAAAGGGACACTCTACTAGAACAGTGAGCACTTAAGAATAGCAGGACTGTGTTAAGTGGGAAGGTGATGAAAAAAGAAGTACAGGGAAGCTAGCTACTGTAAGGGACTGAAGGCAAGGACCAGGAGAGAGGATAGCAGTATGTGAGGTAAACGTGGAGTACACTAATTATGGGGAAGAAGCAGAACAGGGGTTCGGCTCGGTGGTGTATGAGCAGCTTAACACTTACAAGTTTGCAGTAATACAATAGGACATAACATACATAAACTGGATAACTTTGTTGTAGAACCACTAGGTCAGGTTTGGAAGGGAGTATCAGAGCTTTGGCTGAGCATTGTAACTCATGTTCTGCGTATGCCATGTATATGATAGTTTGTCTAATATGTATGTAGTTAACGTGTATATATATTTTAAATAGATTAAAACTCCTTTACCATGATACCATTTTTTAATTTCTTCCAGCATTATTTTTGCTGTCCTACTGCACTTTTATACTCTCAAAATTAATTTCACTCTTAATATACTTATTTCCTTCCTAATATATTATGTACCAGCTATTTTCTTAGTTTCACCAAACATTTCACAATTCATCTTATTTAATTGTTAACCAAGATTTCTTTAGTAATTCCTCCATGTGTACCACCACTTCACTCATCCGTAGCTTATTTTTAGCCATAGTCACTAAGGGGCAAATTCCAAAAGAGTTGCTCTCAGTGTAAGTGACTTACTTTGGTGTAAGCTTTTCTATAAACAGTCTTACACCAGAGCCAGATTCCAAAAGTGACCACTTACACTGACAGCAAGTCTTTTGGAATCAGCCTTTAAGTCATCTGCATATGACAGACAAATTATTAAGTCCTTTTCCCATGTCACATTTTGCTTCTTTCATTTCACACATACATGTTTGAATTATTGCATTCAATACCAGTACAAACTGACACATACTTAATGAGCATCATTGTTAAACTCCTCCCCTCATTTTTATCTTTTGCCCCATCCATCCATTCAGTATAACTTTCATCTCTGACATTTTATAGTATATTTTTTAGCATTCAAAATGTTTTCTTTTTTCTCATATTTCTCCACAATGTTTCACATCACCTCAGGGCTAATCTTGCCAAAAGATTTTGCCACATCAAGTCACTAGCTTTGCTTCCTTATTTTCATTCAAAATCATGTTTGTTTCTTATTTTACTATTATGAACATGTCCTACATCTCTCTCCCCTTGATTCTGCAAACCGCTTCTCATATAACTTTATACTAAGCCTTTTGTATCCTTTTTGTATTATTTTGTAATATTATATAAAGCTTTTTAATCATTTTTTTTTATTTTGCAGTGTAAGTTGTGTCCAATCAGTAAACAATGACTATAACAATAGATGCTTGCTCATCTACATGTTATCTTTTTCCATTTTTGTTTTTCTTTCATCTTTTTTCTATATAAACTTGATTATTCCACCACAAATATCATCTCTTATTTTTTTTCTCAATCCATTCATTTAATATTTTATGGAACATTAATTTCTCATTTTTATTTATATATTTGTAATATTCGTAACTGGAGCCATTTATCCCCGGTGCTGAATTTTCCCTTCCTTTTTTATTATTTCTTCCAATTCTGTCATAGTAATCTTCTTTTTTAGAAACTTCTTAACAGTTTCAGATTTTTTATAATCCGTACGTCCTGTACTAATTCCTTACATCTTACCCCCAAAACATGCCAGTATTTCTATTATTTTTGTCTGCTTAATATTTCATTCTTTTTCAAACATTGCATCCATTTTTTTCTTCAGTTATATTTTTACCTCTTTTCTCAAAAATGGTGCAGCTTCCTCTTTTTTCCTTTAACAAGGTATTTATCTAAAAACATATTTCAACTTGTTTTACAGGTCTCTATTCATGTTGTTATATCCTGACATCATTCTGTTTTTGTCTTTTTATGATTTCATTATATTCTCTCCCATTCATTTGCTTCACTCTTTTTTCTGCAGTCAAAACTACTTTCTTGAATTTTTCTTTATAAGCTGTGTACCAGATCTGTCCAGTTTTCATAATATACTCTCATTGTCATATGTTGTTCCCATAACATCTTGTATTCCATTTTCATGTCGTCTGATTTAGCAGTCTCACCAGTCAGTCTTCTTATTCCTTTTTCTTTTATTATTTCTCTGTCATCCCCTGTTCCAGCCCATACCATTCTGTGATCTGAAAACTAAGCCATAGCTACCTCGCCTGTTAGTTCTCTGATATCTTTTGAATGCAAAACATAATTTATTTCAGTTGTAAGAGGCCCCCTTTTATGTCCATTCTGTATTTTGACCTATTTGCCCCTATCTTACAACCTATTTTATTACTGTAATATTTTGTATTATTTTTCTATTCTTCTTTCTCAAATTGCAGTAAAAATTCTCCCCTCATAAACACTGACATCATAGAACAATGTTTCTAAGTTCTTCAAATATCTTTTCCTCTCCATCATATTCATATATGCATAAACTATAATTATCACATCTTTCCCTTATACTTATTATTACATACCACTAGTCTCTCAGGTACAACTACAGTCACATCTAGTATTTTTAACTCTTCACTTTAAAAAAATCCTATTCCTGAGCACATATCATTCTCTGCTGACCATATAATCAGTTTGCCACACATTGCCACAGTTCTTTTCCTTTTGTCTTCCTTTCCACATCTCTTATCTAACAAATATATAATTTCCATACTTATTTTTACACCATTCAGTCACTACCACATCTCTTATACCATTTTGAATGCTGTTACATGTAATGCTAGTCTTCATTTCCAGTTTGTATACTCTTTTCCTTTTGCCTTACCCACCATCCATTTGATTTATCGTAATTTTCCTATTATTATTCAGTGGCGGATCCAGGAATCTGCAAAAGGGGGGGGGGGGGCGCAGTCTGGTTAGTCAACTATCAGGGTTGGAGTGACACTGTTTTTCGGGGATGTGTAAAGATCACCTGAAGATGCTTTGACATCATGTTTGAAAAGACAGCAATATACATTCAGTTGATAGATATAAAAATGACCTCTAATACAATGTTCATGGAGGTGGTTAACACTAAAAGGTATCTTCTCATAGGCTCATAGGTGTGTACTAGGCTAATGGCCTTGCAGCCTTTATAAGCCTAGCCTATAGGATTGCCTGGCATCTTCTGATACCTAATATAATTGTAATACAGTAAACAACTGTGGTAGACAGGTGGGGTAGTTGCAGATGGGCTGTTTTACCTCCTTCTGCACTCTGAGGCAATCAAACACTCTGAAGTAACAGCAGGTATTCACTGAGCTGGGGAATTTACTCCTAAGTTAGCCACTATAGACAGGATACCTACTGCAGATTAGATGGTACCACTCTGTAGCTAGGATGTGTGCATGTTGCGGATTACTATTGCTTGCTTACTGGCTATTAAAACATTGTGCTCCAGTATCAATATCACTTTCTTTACATTCAAACTTTTCACCTTATTTGACAGGGAATAAAAGTGATTTAAAGTGAACGTTTGAAGATAAGCTAGGACTCATATGATGCCATCCTGTGTGCTGAGAACACACACTTCATGCCCAACTTCAATGCCTACTACTCATTCAGATTCTTTACTTTGAAAGTCCCCATGGCTGGTGGAGAGTTATCTATATACCTCCAGGAGCTCCATCATAACTAGGCTTATACAGTGAAATAATGACCTATAAATGCTCTATGCATTGTTAATGTAAATAAGATAATCTACTACATATTAGCCCATTACAAATCCCCCTTCATGTCACCAGCAACTTATAAAAACATACCTAAACAAACTGAGGTCACCATGCCTCTCAACCTACAGACATCAAAAATACAGACAAAGGCTCTTAGAAAGCAGATACATCCAGCCAAAAATATGGACAGCTAAATTTGTATACCTATTACCTAACATCATAACTCCTACTTCACTATGACTATCAGAAACAAGGTGGAGTAAGGCATCAAAAAAGAATCATGCAGGCATAGTAATTCCAGAGTGGAGGCCTTTCTCTTTTCATAAGGAAAGGTGATGGTGGAATACAGAAGTCCAGGAAGTCATAAAAAGAAAGAAAGAAGCAGTTCAGGAAAAAGTGGAAGATAGAAAAGACAGACAAGGCTAGGAAGGTATACTGGTTGGTTAGCAAAGAAGCTAAGAAAGGAGTTGCAATAGCAAAGAAAATGGCATCAGAGGCACTCTATCAGCTTCTGAAAAGTGACTCAGTAGGTGGCACAAAGACACTGTATAAGGTTGCAAGACAAAGACAGAAAGATAAAGAAAATAAACACCCTTCATAAGGGATGCCAGCAAAAACCTGCTCACCACTGCACAGGACATCAAAGGAAGAGGGAAGGAGCAACTTAAGCACATTCTGAATGAAGAAAACCCCATAAAAGCTGTACTGCCCCAGACCCAGCCTACAATGAGAGAAGAGGTGTCCATCCTAGAAGAGGCAAGAATAGCACTAAGGCAAATGAAGTCAGGGAAAGCAGCAGGCTCAGATGAGGTTACAACAGATGTGATAAAGCAGCAGGCTCAGATGAGGTTACAACAGATGTGATAAAGCAGCAGGCTCAGATGAGGTTACAACAGATGTGATAAAGCAGCAGGCTCAGATGAGGCTACAGCAGATGTGATAAAGCAGCAGGCTCAGATGAGGTTACAGCAGATGTGATAAAGCAGCAGGCTCAGATGAGGTTACAGCAGATGTGATAAAGCAGCAGGCTCAGATGAGGTTACAGCAGATGTGATAAAGCAGCAGGCTCAGATGAGGTTACAGCAGATGTGATAAAGCAGCAGGCTCAGATGAGGTTACAGCAGATGTGATAAAGCAGCAGGCTCAGATGAGGTTACAGCAAATGTGATAAAGCAGCAGGCTCAGATGAGGTTACAGCAGATGTGATAAAGCAGCAGGCTCAGATGAGGTTACAACAGATGTGATAAAGCAGCAGGCTCAGATGAGGTTACAGCAGATGTGATAAAGCAGCAGGCTCAGATGAGGTTACAGCAGATGTGATAAAGCAGCAGGCTCAGATGAGGTTACAGCAGATGTGATAAAGCAGCAGGCTCAGATGAGGTTACAACAGATGTGATAAAGCAGCAGGCTCAAATGAGGTTACAGCAGATGTGATAAAGCAGCGGGCTCAGATGAGGTTACAGCAGATGTGATAAAGCAGCAGGCTCAGATGAGGTTACAGCAGATGTGATAAAGCAGCAGGCTCAGATGAGGTTACAACAGATGTGATAAAGCAGCAGGGTCAGATGAGGTTACAGCAGATATGATAACGCAGTAGGCTCAAATGAGGTTACATCAGATGTGATAAAGCAGCAGGCTCAGATGAGGTCACAGCAGATATGATAAAGCAGCAGGCTCAGATGAGGTCACAGCAGATATGATAAAGCAGCAGGCTCAGATGAGGTTACATCTGATATGATAAAGATGAAGAAATGAAGACAAAAGAGCAGAAGCTAAAGTAGCTCCAACTGCAGAAAAGATCAAAGAACAGATTACAGTGGTTTGGGCACATGTACAGAAAATCAGAAGACAATCTGGTGAAGACTATTTGGGACAGACAGGAAGAAGGTCAGGGGAAATTAGGGCATCCAGCAAAGAGGTGGATGGATTGTGTGAGAGAAGATCTGCGACAGTCAGGCATGAGTGTTGAAGAAGGCAGAATTGAGAGATGGTGACAGTTAACATGATCCCTGACCCCATGTAGAAAATGGGGAAAAAGGGGGTTTAGTGATGATGGTAAGATGGATAGAAGACTGTCTAAAACATAGAATCTTCATATGTCAGTGGCAATTGTCTTACCAAGAAGATGCGAACCCTTTAGTAATTAGATGGGCTACATAGAAGGATTTCCTAACTACCTTGGTGATATGATTGTCAAAAGAGAGATTACTATCTACCCGAGTCCCCAGATCTCTTATTACCTCTTCTGTATTAAGGAGGCTGCCACCTATGTGATAATTCATGGGTGTTTTGTTTTTCCTACACAGAATGACTTGAGGCCATGACTTTGACACCAGGTGTCAGCCTCGGTGAGGCCCTTTTGGAGAATGTCTGTGTCAGCCGGTGTGTCAGTTATGGCTCCCAGTTTGCAGTCATCAGCAAACTTGGTCAGCCATAGTCCTCCTTTGTTTGCCTGTACTTCTGAGAAGTATATGCCGAACAGTATCTGAAACACCTTAATATTATTATGAAACAATACAAAAATACTTGTATTGTACAAGAGTGCGTTTTTATTTTGGCATAAAGGTCAAGTGCGGGTCTTTATGCTAGCTGTTGCTATAATTTGTCTTGCAAAATCTCACATTTCTGTAAAAAAATATATGGCAGTCCTACCTCCATGTAATTTCCATATATTGTAAAATGGCTATATTAGGAAACTTGTTTTATAGTCAAGTCTGTTAAATGTTCTATATATCTAAACTTTGTGCATGCTACTTTTTGAACCAATGTAAACTTGTCACTGTCTCTCTTTACTGTGCCCTTCTGGACTAAACCTGAAAATGATACATTTGGATCCACATTTGATCCCATTTAATTAATGAAACTTAAATATAATGTACATTAAAATGAGCTTGTTCATTGGACCAGCCCTCCTACCCAATTATCAAATGAATAAGTAAATGATGACACATCTCATTTACTATGTTGCCATTGTTTTTAATGGTGTTAACTCCATGGTATGGGATATTAACTTGTACGCAGTTTTTACTGCACAAATCTGAGAGCTAAAAATATTTATTTTATACTATATACCTATTTGAACTTTGCTACAGTATCCCTTCTTGATTACTGCTTTTTTAGTAGGGCATTGAAATTCACCCTTGATAATGCTGTGGGATGATTTTTCTAACCATTTTGGATGGAAACAATTTTTTCTTTTTCTCTAGCCTCCTAAGACTTATAACCTTACACAACTCTATAAGATTACTTTTAGAAATACTGACCCTTCCGGATTATCTCCATTTCAAGGCAATGTTTCCATGTTCTTTTAAAGTGGTCCTTTAAATTCTGTCCGTCTTTACCTTGGGTTCTTCTACTGGACAACTTAAAGACACTTGTTAGTCTTTTTCAATTCAAAGTTATTTTTTGTACTGGTCCCTTAACATGGATGGGACACTATATTCCTAAATATGAACAAGTACCTATTCATACCTGTGCCTCCTTTCTCCTGTCTGTCAGTTAAATATTAGATCATTGTCATATTAGTTGCATCTGTTCTTAACCAATGCTTTCATATTATATTTAACTTGGTATGATTATTTAAACTTACAGTCTTTTGGACTTCTAAACAAAATTATTTGGATGTTTTTGTATTTTTTGAAGACTGCAACATTATCTTACAGTGTTTTTGTAACACTATGGGGCTTTTCTGTCTGGGCCTTGGCTGAAAATAGGCACCTACCCAGTTGTACTTTCCGGGTAATCAAATAAGCACAGCATTATCGCTTTCAGGTAGCAGGGAGTCTCTGACATGTACAGAATGACTGAGTTAAGAAGTTCAAAGGTATGCCTCATAGTTAGGGTTGCCAGCTGTCCGGTTTTTGACCGGACTATCCGGTTTTCAGTGAAATTGTCCGGTGAAAAAAAATCATCAAAACCGGACTAATGAAGTCCGTTTTTTTTATTTTTTTTGTGCAGTCAGGAGTCAAGGGAAAAGTAAAAAAAAACTGAAACATAACGCAAATTCAGTTAGCAGACACACACAGTGCAAATTACCGCCACCACCCGTGTTCTCTCTTCTCTTCCCTTTTCCTTTAAGTTGACTACTCCAGGCTAGCAAAAGGCAGAGTCAGTAACTAGGATATTGCGCGTTGCGCCTTTGTCTAATCTGCTTTGATCACACCAACATCACTCACTTTTACCTCCTGTTGCTGTTAGACAGTAGGCATTCTGTTCTATTTTGTTTAGTTGGATCAGCACGGTATTGCTTTCTATTTCATTCACGGTCCAAGTACTGTACGGGCCGGCTTTAGTCATCAGTCAGCTGTTCAGCTCATGCGTGCGTGCGTGGCGTGCTTATTCCATTCACCAGTGTGGTGGAATGGAAATAAATTGCGCGGAAATTTTAAGCAGCACAGCACAGTTCCAGGCTCCAGCGTGTGATTGAAGAGTAAGAGCCGGCCCAAGACTAGGGGGTGCGTGTGTCACCACCACAACCACGTACGCGGACTGCTAGGTCAGGTGACAGATCAGTCAGATTATTCTCTCTTTTTTGTTTTAATAAGTCAGACATCACCATATAGCAGCCCTGTCCTCAATGACAAAATTAGTAGATGGTGGAAAAGGTAACCCAGAGATACAATAAACACCTCTAAAAAATGGTGAAGATGAAAGAAAAGTCTTAAAAAAAGACAGGATGTCTGTATGAATGGATTTCTTTTTGGTATGGTACAGAAAAGGTACAGAAAAACAGACTGGATTTCATCCATATTATCAATGTTTAAAACATGTCCTTACAAAAGTATATTTTATTCAATAATATTTCAATACCTCAAATTCTCTTTTTATTGTACCATCTTCATTTTCTTCAACCTGGTCTCCTTTGGTAATATATGTTGACTTTTGATATGTTTGAACAGCTAAACACAGTCTGCTAGAAAGATACAGTTTTCTAAGTTTCGTATATTGTAAGTAGTAATCACACATGTGTTCTAAGCATTCACAGTTAGTAAGATGGCAAGAAATGTCATATAAGTGAATGAAGTTATATAAAACTCAAGAAAATGTGGACAAAGAAAACTGTAACCTTACATTTTCACAATGGCTATATTGAGAGTTACTGTCATTAAGTAAGAGGTATTAATTCTGAGTGATATAAATCATGATGAAGCTAATGCGTTCCAGAATTATGTCTAATAATCTCAAGATGATTTCCTGATGAAATTATATCCTTCTGCAACTTTATTATCATAGTCACTGACAGCATCTGTCATCACGGGCCATTGCAAATTTACAAATTTAGAGCAAAATGTGTTTTTGAAGTACTGCCAAGTTTTGTTTGTTCTCTTATTGCTATGACAGCACTGAAAAAAAGCTGTTTACTTTGTGCCTCCATGCTAATTGCTGAGCAACAGCTCTAAAGTAATTGCTTCATGTAATAATTGGCCTGAGTGTGAGAAGCCCACTATACTACTCTAGTGTAATTCCTATTCAGTACACCTAACTCTGCTATTATACTTTACATGTACACCTGTCACCCAGGACACCCTATAACTATACCTCCCTAAACAACTTTATAATATTACAGAATCACTCTCAATATTGTCTACCTGCTCTCATCTTCCATCTAACATTTTGCATCATTCCCAACAGCCTTTCTCCCTCCAATAGTGCCTTGCTCTATATACACTCCAAGTCAGATCCCCTTTCCCAACAGTAAATAAGACATTCATTACCAAAACTCCCTTTACCATTCATCCCTGCAATCTTCTCTTATATACTACAATCAGATTGATATTTATCTCTAATCAATAGTATCATGTTACTAATTTGCTTAAACTCCTCTAACCTCAATCTCTCTATATACATTCCCATTTAAAAAAGTAATTTTTATCTTACTACCCTTCCTTTCTCATACCTATTCTGCTATGTTAGCAGACCCCTAACCACATACATTCAACCTCATTTATATTGATATCTCGGATCTATATTATAGCATCAAATGCTTAAAAAAAGTGAATGATGAATAATTGACCCCATGTAAGCAAAAGCTTACAATCTCAAAAGCTCAGAACAGGGATTTCTTACCAAGGGAAAAAAATCGCTGTTCCAAAAAAAAAAAGAAAGAAAAAGAAAAAATAATTGAAAGAATACATAAAGTGGGGACTTTGCCTCTCACACCCCTCTACTTAAATATATCAACTCCAAGATCGCACTAATCAAAGGCAGTTTTGATTTATTCCAAGTTTTAGTTTAGTACAGACTAGTGTAAAAGTTTTAGTGTAAAATGACCAGACAGGCATGATTTAACTTTGGGTGTGTAATTCAATGAGCTCTCTCAATACACACATAACAGTATTCCTCAGAAACATTGCCAGAATGCCAGTACTTTCTGGAGAAATATAAAGTGCTACTGTCCTCCTTCCCCTTAGGCAAGCCAGTAACCTTTAACTTGTTTCTACAGCAGCAGTATTCCAACTCATTGAGTTTGCTTTCTAGTTTCTCTGTACTGTATATATATATATATATATATATATATATAGTATGTGTATGTTTGTGTGTATTTTATATATATATATATATATATATATATATATATATATATATATATTTATAAAATCTATATGAAAGAGAGAGAAATACATGTATAAAATACAAGTATGTGTGGGTTTAGTGTATTTATAGGCTGCTAATGGTAAATGTGAATTCAAGCACCACAAATAAATTAAAAAAATAGTAAATTCTGAAATTTGCTTATACACTCCTGAAGCATTTTTGCAGGAGATCTTTGCTCTCTATACCACTCAAAGTGGGGCTAGTCCCCCAGTACCCTGTTACTTCGAGACTGACTCTGAGACTGCTATATCCCTGAGTAAGAGGATTACTTTGACATGCCTCTGTTTTCCCTCACATTTGTATTTCGAGGCCTGCATTCCCTAGGATCACAGTTGTGAGAATTTCACTAGGCACCCCGTGTATGTGTGTGTGTGTGTGTGTGTGTGTGGCGTAGTATCACTTAATTCTGACCATTTGATTTCCGTATGCAGATCTCTGCAGTGCTGCTTTTAGTCCTCTGGTTTCATTGAACTAACATGGACAGGCTTTGTTGATAGGCTGTCCTCCTGCTGTAGTTACCACCCGATTTTGGTAGCCTCTGAATAGTCATTGTGGTTATTGTACATTTTGAGAGTCAAAGTCAGAATCTTTTATCCATCTGAGGTTGGTGGTATGGACAACTTTCCATCTGTAGTGGGTTGTCTGTCAGTGGTCCATCTCTAAACTTTGGTTTGGGCATGTGTAATGTTTATGGATATTGGGTCACATGAATGCAGTCTCCCTATTCTACATTTTGCTTTTGTGCCCACACAGTCTTTTTTGTAAGGAATTCTCTGTTCAGTAAACAAGTTGTTTAGCGTGCTATATTCAGTCAGTTGAATTCGAACTTCATGCCCTAGTCTGCTGCATCAATAACTAAGAAGTACGTAGCAGTGCTTACTGTTTTGTGATTGACAGTTTTCATTGACCATCTTTTGATTTCTTACTGAAGTCCAGGATAACAGCTAGGGTTACTCCCATCCACCATGTCCATTCTCTAGCAAACAATGGTAGTTCTGCTGGAATGCATGTATATCAAAAGATATACATTTAATTCAGTTACAATAATACATGTACATTTTTTCCAGCAGGCTACACTGTTGATACATTTGCAGGCTACACTGTTGATACATTTTGACATAAGCAACTTTACAAACACATGTTTAAACACAAGCATCTGTACAAATCAGTTTGATATACAAATGACATATAATTCTTTACAAAACTCCAGCTAGCTGTGTTGGCATAATGTTACACATCCACTGCCCTACTTCACCAGGCATGGCTGGCAGTACTTCCTATCGTCACATCTACTATCAACATTTTTGTATAATGCTTACATTGCCAGTTTCACATTTAACATTATAAGGATTTTCTTTACTCCTGAGCAGCCGGTAGTATTTTCTTGCTTGCTTGTTAAGTGTTCTTTCTGGATACCAATAACAGTAGTCCAAAGACATGCAAATATGTAATGCACATGGCAATTTAAACAGGACAGTGGCTGGAGTATCCAAAGGTGAGTTCTGCAGCTGTTAAGATGGTATTTTACCAGGACAAAACAGATGATCTTTTTGGTACCCCCTCCAATTGCTTATAATAGGGATTACGTAGGGTTGCCAGCTGTCCGTTTGCCCCTAGTCTTTTTGAGAAATACTATGATATATTTGCGCATCTACCTGGGTACTGCCAACTCAGTGTAATGTCTCATCTGAAGAACAGCACATTCAGAGGAGTGCAGCATCCCTTAATACTGCACTACAGTGTCAGTAATGGAAAAAAATTAGTCCAGTCACCTGAAGTGGGACTAGAACTCACAATCTTCTCATCTTCAAGAACCAAAGGCAAGTGTGTCACCTGTTGAACACTGACACTGCAAGTAAACATTTAGAACTTAGCAAGGAGATGATGAGAGTTTGAGAGTCAGGGCCCAGGGCAGGGGTCAGTATAATTTTTGTATGGCATATATTGAGTATTAAGTGTGTGTGAGAGATAGAGGGAAACAATAATAATAATAATAATAATAATAATAATGTAGGGCATCAGATTAGATTTTGGTGTTTAGGGCAGCCAACGCAACTACTCACATTCTTCTTCTTTCAGCTGCTCCCATTAGGGGTCGCCACACAGCGGATCATCTGTTTCCATTTCTTCCTGTCCTCTGCATCTTGCTCTGTCACACCAACCACCTGCATGTCCTCTCTCATCACCACATCCATAAACCTTATCTTATGCCTTCCTCTCTTTAACTCAGAATAAAACAATATGATGACCCAGAAGGCAAAACAATAAAGCACAGAACGGTGCTGCCACTTCCTCTTTTCCTGTTACCTGGCAGCTTCATCTTTAGCATCTTTTTCCCAATATGCATCCATCCTCAGCACATGTCCAAACCAATGTAATCTTGCCTCTCTGGCTTTGTCTCTAAACCTTCCAACCTGGGCTGACCCTCTAATATACTTATTTCTAATCCTGTCCACCCTTGTCACACCCAGTGCAAATTTTAACATCTTTAACTCTGCCACATCCAGCTCGGACTCCTGCCTTTTTGGCAATGCCACTGTCCCCAACCCATATAACATACATAGCCTTCTAGCTTATCAGTGGGACTGTGGGACACCATGGTGTGGGAATACCCGATGCTACTAGACAGTAGACTCTGCCAGTATAGCCTTGCACCAGTCCGGGGACAGACACTAACAAGCAGATGTTCCTTTCATAAGAAACAGATACTTCAGTGATGCAAAAGTAGTTGCACAGTATTTCTGTAGACTCTTTATTAATGCAGCTTTTTGTCTTTAAGTTTAACTAACTCATTATATGTCTGCTGTCACTGTCTGCAGGTACTTTATTTATTAATACTGTTATTATGGAAGACAGGAATAACGGTGTCCGTGTCAACGATAATGAGAGTTTTGGCAGCCCAACTACACGGTCAGACAGGTCTACCCCACCAAAGAAGCGAAAACGAAACATCTGTTATTATAATGCAGAGTGGGAAAGGGAATTTTCATGGATACAAAAATGCACAGAAGATACAAAAGCTAGATGCAAGCTTTGTGCAACATCATTCACTGTTGCATATGATGGAAAAAAAGCAGTTACAGCACACCAAAGCACTAAAAAGCATACTACTTGTTCCCAAGCTAGTGCGTCATCTCAACGACTGAAGACATTTTTCACATCGCCAAACAGTATGGCATCTCACAAAGTATCCCTAGCGGAAATTGCTGAAGTGTATCATGGAATTAGACATCATATTTCATATAATGCACAGGGCTGTGGTATCAAAGTTATGAAGTCTTTAATTGATGACTTGGAAATCGTTAAAAAGATAACCTGCGGCCGAACCAAAGTTTCCGCCATAGACAACAATGTTTTGTACCCATTTTCACTAGAATTCTTCCTTGATAAGCTACATGCTGGTTTGCCATTTTCCATTGCTACTGATGCATCTAACAAAGGAAACCGTAAATTCTATCCGGTTGGTGTTCAGTTCTTCACCCCGCAGAATGGAATTTCTTTCTGTGTTATTGACTTTTACGAGGATGCATTTGAAGACTCCAAGTCCGTTAAGAATCAACTCTGTCGTGTTTTATCAGAATGTAAATTGTCTTGGCAAAATGTTACCGCTTATGCCGCAGATAATGCATCGGTAAACTATGGCATAAACAACTCCGTTTATCAGAAGTTAGTTTCAGAGGAGAATCCTAACATTATTGCAGCACACTGCAATGACCACATTATGCATAACTGTGCGAAAAATGCTTTAAAGGTCATGTCATTTGATGTTGAAAATTTCGTCATGAAAGTGTTTGCTGAATTCAGTAACTCTGCCTTGAGGCGAGCAGAACTGAAGAGCTGCTTTGATTTCTATGAGTCTGAATACCACGAGATAATCAGACATGTTCCAACGTGCTGGTTGAGTTTGTTCAAGGCTCTTGACCGAATTTTGCTGTGCTGGATGCCTTTGAAAACGTATTTCTTGTCTCAAGGAGAAGCTGATTGTCCGAAAGTGATATGGAAAATGTTGAAGGACCAGGAAAACGAACTGGCACCAGACGACAGCCCAACAAAGTCGGAGCTGTATCTATATTTTACACACTTCTTTATGTCATCCTTTCAAGAGACAATTTTAAAGCTTGAGAACAAATCAACAACAGCTTGTGAACTGTACGGTATAATGGAACAGTTTAAGCTGTCTCTGCAGAATAGGACTGATGATAAATTTTTTGGTATGAAGGTAGCATTTGCTCTGCGCAAAAGTTATCTACCACAGCAGTTCATTGAGAAGTTCATAACTGAAGCTCTGAATGTGTACAAGCGAGCAATGACATATTTGAACAAATGGTTTGCATTTGAACATTCCCCATATCGTTACTTCAAGTCACTGTCTTTGACTAGTGTCACAAGATCGCCTTCGCTTGATGAAGTGATTGACATTTGGATGCAAATGCCTCTATCCACCCACCGTCCATCCGACAGCCTGCACGATGAAGTGCGCGCTCTTAGTGAAGTGTTTGACGTTATCCATAGCTGTGCAAGCACAGCTGAGGCTTGGTGTAAGTTTTTCGAGCACTAGTCTGCACCAAATATGTTGAAACTTGTTCAGCACATTCTGTCTGTTCTAGTCTCGAATGCATCCGTTGAGCGTGTGTTTAGCGTTATGAATAACATTTGGACGGATGAACGAAACAGACTTACGCCAGAATCAGTTAAAAGTGAACTGTCAGTTTTCTTTAACCTGCCATATTCCTGCACCGAGTTTAAGTCTGTTATTTCACAGAACAAGCGCCTGATCAGGGCTGCTCAGTCGAACTCCAAATACCACAAATGTGGAACTTCAACTGAACTATGCACTATTCCTAACAGACTCTAAAAATGGACACTCTACACACAGTGCCCAAACTGTGACCACATTCCAACTATGAATGTACAGTACAAGTGCATTTAAAGTATGGCTGTACAATGCCCTGACCATCATTACAGACCAGAGCTGCTCCACAAGAGTTCAGACAGAATGAAAGAACAGGTCTTTGGGAGCATAATCTGTTGTCCACCCTCTCAGTCCATATAGGTGAGGGATGCTCTCAAGTCACAAAGTTTGAAAGTTATGATAAAAAAAAATTCCACAGGCACAGTGGCAGAGTGACAGAGGTTAAGACTGTTTCAAACCCTCAGGTCTACACAGTTCAGTCCCATCCATTGGTTACTGTATAAAGTTTGAATGTTCTGAGTGAGCTTTTTTTTGTCTACTTATGTCTGTTCCTGCCTTCCAAAAATAAATTAGCTGATTGACTATTTTAGTCTCTGTATATATTTAATTGTCCTTGCTCTTGTGGCCTGGGTCATGGCTGAAAAGGGTCAAAGCACCAGTTCATTTACTCAGCAAATGAATATTGCACAGAAGTTAGCCTACTCCAACGCAAATATTAGGCTGCATAATTGACAGATTTCTAACAACATTTATTTACATCAGGAAGCAGCAAACACAGCAAAGCAGGCCAAACTGAACCGAGTCTAATGGATTTGTTGTCAAGACTAGCTCTGAATAGGTTTTCCTACAAGTTTGCAAAGGACAACTGGCCATTTTATGAATGGCCAAATGTCTTTGCCCAACACGATTCAGTTTCTGAATGAAAATTCGGCAAACTGACCTGTGTGAAGGAAGGAGGAGGTACAATGAGGAAGAAATAGAAGGATGGAAGAGGTTACTAGGGAGCAAGAGGAGGAGTTAAGGAGTGAGAATGAAAAAAAAAGACATCTAACATGTTACATGGCACTTCACCACCAGTGGAATCTGGGGAGATGCTTTAGACACTGATTAATGTGAATGAACAACTCGTAAGAAGCCCATGTTTAAGTTGCATATTTACATTTTTTATAGGACATTGCTCTTGTACAAGGAACACTTTTTAAAATATTAGCGATGTTAATCTGAGAAGTTGACAAAATAACTGGATGTGTGAGCTGCACCTATCTCTTTGGCATGTACTTGACCAGACACACAAAACAGCTGGAACATATTTAAAGCTTCCTTACTAGAATAATCCAGTGTCTAAACACATTGTCTTATACAGATCTCCTTAAAGCCCTATCACTATACCGGGTCTCCTACTGAGAAAGAATGTCTGGCATACAAGGCATCCTTGGATCCAGCACTGATTGATGGACCTTTTGGACAGCCACAAAATGAACAGTATCAAAACCATTATATCCAAAAATTTAAATTTTGCTTGTGACATAAATAGGCCATGTGATGTTGATGAGACACAAATGTGTCTCAGAGAGGGTCCCCATGCACTGGAACAAGCTTCCCATTCATGTGGAGCACAGTCCATCCCTAGGCTAGCCCTATTTAAGCATAACGTTGAGTCTTTGAACAATAGGTGGGAAATTGGAAATCACCCTGTTGCCACTGCCAATGTGCAATGCCACTTATCTGTTTTTTTCTGGACTATCCACACAAATCAAATCAATTCTCTGCTCTGGACTGGTAGTCAGGAAATTGGGAAAACACTGTACAAACTCCATTTTTCTGTTTCACAAAAAGAAACAGACTATCAGTGTTTGTTACAATTGGCTGATTTGCTATGCTTTTTTTACAGAAAAGCATAGTAAATCGGCTGAAAGCAGGCATCCGGAACAGAAAAAGAGGGCGTTCTAATCAGCTGATGTCACAGTGATGTCACAAAACGGGCGTGGCATTGATGGGAGAGTGGGTGGGAATGGGTGGGGTTATGGGTGATGCGAGGGGCGTGACCTTAGTCCGGTTTTAGCCACAAAGAAATCTGGCAACCCTACTCATAGTCTGATTAGACTTTTTTTTTTTTTGGGGGGGGGGGGGGAGTGACAAAACATATAAATGCCTAACTCTCTTTAATGGAATGCAGTTATAAATAAAACATGTTTTAATATGCGTTGTAGCAGCATCATGAAACTAAAGTGCAGTTTGATACTGTTCATTAAAGCAAATGCATGTTTCTGAAGACTATTTATCTAAAATATGTTTTCTTTATTTTTCGTTATCTTATCTAGTCTGTACTTCTCATCCACATTTTTGTCACATGTTTTGGTCTGCTCCATGTAAAATGTGTGTATATGTTTTATTCTAGCAACTTTCTTATGTTTATAAGAATCAATACTTAAAATTTGTCCCTTTGTCCCAAATTCTTGAGAAAAGAGGTTGATAGATATGAGCATCTCCAAGCAATTCTGGGCTAAAACTTTTCTTCTATTGCAAAGCATCTTATCTTAGGTTGTAAAAGAAAAGGCAAAATGTTGTAGCTCCCCTACCCCTACCTATACTTCCCAACTGTCTAGAATTTTGTAAAATGTCTAGGTTTATACTTCATGTAACACATGAGTTTAGGGTGAGAAACTATACTGTAGGCTTTAGACAGGTCAAGGAAAAAGGCGAAACACGTTTGCCTGAGTCCCTGTTTTTGTTTATGGTGTCAGTGACTGGCAGTAGAGCAGTAGATGTACTGTATGCTGGGTGGAAGCAATGTCAAGTGGATGTTAAGAGCTGTTCTTGTAGAAGATAGTGAGGAGTTGTTTATGAATACATGTTTTGTTAAAGTCACATTTAGTTAAAACTAGACAAAATAGCTCTGCTACAAACAAAATGCAGAATTTTCCAAAAATACACAAGGGCTGAAAATAGCACTACAAGTGTTTTTTCTGGGGAGGGGACTGAATTATATACACTAATTCCACAGATGCACCAACTCAGAGATGGGAAAATGTCTTAAAACAGGGCATCACAAGTGGCATACAGACATCACACCATCAGTGATTTCCCACAGAAAAAAATTCAACCTGAAATACATCCACAACATGTTTGTGGCTAAACATGATTCTACCACATGTGCTTTCCACTAAAGGAGACAATGTTGCACTTGTTTGCATTTAATCTGAGCCTGTTTTCCATACACTGTTTTGTATCTTTTGGCTTTTTCCCGGTTAAGGGTCGCCACAGCGGAACTACGGTCCGCTAATGATTGCCAATAGATTTTTACGTACTGGCTTGCTGGGCCTAACGTACAACCTTCAACGAGGGAATGCCCATTCACGCATGTCGCCACACAGAAGACGCTCTAACTGAGAATCGAACAGGCAATGTCTAACTGTGAGGCGACAACGCTACCGCAGCACATAGACTAGTTATTGGTAAAGGGTAGGGGAATCGGGGCTGTTTACAGTCATCTGCAAACTTAGTTAACCAGAGATCCTTGTTTATAACCTACAGAGTTAAAAAAAGTAAATGCCAAAAGAAGGTGTTCAGATACTGAGCACTCGGGACAGGACTGGTTGTCTTCATAGAGTACAATGCCCCATTTGGGATGTACCTCACAAGACACTTCCAACAGCTGGAAAGACCACAAATGTACCTCACCAAGGGGATTACTGGCCTCAAACATATGTCCTATGCAGCCAGACTGAAAAAACTCTGGCTGTACTCAGTGGCATATCGTTTACTCAGAGGTGATCTCTGTGTGAACTACAAAGCCATGTCCAACTCAGAATTAATGGATATGCTCCACCTAAAGAAATCCAAATCACTGCGAGCCACGTGCTCTAGTAAGCTAAACCTCACCACAACAATAAATAGAACATGCTGGAGCGACAGATTCCTGTCACAGAGACTCCCCATGATTTGGGAAAAAAATCCCTAATTACATTAGGTAGACCCCCTCACTAACACTCTTCAAGAGAAACCTTGACGAGTGGATGGGAAACAGAAAATACACCCCGGGGATCACATTATTGGCTCTACTCGACAGAGGCATAGTTAATTAATCAATGGGGCAGTGAAAGCTGACACATTCTGGCTGGGCTTATAAATTCCTTCGGGCAGATAGCCTAGTACCAACCTATGAACAAAATAATTGTTCATACGACCCAATATATTTTATCACAAAAATCTCAGGGTATTTGGCATTTTAAGCCCCACCCACAAGATGCAAGCACCCAAACAGGGACCACTCTGTAGAAAGAGGGACAGGTGGTAACTCCACATGGAGGGAGAAAAAAAGGTAAAAAAAAAAAAAAAACACTCCTTGACATTACTCATGCTCCAACAGTGCACTGCGTGTAGTGTTTCATCACTATCCAGACATTAAAAATGGAACGTCTATATTAGACAGTCATTAACTGCAAGAGTATTACCAGTGGGGAAAAAAAGACTGTCACCATATCCTAGTGCGACATAACAGCACTGTACAGCTATACTCAGTACTGTACAAACTGCATGTTTGAGAAGAGAGGAAAAAATACATTTAAAAGAAATAACGAACAAACTGATACAAGCATCACTACAAACACAAAACAACCTGTTTAGACATCCATAGACTAACAATGTTCCTGCCATTCATCATATCTCAGATTCTCCAAGCATACCAAAGCACTGCCCTGCCAAAACTCTGTACACCTTTAGACTGAAGACAAATGTGCCTTCAGTCAGTATTTCTGCTATAGTCCATAAAATAGTCTACTAAACCGCTGCTGGCTGCACCCTTCCAGTACAAAATAGCAATTCACCCACTTGGCTTGACATACAAGAATGTCACATACCTGGCTCTGAACAAAGCCCCAAAAATAGGGACAATTTTTAAATATTAAATTTAAATATGTACTATAAACTTGAAAGTTGCTAGAATAAAAGGTTTTGTGTTACCATGCAATTTCTGAAATATATGAAGTCTGAAACTCAAAATCCTGTCATTATTTATTGAATTCAATACTCACTGATTTGCCACAAAAATCCAGAAAATCACAAATTTTATGAGGAACATAATACAAATTTGAGGCAAACATCTGGACAGTTGAAAGGTATGGTCACACGCCATAACAACAATCCTAACCAGAACATAGACGAACTAGCAAGCAATTAAAGTGGATCAAGCCCTTACAGAACTTGAATTCAGATGATACACCAACTGCAGTTCCACACAAACAGTTAAACACAAGCACACTCACTCAGATGCCAATCCAAGGTAAAAAAAAATAAATAAACTTTTTCAAAAGCAGTAAAATTAATTCTAATAGCATTTAATTGCAATTCTTAAGCAAAATGAGCAGCTACTTGCATTTTGAAGCTACAGTCCTAAAACTGTTCACTTCCATTGCCAATTAGGAAGACAAGAAATTGTTCCCAGGCAAGTAGATACAAAGACCATAACTCAAGTAACAACTCCCTTTCCATGTGTAACAGTCCTGAGTCATTACATAAACATTAGCTGTATGTGTTACTGACTATGCTCGGAGAATCTGTGCCATCAAGGAAACGGGATTTATAACATGGCTTTAGATAATAATAGCAATAAGAAGCACTGTGTTATGCAGTAAAAAAATATTCCAAGCAGGATCGCTAATTTAGGCGTTCTACCGCAAATTGGCATTGCGCAATTACCTACCGACATTTATTTGCCGTTATCTAATCAGAAGACGTTACTGCTATGTTTAAGCGAGAGTTGCACTGACAAAGTTTATAAAATGAATATATACAACTTTAAAAAATAGATGCCTATGACCCAATAAAACATCTTACAAAATAATACAATTAATACAATGGCTGCTATTTCAGCCAGAACTAGTCAAAATGTGCATTATATAAATAATGGAACTGGAATATTCAATGCTCTGATCATCTACAGAAAGCAAGACTGCTTGGAACACAAACACAAAGTTTTTCATTCCATAGGGAATATAAACATCAAAGGGACAAAGGGCTATGCAGAAACATGATTCTGTGGGTGGGACTGCCCATTACATCAATGAGATATGAGGCTGAGTACTCATGTTTAGGTTTTGGTCCGAGAACGGAAAAGGCATTTTCAGTTGGTATAGTGCCCCTTTAAGGGAAAAAAAAACTCAGTGTTTCTGAACACAGTTCCATGCTCACTACAGCAATTCTCCTTCAATACTTGATTCAAGTAACTTGAACAGGATGTCGTTCACCTCTGCAATTTGGTGCTTATCGGAACACATATACTTTGGCATTACATTTTCTGATGTTAACAAAAGCACAGAGCAGTGTATTTCTTTTTTTTCTAACTCGGAGAACAGCTTTAAAAAGGGGGTGGTGTGCGCCCCTGCGCCCATGCCTACATCCGCCATTATTATAATGCAAGATAAAACAGATGTGCAGAACAGAAAAAGAAGAACAGGGAGAATCTGAGACAGGAGAATAATATATAATATGTCCTCTTTGTAAAATATTTAATCTGATGTTGTCAATTTTCATTCTATCCTCAACTGGAGGGTTCAGTTCCAATTCCGCTGTAACTAAGGCTCATGTTAACCAAAACTTCTAGAGATCCTCACTTACTCATAATGCACCAACCCTAAGATACCTCAGATCTCATTTGCTGCTTTTCGTAAAAGACGTGGTTAGCCTTTTCCCATCTTTAATGTGACCTATAACCTGTACAATTCAATTGAAAAACAGACAAATCTGTTAGGGGAAAAAATATAAGAAATAAAAAATGTACAATAAGCTGGTTGCATAAGTGTGCACACCTTTAAACTAATACTTTGTTGAAGCACTTGTGATTAAATTACAGCATTCAGTCTTCCTGGGTACACACCTGCCATCAATTCAAGAGACTCTGATTAACCCCAAATAAAGTTCAGCTGTCCTAGCAGGATTTTCTTGATATTTACTCAGTTGCCTGCTACAGCAAAAGCCATGGTTCGCAGAGAGCTTACACAGCATCACAGGGATCTCATTGTTGAAAGGTATCAGTCAGAAGAAGGGTACAAAAAAATTTCCACAGCATTGGCTATACCACAGAACACAGTGAAAACAGTCATCAAAAAGTAGAGAAAATATGGGACAACAGTGACGTTGCAAACAACTGGACATCCTTCCAAAATTGATGAAAAGACAAGACAAAAACTGGTCAGGGAGGCTGCCAAGAAACCTACAGCAACACTGAAGGAGCTGCAGGAATTTCTGGCAAGTACTGGCTGTGTACTACATGTGACAATCTCCCGTATTCTCCATATGTCTGGGCTATGGTAGGGTTGCAAGACAAAAGCTTTTTCTTACACACAAAAACATTCAGGCCCAGCTAAAAGGATGTGGGAAAATGTGTTGTATTCTGATGAGACCAAGGTTGAACTTTTAGCCACAATTCCAAAAGGTATGTTTAGTGTAAATACAACCCTTCGTATCACCAAAAGAACACCATCACCACGGTTAAGCATGGCGGTGGCAGTATCATGCTTCTGGGTTGCTTTTCTTCAGCTGGAACTGGGGCTTTGGTCAAGGTGGATGGAATTATGAACAGTTCCAAATACCAGTCACTTTTGGCCCTATACCTTCAAGCATCTGCTAGAAAGCTGAAGATGAAGAGGAATTTCACCTTTCAACACAGCAGTGATCCCAAGCATATATCCAAAATCAACAAAAAAATGGCTTCACCAGAAGAAAAATTAAAGTTTTGGAATGGTCCAGCCAGAGCCCAGACCTAAATCCAATAAAACAATCTGTGGAATGACCTGAAGAGGGCTGTGCACAAGAGATGCCCTCGCAATCTGACAGATTCGGAGTGCTTTTGCAAGGAACTGTGGGCAAATATTGCAAAGTCAAGATGTGCCATGCTGATAGACTCCTACCCAAGAAGACTGAATGCTGTAATTAAATCAAAAGGTACTTCAACAAAGTATTAGTTTAAGGGTGTGCACACTTGTGCAACCAGCTTATTGTATGTTTTTTATTTTGTATATTTTTCCCCTAACAGATTTGTTTGTTTTTCAATTGAATTGTACAGGTTATAGGTCACATTAAAGGTGGGAAAAGTTTTGAAATGATTTATTGTGGTCTCATTTTTTCTATCACAATAACCTGAAACTTTAACAGGGGTGTGTGCACTTTTTATATCCACTGTGTATATGTGTATATATATATATATATATATATATATATATAATCAACTGTTACTTAATCTTGTAGTTGTCATTGCTTGGAAAAAGGCCCATCTGGATTTAAAAAAGTGTGTCAAGTGTGGGCACAACAAGCTGCCACTGTCAGATGCCCACACATTATGTGTTTACTGCCTAGAACCACAACATTTACAAGAAGGTGGCTCAATCTGTCACAATTTATTCCTAGGGCTCTAGTTGAACAGAAGAATAAGTTAATATTAAAAGGCTTATTGCTTTCTTCCTTTGGAGAAGCAGTATCTGGGACTCAGGCTCCCAAAGGTAAAGCTGAAGAAATGAAGCTTTCATCTACAAAGCCTTCTATTTCATCCACCTTGACTTCAGGGCCATCTAAGAAAAGACCTAAATTGGATCCTAGAAGGTCCCAAAGTTCTTCACCTTTGGATCTGATGAAGAAAAAAGACACAGATATGACTATCTCAGATCCAAAAAAAAAAAAAAAAAAACAATCAGATCATAATGCTTCGAGTCCTGTAGGTCTCCCCAGGACCAGGTACTCACCTTCCATTAACTCTGTGCCTTCACCTTTTTTGGAGTGGCATGAGTCCAAGTCTCATTCGCTTGCCTTGAGTCATTCATCCAGAAGTCTGACGGAAGAAGATATGGAAAGAATGATCTAGAAGTTCAACTCAGCGCAGATTCTAATGGGAGTCTTGCCAGCTCCTACCCCCCCCCCCAGGTCAGGAGACTGGTCCATCAACTACACCTCCACTGCAACTTCCTCTTCTGATGCCTTCGGTGATTTCAGAGTCCCTGGATCAGAGCCTCCTGGGTCCGTCTGGCTTAGATCCGAATAAAGCTTAATCTTTGCATCTGAAGCTTACTTTCAGTGGTCTGGTTCAGATTTCTTCATATCTGGATAACTCTCAGAGCCAAAACTTCCCTGTCAGATCTGAGGTGTTGGAGTTGACTTTGAAGTTGTTGGAGCCATCTCTGTCCCTCGGAGCCTCAATACTGGATATCTCAGCTTTGGCTTCCTTCTTGGGGAGGTTGCCTTTGGAGTGGGGTGGGCAGCAGTCCAGAAGTTTGCCTTTAGTGCCAGGGTCTTTTCTCTCCTTGGGGCAATCAGCCTTTGAGGTGGTGAAGAGGTGTTCTCTGCTCTGACAGGACAGATGGATCTATCCCCCTCGGATCATCAGCCTTCTAACCTCATGTCTTTGCACTTAGAGCCTCATCTTTCTTTACCACAGGGACAGCCAGTCTAAGACCTCCAGGCTTACCAGCAGGGTATTACATTTTCTTCCGATACCTCACCAGAGCACTCCACAGTGGAGATCCCTAGGAAGAAGTGTAAGAGGAAGCACTTGGACTCTCCACAAGAATCATTCATGGAGGATACAGACTTTGATGAAGGTGAAAGGCTCCCATGATCACCTCCAGAAGACGTTTCATTTGGAGACATCCTTGAGATCCTAAAACAGAGAGGTGGCTGAGCCCCCAGCAACCCCTCATCTGAGGAGTCGATATTCCTGAAGGCTTTTGGTACTGGCCCGTCTACCTCCTGGGTTACTCCGCCTGCCGATGAGCTCATTTATTTAATTTCTTGGTTGGCGTAGAAGGAACCTGACACAGTTGAACCTATACCCAGAAGACTGGACAAGATTCTGACACCACCTTTGAGAAAAGAGTTTTGGGCTAAAGGGGTGCCCGTTGATGCCATGGTCATGGCGGCGGCCACCAAAAAGGAACTTGCTGAACAGGATTCCACTGTTCATCCCCTTAACAGGGAGTCTAGGGTGATGGACCAGTGTGGAAAGTGTGTCTATGCTTTAGCCACCTTCGCCCTAAGGTCACTAAACTATTTGGCACATTTTACTAAGTTACAGAGAGATTTGATCAAGGAACCTTCAAATACCCTCTCAAAATCTGTTTCTCCAGATGTCCAAGCATCTGTGACTTCTCAGTTGGCTACCCTGCAATCTATTTCAAATTCATCCATGAGGCTTATTTCACATGTAGCCAAAGGGAACGTCAAGGGCAGTGGGTTCAGGCATTTCCTTCAGAGACATGCCTGGATGCACTTAAGTGATTTTGCGGAGCCCTTCAAGTCATCATTCATCAGTGCTCCCTTTGATGGCACTTCCTTGTTCGGCCCCACAGTGAAAGAATCTTTATCCAGGTGTGAGAAGGATGTAAATACCCTTTCTGCAGTGGGCGTACTTTTTTCGACCCCTCATATTTTCAAGGAATCAATGAGGTGGTCGAAAGATGTCATTCAGGAAATCCTAGGGTCCTTTCCAGGACACACGTGTAGGAACTTCCCCAGGGGCAGAGGGAGGAACTCCAATGGTCGATGCCACCCCAGTAGCAGAGGAGGCCCGCAAAACCAAGGGTCTAGAGATTCTTTCTTGGATAGACCCTACTAGTTCTCCTGAAAGGAGGCCCAAATGCCCACCTCTGAAGGCAATCAGCAGTCAATTATCCTTGCACCAGACAGTCTGGCTAGACATAACAAAAGATACTCTGGTGCTCAGGATTATTTACAGAGGCTGTATAATACCCTTTTCCTTTCCACCTCCAGTCTCAAGAGAAATCCCTGATGTTCCACCCAGTCAGAGGGAAGAAGCAGCAATTCAAATAGAAAAGCTGCTAGAAAAAGAGTCATCCAAGAGGTCCTACCAAACCATAAAGAATTCTGAACTTACTCAAGGTTCTTTTTAGTGCCAAAGAAAACAGGAGACTGGAGACCAATTTTGGATCTCAGCAACTTGAACAAGTCAGTTCAACATGCCAAGTTTTGAATGGTCACAGTTTAGTCCATTCTCCCTTTTCTGGGGCAAGGGCGACTGGATGTGTTCACTAGACCTTCAGAATGTGTACTATCACATAAAGATGAACAAATGATCCAGAAGGTACTTACGCTTCCAGCTGGGAGCCAGTCATTACCAGTTCAGAGCACTGCCCTTTGGTCTCACCACAGCCCCCAGGGTGTTCACCAAATGCATGGCAATAGTAGCAGCCCACTTGAGACTGCAGAAATTCCTGGTGTTTCCATATCTAGATGACTAGCTCATTACCGCCCTAACCAGGCATCAATTGATAAGGGCAAGAAATCAGGTTCTCCAGACGACTTCTCATCTAGGAATAATCTTAAACTATGACAAATCTCAACTGGAACTAACTCAGAGTTTTAAAGTCATAGGAGCAGTTTTCAACACAAAGTCAATGCTATTCCTCAAGAGTACAAAACTGTAAGATCAAAGTTCAGAAAAATATTTTGCAGGACCAAGATTTCAGCCTGCTTGGTTCTTCAAGCTCTAGGTTCAATGTCAGTGGCGATAATCCTAGTATCTTTAGCCAGATTTTATATGAGAATTCTCCAACGGATGGTAGCAACTCAGTGTTCGATACTTTACCAATACATGTCAACCCAAATACGGATCACTCAGACATGCAAAACAGATCTCAGGTTGTGGATTCAATCAATTAGATAAAGTTCTACAAGGCCATCTGTTTATCCCCCCTCAGCCCAAGGCATTACATAGTGACCACGGATGCTTCCCAGTTGAAGTGGGAGGGACATTTTCTGGGGAAAAAAGTCTAGGGCATGGTCCCCCAAAGAGGCCAACTTGCATATAAGTGTCCTAGAGATGAGAGCAGTATTTTTAGCATTGCAGGCCTTCCAGGATGCTCTTCCTTTGGGGATGATTGCAATTCAAATGGACAATATGTCAGTAGTTTGGTATATCAACAAACAAGGAGGAATCGGATCATTCCCATTGTATAGAGAAGCAGTCAGAGTGTGGCATTGGGCAAGCTCATCAAACTGCTTTCTCAAACAATGCACATTCCAGGAAAGTCCAGTGTGATAGCAGACAAATTGAGCAGGTCCACTCTTCTACCTCATGAGTGGTCTCTCAACAAAAATGTGACGGAAATTATTTTTTGTCAATGGGGCCAGCCTTGCAGTGATCTTTTTGCTTCTCCCCTAAACAGCAAATGCAACTGCTACTTTGCCCTAATCCCCCCACACCCCCCACAGGAGGAATCATCAAGGGATGCTCTACTTCATGATTGCCCCCCCCCCAGTCTACTTTATGCCTACCCAACAATCCCATTAGTTCCAAAATTTTTACAGAAAGCTCTCCAGTTGAAGAGCAAAGTCATCCTCATTGCACCATACTGGCCTCAACAGATTTGGTTTCCCTTCATTTGGCCTCACTACTTCAACCTTGGATTCTGGATTTGATTCCAGACCTCCTGTCTGACTGGATGAGCATGATCGGTCCCGACATCTTAAATCTCAGGCTGACAGCCTCGTTTCTCCAATTCCGTTAATAGCCAGACAACCAATGCTCTCTTCCCCTGTCCAGTATATTATTTTATCTTCCCATAAACCTTCAACACAAAAAGTTTATACAACTAAATGGAAAAGATTTGTTTACTGGGCACAGCAAAATCATGTTGAGCCATTTTCAGCTCTGATACATAAGTTTTTAGTTTTATTTTTTAAAGAAGGGGCTATTTCCTCAACAGTTAAAGTTCATTTAGCAGCAATATCAAATTTTCACATTGGATTTGAAGGTTCTTCAGTGGCCTCTCACAAATTGTGCAGAGCTTTCTTGAGAGGCACTCTACTTTTGAGACCTCTGTTTAAGGACCCTACTCCCTCAACTTTTTTCTAGTAGCCATTACGACTGATAGACAAATTTCAAAGATTCAAGCCTTGTCTTCAAAACCTTCATACGTGATCTTTCACAAGGATAGAGTGACAATACGAACTAATACCTCCTTCCTTCTTAAGGTGGTGTCAGAATGTACTATGTCAGTCCATTAATTTGACAGTATTCTTCCCCAAATTTGCTAACAAAGGCGAATGCATTTTACATTTATTAGATGTTCACAATTACGTTTTTACCTGCATAGAACAAAAAAAATCAGAAAAACAGATCAATTGTTTGTTTCCTTTGCAGAATTGAAATTGGATAGACCAGTTGCAGGTAACCTTAGCCAGATGGCCAGCTGATTGTATTTCATTTATCTATAGCAAATTGGGTATTACCTTACCACAACTGACACAAGTTCATTCAACTAGATCCATAGCAACTTGTTCAGTTTTTCTATCCACAGCGTCTGTGGATGACATCTGTGCATCAGCAACTTGGGCTACTCCCCATACTTTTATTACTCATTACAAACTGGATCTGATCTCCAGGGGTAGAGCATCATTTGGTTCAACTGTGCTCAGGAATATCCTTCCTTAGAGTCCACCTGGGATTATTGGTAGCAAGGGACTCTGTCCCAACAGTTGAGGATAGAATGAAAATTGACAACATCAGATGAAGAAATTATTTACTTGCCATAACATTCCATCTGTGTTGTCCATTTTCATTCTTCCTCAACTTCCCGTCCACTAACACCCATCCTTTCTGTTCAGAAACTTCTGGACAAACGAGCTGTTAGAGAGACATCATTGTCCTTTATATTGAGCACCAGTTATAGTCTCTTCCTTTATTGAGCACATGCAATTTTGTGTCTCCTATATTTATGCATGTTAAACATACCTGTTGTGGTAAAATCAGCAAACAAGATCTGAGGTAGCTCAGGGTTGGTGCATTATAGGTAAGAGAGGAGCTAGAGAGCTTTTTGGTTACCACAAGCTTTAGGACGTAAGGGGAGGTATGTGGGAGGACAAACTGGAATACAAAGAATTATACTGGCAGATAGTTTTGGAATGTAATAAACCTCCGGGTTTAAATGATTTTTTATCTATTAAGCCAGTATTAAAATTGAGATCAGCTAAACTTTGAGACATCAATTGTATTTACCACTAAAGTCACTAGGTGGCAGTATTGTCCCACATATTTATACATACATTTATTGTTGTGGAGCCTGAGTTAGATAAATCAGTGATTTTAAATGTTAGTTATTGGTAAAACGAAGTATATGTTTTTTATTTACTTACAATGGTAATAATCATGCATTTTTTTGGTTTTGTATGCATTTTTAACTTCAATTTTGAATATGTACCCACAAGTACTATGTTTAGAAACGAGTCTGTTTCTTTATATGGTTCATTGTATGAATTGCTTGTTGTTTTTAAATGGACTGATAATTAATTTGCTAATTGGATAGGGTATATAAGTTGGCAATTAATTTTAATTTGTTGTATTGATTCTGATGAAGACCTTTGTCGAAAACGTACTAGGATAATTGCGTTATTCCATCATATTGTGTTACAAGAATAAATTCTTTTGAGTTTCCAACAGTGCTGTGGGCTTCCCTTGTGGTTGTTTGGGCAATTTTTTACGTTTATCAGTGACTTATTATTGCTTTCATCTTCTTTTTGGTATTTTAGTAATAGCTGAGTCAGATCCTAGGATTGGATCAGAACCCAACAGTTGAGGAAGAATGAAACTGGACAACACAGGTGGAACATTATGGTAAGTGCATAACTTATTTTTTATTTGTTTACCTGACTAGAGCACTAATCTCTGTGGACATTTTTCAGACTCTTCCCTGGAGTGCTGCTTGGTTAAGTGACTTACTCAGAGTCACACAGTTAGAAAATGGAGACTGAGGGAACCAAACCCTATACCACTGGACCACAGGAAACAGCTCATTACCAGCTCCCTAATTCTCTGTGCTAACTGCCAGACATTTCCTACCTCATTCCCATCATCCTTCTCCATACTAGTTACGTTTTCTTCTTCAGGTATTGTCCCCATAATACGTTTTCCACCAATATCTTCAGTTATATTATCATCAGGTTATCTTTCTTCTGAAATACTCTTCTTTTTCTAACCTTTCCTTTGCTAGCAAATCTCAGTCAAACCAGAAATGTCCAAATTCTTTGTATTGCCTATACTTAGTCTTTCACTTTTCCCCACACTGATCACATCTTTTATTACAGTTTTGCACCAAGTGCCTCTCATTCCCACAAAAAATATAGTTATGGTAACCCCACAACCTCATTGTTCCCCATTCCCATTCACTATTATAACGTTTAAAGTATGTTGCAGTTTTCCTTCACACACACATCCAGTATCACCAGTACCTCCCACCCCCATCCAAATACTTTCTTCATCATACATTTTTTAACCTCATGTGCTTTATTACAAATTTACAGATAGAATTCTATGTTCGATGTTGTGCATTGCACATTTTTTCTTCCTGAAGTGCGTGCCCAAATTATTAAAAATATATTCATTCTGTGTTGCCAATGAGTTATTTTTCTCCACTTCATTTATAGTTTTATTTCAAGTAAATATTTCAGATGCAACCTAACAAAAGTCTTCTGTCTCTGTGTTTTAATGCTCTTATATCCTTTACTTTAAACCACAAAGGTAAAATAATAGTGCCCATAATTTCTTACCTTTTAATAGTGTCACTATTCTTTGTTTTATTTCTTGCCACCAGTCTTCTTTTCTGGTTTTGTTGTCCTTACATCAGTCCTTGTCTTCTTGCAGTTTCAATTACAGCATCAGTCTTGCATTTGTTTACCATTTCTGCACATCTTACTGCTCACAACAGCACCCTGCTGCAGGGGCATGCCTTTAAATTCAGCTTCTCCAATGGCCAAGCATACCCACAAGCTGCTGACAGCACCTTCTGGTAATCCAGCTCCTTTTCACGATTCATGTGGCAGCATATCCTTTGTTACCTTTACCAGCATGCAATCCACCATAATATCCCAATTTGCATCCTCATCAGCATTCAACTCACATTGATTCATCTTCTCCATCAACACAAGAGTTTTTGGACCTCCTTCCTCCAACTCTGTCAAAAGAATCTCCTCTCTTACACAATCTGTTTGTAGTAATTCAGTATTCTGCATCACTCGATTCTCAACCTCCTGTCTCCTTTCTTCCAATGTCTTGGAAAACTTTGACCTCAGTAGCAGCCCTCTGGCACCTTCTATTAGCCAACAACAGTAGGAGAAGGTCCTTAGTGGTCTGGACAAGATTCCCCTAGGTAGGAGTATGAATACCACCTCAGGTCTTCCATGAAAAGACGGCACTGTTCTAGTGGGAATTAGCCGGTCCACAAAGAGGAAATAAATATAATGAGCCATAATTTGATCATCTGCAGAGTGCTTGAATCTTGCCTGCTGTTTTAAAGCTCCAGTTGAAGTTACAGAATGTGAGAAGTAATCAGAGAGTATTTATACGTAATAGGTAATTACTAGGCTAATGATCCTAGGAGGCCTTTTTTAAGCCGGGCAGTGTTTATCCAAAGTTGAGAAACAAACCTGTAACTTGTGTCTGTGAGGTTACTACCTTACCCGTCAAGCCAACCATCCCCTTTCTTCTGTACATCATCAGTTGTATGTGAGGAGCTAGTATCTGAGACAGGAGGGCTGGGCCTCAGAGAGGATGTAGAAAATGGATAAAGTCTGTTGAGGTAGTTAATGTACTAGTGTGTTGTAATTAAAAAAACAAAACAATACTTACAGTACTTAGAAGAGGGTACTGATGCAGACCTCCATAATCTGGAAGGTGTAAAGCCAGGATGCCAGCTTCACAAACTCTACTAATATATTAGCTAAAAGAGAAACCTGAAGTGAAAGACTTCACTAAGCCTGTAAAATGAGAAGAAGGGAAAAACAAAGCATGCTCATTATGTCAATCACTGCTGTGGTAGCTTTAGTTATATGGGTTGCATCCTTATATCCTGCATAAGATATAATGGCTGGCCAGCTTCTAAAGCTTCAGGAGACCTTCCATGCACCCAAATTGTTAGTCTTCTCGAGCTAAGCTGACTAAAAAGACTGGTTTGGGAGCCAAGCCTTTCAGAGCTTTCCTGCTGTTATAGAGGGGCTCCTCTGCAGTCTTTCAAGTATCGACTGTAGGTTTGTGCTGTTTGTTTACTAGGCAGATAAGTTCCTTTTGGGAAAAACCTTCCACATAAAACATTTATTGTTTTAATCTACTTTTTTGCTTTGGAAAGTTATTTTTTAGCTTAGATTTAGTGTTTTAACAAACTGTCATGAAACTTAACTGTACTTTAAAAAGGGAGTGCACTTTTTTTCCTTTCAGTTTAAAGGTTGTTTAAGGTTGAAAACCATTTTTCTGTGGAGGAATTATATTTGTTTTACTTTCTGGGGAAGACAAAGTGTTTTAAAGTGCCTTTTATCATATTTTTATGAGAAAAAGGTGACTTTTAATGACTTTAAAGTTCTACTGGCTTATGCTACTTGTTTTCCTGGGGAAAGAGGCACCATTTTCAGACTGACCATCTCCCAGTCAATCCTTCTTCCAGTCACAAAAAGAAAAAAGATAAGCAAACAGCCATTGCGCCCCAGCAAGCTAGCAGTTTTTCTCAGCCAAAGGTGAGTGATTGCTGTGGCCAAAACTGATTTCCCCAGACCATTTATCTTTTACATGTTTCCCTCTGGTGTTGTACCTACAGACACTATGGACCCGGTGGTTAGTCATGTTCTCTGCAGCTTTTGGGGTTCCCTCAATGTGCAAGGGAGGGCCACTCTTGTCAGTCCTGGGAAAGGGAACATGGAAGACTTCCCTGTTTAGTCATAGGATCATAGGAAGTTACTAGGCTAATGGACCGAGGGCCCTTACAAGCCTAGCCAAATTTTACCCTTGTTACCATGATCAGCACCTATTGCCTCTATCCAAGAGGGACACAGGTGAAACCCCTAGGGTGAATTTACGGTTACCCATCCAGTGTGAAGTGGGAGTCTATTCTAAAAGTGTAGTAACCCCTGGGAGACAAATCTGTTCCTCCAGGAGGTTCTATTGATGTCACATACCAGGTTTAGGTCTTTAGAGTGAGTAACCCATGTGCCATTGACTTGCGGATGTGCAGCATTTCCAATAAAGAGGGGTCAGAGATCACCTTATATGCAAGGCAGAGATCACCTCTGAGTAGTCTGTATGAAATAGAATAAAGTGACAGTGATTTCAGCCGATCCACATAGGATAGCTGCTAAAGACCTTAAATTTTCTTTGTGAGGAACCTTTGTGGTCTCTCCAATTGCTGCTGGAGCTTTGAAAGGTACATGCCAAAAGGGATGTTTACTCAGTTATTGGCCTAATGAGTGAAGAGTACAGGGAGGTGATACCTTCACTTTTTCTTGAGACAGTGCCCTTACTTATAAGGTAAGCCATATAGAATGCCCTTCTTACCACTCTGGAGACATGGTGATCAAAGGCAAGGTTGCTGTCAACCTGAGCGCCAAGATCTCTCACCACTGAGTGCGTACTTAGGGTATTGCCATTGATGTGGTAATTTGCAGGAACATCGCTCTTGCAGAAAGGGATGATAATACATTTTTTTGCATTGAGTTTGAGGCCATGACTTTGGCACCAATCGTTTGTTTGCATAAGACCTTTTTGAAGGCTGTTAAAATCGTTTGGAGATTCTATGACCGCACCCAGTCTGCATTCATCAGCAAACTTTGTCAGCCACAGTCCCTTGGTTTTAGCTTATACTTTGGAGAAATAGATTCCAAACAGTAGAGGTCCTAGGACCAATCCCTGTGGAACACCACTGGTAACAGGTCTGCAGTTGGAGGTGGATTCCCCTATTTTGACTGTATGGGTTCTATCAGAGAGCCAGTTCACAATCCACCTTACGATATAAGGTTTGATGTCTAGCTGGGAGAGTTTGTCAATGATGTCTGAGTGACAGACAGTATCAAATATTTTGGCCAGGTCTAGATAGGCTGTATGCATAGATTTCCCCTCGTTCAGGGCCCTTGTGACCGTCTCAAAGAAGTCCACCAGGTTTAACAAGCATGATCTCCCTTGACAAATATAAACGGGGTAGGATCTAGTGTTTGGAGATTACCTATATCTTTGTTGATAAGGTCCATGATGATTCTCTCCATGGTCTTGCAGATAAGGCTAGTCAGGCTAATAGGTCTGTAGTTCCTGGGGTCAGTAGAAGCACCACCTTTGTGCAGGGGGATAACAGTGGCTGTTTTCTATTCAGCTGGGATGAAGCCAGTGCTTAGAATGTGATTTAAAAGAGTAGCCAATGGTGATGCTAATTCTTGTTTGAGCCATGTAGGACCCGACGTGGGATGTTATTAGGTCCCATTGATGCTGTGTTTTGGCCTAAGAGAGGGCATTTACGACCTGCTCTTTAGAGATACAAAATAGGGGACAGGTGGTAGGGATGTCATGAAGTATGTGTGGCGGGGATGAGGAATGAAGTTTTCACTGAACCTGTTGGCTAGCAGGTTAGCTGTGTCCACCGGCTCAGTGTATGTGTTACCATTACCTACCAGTTCAGTGTAAATCTGAGCCTTACCTTTTAGGTTACAGATGTAACTAAAGAACACCTTATGGTTGTCATTGGTTGAGGCAACTAACATGGATTCATAGTTTGCCTTGGAGGACTTCACAAGACGTCTTATTTGCTTATTTAAGCTGAGGAGGGAGTGTCTCCATTTTAGTGCCCGCTCCTTCTTACTCTTGGACAGCAGTTTCTTCCTTTTATTGTAAAGCCTGTTAATGGTGGTTGTCTAGCAGGCAGATTTGCTTTTCCTTGAAGAGCTTGTTTTGGTTCTAACAGGTACTGCCTAGTCAATGCAATTATACAGGTGCTTGTATAGGGCATTGGTGCAGAGCTCGGCATAGTTACCGGTTCTGTCTGAGGGGAGAGGTGCAATGAAGCTATTTATACCATCCCATAAGAGGTTATAATATGCTTTGGAGAAGATTTTTAGTCTAGTTGCTGCTAGGGGAGGGGCAGGTGTGATAGTTATCTCAGATGACACTGATTTGTGATAAGATCTCACAAGGGATGAACTCCCAGTCGGGGAACTACAGTGGTCTCCCATATTTATAAGCACCAGGTCCAGGATGTTGCCCCCCCCCCCCGGTGGGAGTGTCAACCAGCTGGTCCAGGGCTTAGGAGTTGACAAAGTCGAGGAACCTTTGGGCAGGTGAGTTTGAGCCCGAGTTATTTACCCAGTAAATGCTAGGATAGTTAGTCACCCAAAACTATTGTGTTAGAATGTATCTTGATAAACTCAAGTTGATCCAGATAGGCAGAGTGGGTGTCCTGATTCATGGAGAGGGTACTGTAGCCGACAGTTGATTGCACCTGAAGTATCTCTAGGGTGTCATACTGTTTGACCAATCTGGAGGTGTATTTATCCTTGATGAATATTGATACACTGCTCCTTTAGTCCCAGTATGGCTGGGGTGCTTTCCACAGCCTTGAACTACACAAATGTCTAATTCCTTCATGGTGAGAACTGCTTCCAGTGAGTGCAGTTGCATTTTTAAGACTCCTAGCATTTAGCAACATGACCTTGAGGTTATTTTTGATTGGTATTTTTACGTTGGGAGTTTTGTCCTTGAGACACTGCCTAAAAAAGCACTATGGGGGTGGGAAGAGCCTTAGACAGTAGTTGAAATCCCAGGGGTTACAGATGAAGACCATCTCTGGCAAAGCATCGAGGTCTGTCGATCATGTCATCCCAGGCTGACAGATACTGGATCTCCTTAGAATGAAACCAAAAACTAAGCCAGTTATTGAAGTCAATAATTTTCTGTTTGTACTGAGGCATCATTCTAGGAAAAGGTAAAATGCTGCTTAAGGCTAAGGACATACCTGCCTGAGACACACATTAAAAGCTCAGTCATGTCTGTCTTCATATAGTCATGAGAGGTACGTCTCGTCGTTCAACCAACATGGACTGTGACATCATAATGTTCCTATCCCTGGGAAACTGCGACTGCCATTAACAACACCGCTGGCCCCATTTTTCCTGTCAAAAAGAAACAGAAAGCTAAGCAGGTAAATACTTCTAAAATTTAAAAATAATACTGAAACAGGTACCAAACACCAAAAACTCCAAATCCAAATGAAAAATTCACATAAACGCCCCCATAAAATATATTTTTAAGTAATCTGAAGTTATTTAAATATTTTATAAGTTAATAACATGTTTTAAAACTTGTTTTTTTAAACAGCATTTTAAACTGTGCATTTTCCTAACAATTTTAATGATTTAATACATGTTTCTGTGTTTAATATTAATGATATGTATTACTGAGATAGCTGACTGTGTTTCCATTGGTGGTTTTCTTGAACAATTAAGTGATTGAGTTATATAAGGAGATCATTTTATTTATAGCTTGCATCTGATGAAGTCTTAGCAACCTAGATGAAAATGCTGTGTGTGTAACTGCGTTTATGTGTTTAAACCAGCTTTTGGATCTGTCATTGAGCTGGCTATTTTCCTTTGTCTGTGGTACTATTTTCGTTTGGATTTGGAGTACTTCTAAAATTTCCTTAGACAGAAGTAGTTTACTGAGTCTTACTCAGGGTTTAATTCAGGCTACTGATCCTTTGTATAAGGTGGTTTCTGGTGAAAGAGGGATGCATCTTTTCTTGAAGATATTCAAGATTCTGAATCTGGATAGGCAGATGAAGGGACAGATACAGGGTTTTCTCCTCAGATTTCGAATTTAGACTCGGAAGAGATCTCAGTTTCTGATTCTGCATGTGGGGGTTTCTGTTTCTCTGAGGCTATTTCTGGAATGTGACATTGTTTTCACCGTGAGAACACTGAGGTTTCTGTGTCCCTTAGAAAGTACTATGAGCTGTTACTGAAGAAATTTCTAGAACCTTCACCCATTCGTCTAGTACTGTCAGTTTTGGTGAATGTAGCCACTACCTGCAATTTTCCTGACAGTCAGCCTGCTATCCCTAAAAAAGCAGATAGAATGTATAAAGTTCCTCAGTATTTTTTTAAGTTTTTATACGCTTGTCCTAAACCTGACCCAGCAGCTATTGCTTTAGTTAATCCTACTGCTGCTAAAAATTTAGTTAATTCCAAATCTACTTTTTCTGGTAAGGATGGGAAGATTATTGATAAGTATGGGAAAAAGTGAATGCTTCTGCAACATTGATTTTCAGAATTTTTAATTGTCAGGCTTATTTGTTAAGTTTAAGTAATGGAGAAAGAAGGAATCTTTCAGCTGCAGTTGCTTCTTATAAGGACAAATCTGCATTAATTAATTCAGTTTCTTCCACCTTACAGGTCATACCCCACTGTTTAGTGTATATGACTCAGCTGATACTTCTTCCAGGGCTATGGCCACTGGTACTGTTTTGAGGAGGTTTGCCTGGTTGCATACTTAGAATCTCCCAAATGATATGAAAAATGAGATGTTAAATTCTCATTTGGATAGAGATTTAGATTTTGGTTCCTCTGCTGCAGAGGTTATCAAAAAGTCTAATGAATGGGGAAAGTTGATACAGGGAATCCTGTAAGATCTTTCAGTCCTCCTTCTCCAATTTCTCTAAGGAATTCTGTATCCCTTCATTCAATTTAAAAAAAAAAAAACAATCTCAGCAAAATGCGGGTAAACAGATGATCTGAAATTCTTTTCTTCAATTGCTCTTCAAACTGTGAAAACACGGATCTGGTACGGATGCTACTTGGCCATATTTTTCCAGCATTGGATCTGAGCTCCAAGCTCCACCCCTACCCATAATACTCCTGTCTCCTTCCTTCCCCCAGATCTTGTTTGCCATTCTCGTTGCAAGCATCGTGGTCCGCTGCTCCAGGGTTTTCTTTGGGTAAGTGAGTAAAATCTAAGTGAGTTAAATCCTCTTTTTATCTAAAATTTTTCTTTATGTCCTTTACCTACTCCTACCCTTTCGCGTTCAGGTGTCAGTTTAAAAAAAAATCTTTGCTTACTCTCGCTTTCATTGTCCTATCTCTAAGTGTGTGTGTGCATGAGGTGTATTTTCTGTTTGGACACCCTCCTCTCTTACAAAAAATGTCAGAGACACCCAAACCAGATTTCCATAAGTCCACAGAGTGTGGCCATAAGCTTTCCCCAGCTGTGTTGCTTGCTTAGGGGACCCTCATCTCGTTTCCTCCTGTTCTATCTGTGCGGGGTTTAATGCCCGTGCATTGATTGACAGGAGGAATAAACGTATACTCAAGGGCTTTCTCCCTCCACCTACTACAGGGGTCCAGGCTACCCCTTCTGCTTCTGTCTCTGCCCCAGCCTCTGGGACTCAACCTCCAACTAAGAGGACCGGGGACAGAGAGAAGTGCAAGCACTGAGACAGGCCAAGGAAGTGATCTCCTGACTCTCTTCCTCAGCTGACCCACCAGCTAAGCTCCGTTCAGCTCCTAGCACTGACTATCCCCGACTCCATTCTCCTTTTTTTCCCCAGAGCCAGAGGTGCCTCGGAGTCGTTCCCCAGTATCGGCGTCACCTCATCACCTCTCTAGGCCAGTATTGGTGGCCTCTTCTTCCAGATCTATCCACAGCCTTTCCAAAGCCAAGGTGGACAGGATGATGCAGGGATTCATCTGCACTCAGTTACAGATGGGAGTCTTGCCTGCCCCCTCTTCCTCCAGAGCAGGGGGCATTCAGTCCACCCTCAGCTCTATCACTCTTTCTCCGATCTGACCCTCGGTTTTGGAATCCTCAGGTGTTGAGGGGTCAGCGCCTATGGTACTGGTACCTCGATGCTGACCATTGGCTTGAGCAGGTCGGCTCTGACGAGCTTGGAGCCGTCCAGGTCTCGGAGCCGTAGCCTCAGTGCCGGATCTGAGGGGGTGGTTTTGTCCCCTAGTTTTTCTGAGCAGAGCCTTCCAATCAGAGTCTCGGTGCCTGATGATTCAGCTCCAGCTCCCCTGTTGATCCAGAGGATTATGGACCCGATCATAGCCCCAGCTCAGAGGGTTTATCCTCCTTCTGCCTTTGACGTGGTGGAGAGGGTTCTCTTGATCCCATCAAGACCCTTGACGATCTCGTCTTCAGAATCCATCCTGGCTTCCTCTGTTTCTGGTCCGGATTCCACCATCTTGCCACCCTAGGGACAGCCTGCTGCCTCTCTGCCCCGGGGAGTTCCCACACAGGAACAGTTGGATGTTTTCGAGTCCTCCCCAGAGACCCCTTCTGAGGAGGTTCCTCAAAAACGCACATTTAAAAGGAGGCACTTAGACTGCCCACCGGAGTTTCTCATGGAGGACACTGACTTGGAGGAAGAGGATGTTTCATTTGGAGACATCATGGAGATCCTGCAGCAGCATGGGGGGGGGGGTGGCCTGTCCAAAAACCCAACCTTGACGAGTCGGTGTTCCTGGAGACAGTTGGAGCAGGACCCTCTACTTCCTGGGTGTCACCTCACGCAGATCGTCTGGTGGGTTTTGTTACATTTTGTGTGTGGAAGGAGTCCGACATGGTAGATCCTATCCCCAAGTACCCTGATAAGGTCCTCAGCACCAATATCTGCCATGGTTTACTGGTAAATCACTTTTTGTATGGAGTGCAGGGTCCTGGGTTTGAGCTTTGCAGAGGCAGTTTATTTGGTTGGGAGGGTGGCCTAATGGTTAAGGTGTTTGCCTTACAAACACAAGGTGCAGGGTTTGAGTCTCACAATGGATAAGTGGCTAGGCTTAAAATGACTCACAAGGGCAGTTAGCTTAGTACTAACCTATGAATCTACTGATAAACCACACTGGTCAAAGGGACCCCCTGTCGATGCCATGGTGGTGGCGGCAGCCGCCAAGAAGGAGCTCATACAGGAGAGTCTGCGGTCCACCCACTGGACCGAGAGTCTAGGACCTTGATCCATTCTGGGAAGTGGGCCTATGCTTCGGCAATGTTCTCTGTACGTGCGCTGAACTACATGGCACATGTTATTAGGCTTCAGCAAGACCTAGTGAAGGAGATCGCCGTGTCTACCCTAGGGTCCATGTTAGCAGAGGATAGGAAGGTTTTCCCCTCTTGAATGGCCTCCCACATTTCTATTGCCAATATCTCTATGTGGCTTCTCTGTCATGCTACTGAGGACACCGCCAGAGCTACCGGAGCAGGCGTTGTCATCAGGCATCACACCTGGCTCCAACTTTGTACCTTCTCAGAGCCCTTCAAGGTGTCATTTACAAATGCCCCATACTATGGTACTAACCTATGAATCTACCGATAAACCACACTGGTCAAAGGCACCCCCTGTCGATGCCATGGTGGTGGAGGCAGCTGCCAAGAAGGAGCTCATACAGGAGAGTCTGCGGTCCACCCACTGGACCGAGAGTCTAGGACCTTGAACTATTTTGGGAAGTGGGCCTACGCTTCAGCAATGTTCTCTGTATGTGCGCTGAACTACATGGCACATGTTATTAGGCTTCAGCAAGATCTAGTGAAGGAAGTCGCCGTGAGTACCCTAGGGTCCATGTTAGCAGAGGATAGGAAGGTTTTCTCCTCTTGAATGGCCTCCCACATTTCCATTGCCAATATCTCTATATGGTTTCTCTGTCATGCTACTGAGGACACCGCCAGAGCTACCAGAGCAGGCGTTGTCATCAGGCATCACACCTGGCTCCGACTTTGTACCTTCTCGGAGCCCTTCAAGGTGTCATTTACAAATGCCCCATACTATGGTTCCACTTTGTCTGGAAAGATGGTGTGCAACACACTGATCCAGAGCCAGAAGGATGGGAAGATTCTGTCTGCTGTTGGAATCCGCTTCTTAACACCTGAACAATCCTTCTCCAGGAATCAGCAGGGAGCGAAGAAGATGTGGTTCTGGAAGTCTCAGGGTTATTCCCAGGATGCCTGGGACTCGCATTCCCCCAGAGGCAGACAGGGATTCGACAGATGATACCCTCACGGCAGAGGGGGCCTGAGAAACCAAGGGTCTCAGGATTCGTTCGTGGACAGGCCCATGCAGCAGCCCTGAAGGGTTGCTTGGAGGCTCGTCTCTGGAGGCAGTCGGAGGTCGACTCTCGCTACATGCAACAGCCTGGGAGTCAAATCACAGACGATCAATGGGTGTTACGAATCATATGCAGAAGATATTCAGTCCCCTTCCTTCAAAACCCAGTTCTGGCCAAATACCTCCCAGATGTTCCACCCATGCGAACGGAGGCAGAAACTCAGGAAATTTCCAAGATGCTAGAAAAACAAGTCATCCAGCCTGCCCCCCCCAATCAGTCCAGATTAGGCATCTATTCCAGGTTCTTTTTAGTGCTAAAGAAAACAAGGGACTTGAGGCCAATTCTGGATCTCTCTACCCTGAACCTGTCAGTTGCCAAGACGAAATTCCAGATGGTCAGACTCCAATCTATCCTGCCCTTCCTGCAGAACAACTGGATGTGCTCAGTAGACCTTCAAGACACATACTATCACATCAAAATGGACATACACTCTCGGAAGTTTCTCAGCTTCCAGCTGGGGACCATTCATTACCAATTCAAAGTGCTACCCTTTGGTCTCACCACAGCCCCCAGGGTGTACACCAAAGTGATGGTGGTGGTAGCAGCTCACCTGTGGCTGCAGGGCTTCCAGGTCTTTCCCTACCTGGACGATTGGCTGCTTTCTACCCCCTCCAGGCATCGACTCTGCCAAGCCAAGTATTTCCATATCCTAACTGCCCAGCAGTTGGGCATCACGATAAATCTCAACAAATCCCTGTTAGAACCGGTTCAAGTTCTGGACTGCATTGGAGCTCGGTTGGGCATCATTCAGCCCAAGGTTTTCCTGACACCCGACAGACTTCAGTCTCTCAAACTTCATGTCTTCCACAGTCTTCAAGTTCCATCTCCTCCAGCAGAGTTTGTTTTAAGGGTATTGGGGTTCATGGCAGCCATGATCACCCTTGTTCCCACAGCTCGGTTACACATGAAAGTGCTCCAATGGACTCTGGTGATCCAGTGGTCATTTCTAGATCTGCCACTGTCACATTCTGTTCATCTATCGCAAGCATGCACAGATTCTCTTCTCTGGTGGATTCAGTCCCCAGATCTTCTTCGCAGTCGCCTGTTTATTCTTCCTACTCTTCTGACCACAGTGACCATGGATGCTTCTCTACTTAGGTGGGGGGGGGGGCATTACTTGGGAAGGACAGTTCAAGGTACGTCATCTTCCCTGGACACCCAGTTGCATATCAACATCCTGGAGATGAGGGCGGTGCTATTGGTGTTACAAGCTTGTCATGCCCATCTTCCCCTAGGGACGATTGCCATCCAGAGAGACAGTATGTCAGTAGTATGGTATATCAACAAACAGGGGGGAATGAGGTCTTATCCCCTTTGCCACAAAGCCATGAGATTGTGGGAGTGGGTGATCTCCACCGGCCATTTCCTGGTGGCAACACACATTCTGGGGAGGTTCAGTATTCTAGCGGACAGGCTCAGCAGGTATATCCTGATGCCTTATGAGTGGTCTCTGAATCCTTCAGTAGCAAAACAGATCTGTCTAAAGTGGGGTCAGCCTTGCTACAATCACTTTGCCACTCCTTCCAGTGCGAAGTGCAGCAAGTTTTTCACTCTGAACCCCCCCCCCCGGGGGAGTCCCCCAGAGACGCTCCTAGTCCATGCTAGGCCCTCCAGTCTTCTCTATGTCTCTATGTCTATCTTCCATTTCCCCTGATACTAAAACTCATTCAGAAAGCACAACGGTTGGGGAGCTCAGTCATCCTCATTGAACCCTTCTGGCCTCGTCAGGTATGGTTTCCTTCTCTGTGGTCTCATGTAGTGTGTCCTCTCTGGACATTGGATTTGGTTCCAGATCTGATTTCACATCTCTCAGGGATTCCACATCCAGATCTGGCCAGTCTGAAGCTCACTGCTTGGTTTCTCCAGTTCCCATGATAGTTAGGACTCCCTGGCTATCTTCAGTTCAGAAGATTTTGGTAACGGCTCATAGATCTCCCACGAGGAAAGTTTATTTGAGTAAGTAGAAGCATTTCTCAATTTGGGCATCTCAATGAGATTTGGATCCCTTCACTGCTCCGGTTCCTGTTATTTTGGTTAAAGTTCAGCTGGCGGCTATTTCTAATTTCCACATAGGGGATAATTCAGCTTCTTTAGCCTCTTTTAAGCTCTGTAAAGCTTTTCTGAAGGGTACTTTTCTTCTTAGGCCACCGATCAAGGACCGTATGCCTCCTTGGGACCTTACTTTTGTCCTTCAAGCCTAAGTTTCTTCCTCCTGTGAACCCACTGTTTCAGTAGCTCTACAGATCCTTTCTTGGAAGACAGCCTTCCTGATTGCTATTACATTAGTTAAAAGAGTGTTGGAGCTTCAGGCCTTATCAATTAAGCCCCCTTACATGATCTTCCATAAAGACAGGGTATCTTTGTACACAAATCCTTCCTTTCTGCCTAAAGTGGCCTCAGAATCAAACATCAACCAGGCTATCAACCTCCCTGTCTTCTTTCCAAACTTTCAGAATAAGGGAGAGTATAAATTGCACCTGCTGGATGTTGATAGGCAATTGTATTTTTACTTACATAGAACAAAGGCCTTCCGCAAGTCCAATCAACTTTTTGTTTCCTATTGTAAGCCTTTATTAGGGAAACCTGTATCAAAGGTCATCATTGCTCATTGGATTTCTCAGCTTATACTCTTGGCGTATTCAGCCAAAGGAGTGCCTCTGCCAGGTCATGTTAAGGCGCATTTTATTAGGTCTATGACTACTTCAGCTGCTTTTTGGTCCATAGTTTCCTTGGATGACATTTGCTCTACGGCTACCTGGATATCTTCACATACTTTCATCTCCCATTACAAGTTGAATCTTCTCTCCAGAAGTAGGGCATCCTTTGGCTCCGCCATGTTACGGAATATCCTTCCATGAGGGCCTCCCAGGTGTTTGGTAGCTGGGGACTCTGTCCCACAGGTTGAAGAGCAAATGAAGACAACTTCAGATAAAGAAGTTATGTACTCACCATAACAAGCTGTTGCTCTTCATTTGTCTTCAACCGTCCCTCCCTCCTTCCCCCCTGCCTTATATGGGCTGTGTGGTGGTCTGGCTAGAAAAGACATGGCCTTTTCTTTGGCATAAATGGTCATTCCTTATGGTACTATCTGGGTTATTGTGCCAAGGGGTAAGACATTGTGTTAGGTTGGGTTGCTATGGTGGGCAGCAAACTCAATCTGAAGGGAGGAAGGAGATGGGCATTATGGGTAGGGGAAGAGCTTGGAGCTGGGATCCGATGCTGGAGAAATGCGGCCAAGTCGGATCTGTGCTGGATCCCTGTTCCCACAATTTGAAGACAAATGAAGAGCAACAACTCAGATGGAAGATTATGGTGAGTACAGAACTTCTTTTTTTAAAGAAGAAATGGGGGTGTTAGTCTGAAAAGAATACAGGAACCCCTCAAAACCAAAGACAATACAAGTCAAAATGACTATTTAAGGGACCTTGCCCCCTCCCTCCCTGGCAGCCCCTTTTCTCTTCCAGAAAATTGAAATCTCCACTTTTCTCTTTGGCAACAGATAGATTCAAACTAATGGGTTCTGAAGATCCTTCTTCAAGGTTACAGATGGCAGTGGGAGGAAATCCACTCTTTCCAAGGCATAGTTCCTCACCCACTAGAAGAGACTCCTCTGTTTTCTCCTGTCCTTCAACACATGCTGTCTCAGGGAGTGATAGAACTAGTTCCTCCTTCCCAGGTTGAGAAAGGTTTTTATTCAAGGATGTTTGTAGTGCTAAAGAAAGAAAATGGTTGGAAACAGTTCTGGATCATTCTTCTTAAACCTGTTTGTGGTAGTGCCCAAGTTCAAAATGCTGTCACTTCACAACCTACTACATCTTTTTCCTCATATAAATTTCCTGTCCACACTAACTATAAAATATTCTTATCATCACATCCCTATTTATGCAGACCACAAGCGCTTCTTATCTTATCTGTTCTCTGCCTTATCTTTTGGACTATCCACTGCACTGAAGAGTGTTCACAAAGTGTCTACCTCCATTTACAGACCATTGCAGACTACAGGGTATCCACGTGTTTCCATAGTTAGATGGCTTGCTTATCTTTGCATAGTCTTTTTGAAAGTGCCAGGAGTCCCTCTTACACAAACTGGTATTCCAAGAAAACATTCAAAAGTCTTTTTTCACTTCTTCACCCAGGACTGTGCTCCTGGAGGTTGCATGCTAGACACCTCAGGTTAAAGAGCTTTTCTTCCACAGGAAAAAAATTGAGTTATATCTAGATCTGTTTCTAAGGTTTTCAACTCTGACTTTGGTAACTGCGAGGAAATACCCCATGATTTTGGATCTTATGACATCTATAGTTCTCATGATACTCCTGGCAAGAATCCACATGAGAAAGATACAATAATATCTGAAGTCTCTTTGGTCCCAGCACCAACATCCTTTATTTTTTCAAATGTCACTACTGGGTTTTGTTAGAATCAGTCACTATAGAATCGTAGACTTTGCTTGGGAAGCAGTTTCAGGGGAGATAAAAGTTCAAGATGTGTTGGACACTAAGGACAGATGAAAACACATAAATATAAAAAGATGCTTGGTATCCAGGACCTCTTTAGGTTGTTACAGACAATACCACAGGGAAGAACTAGGTTGTAATCCCTATGCAGATTAACCATGTTATCTTGAGATAGCACAGTCTCACTCTACAGGCATCTCACAGCCTCTTGGAACAAAATTGTGTGACAGACGAGCTGAGCAGGACAAGGACAGACCCTCACAAATGGAAACTAGATCAAGGGGTCTTCCAAAATGTATCTACCCGTGGGGAGTTCCTAAAGTAGATTTATTTACTTCCTTTCTGAACAATCAGCTGGCAAGATTCTGCTCCAGGACTCCATGCAAGGAGTCTGGAAGACAGATGTTTTTCCTTTACTTGGTCAGAAATATTCCTGTATGCCTTTCCACTGATTTGCAAGGCACTTCTGGAAATTCGGAACTTTCCAAAGATCATTGTGGTGACTTCTTCCTAACCCAGGCAACAGTGGTTCTTCCTTCATTAGGAACAGACCAGGAGCAAATACCACAAACTTCTTCACAGACTGGATTTACTCACACAAGATTTGAGGTGTGTGATACATCCTGACCCTAAACAACTGTAACCGATTGCCTGGATGATAGGGCATTAATACTTTTTAGGCACCTGTTTATTGAGGACATGCAGCAGAAATTAATGGAGACAAGAAAACATGCTTCCAGAAAATCATATAATAGCACATGGAAAAGGCTTTTTAGTTGGTGCCAACATCCATTCAGGGCTAGTGTTTCTCTTGTGTTACAATATTTCTTAGAGTTACAGTCCTATGGCCTGTTCTGCATTTCTGCTTATAGATCCCTCACTTTCAATGCATTCTCATGTGAAAATGTTTTTAAAATGGTTTTGCAGAAGAAACCTCCCAGAAAACCAGTGGATTCTCCTTGAGATATTAATTTTCTGTTAGAGAAGCTAACACTTGCACCATTTGTAATAACTCATAAGACTGACTTGAGGTTCTTAACATGGAAAACAGTTTACCTCATTGCTTTGACTTCTGTAAGAAGAGTGTCTAATTTAAAAGCTGCTAGGGTCAACTTATCTCATTTTACATGGAGATAAGCTTACTTTAAGCCAATCTATCCATTTCCTTGTCTTCTTTCCAGAACCTAAAAATGAGGGAGAAAGGATGCTTCATGCCTTGGATGTCCACAAACAACTCGGGTACTATCTTGACAGAACAAAGTCTTTCAGAACTTAGCAGCTGTTCACTTCTTGTGATTGTAAGAAGGTACAACCTGTATCAAAGCAGACTAATTTCAAATGGTTATCTTAGGCTATTACCTTTTGTTGCTATCACCACAACAAAACTATTCTAGGCAGGCACACTCTATCAAGGCTTTGGCTCCTTTTTTTTGGAAAGGGTTGGACTCTAGAAAGTTATTTAGATGATGCAACTTGGCCCTCTGTGCATACATTTTACAAAATACTATAAACTAGAATGTCCTGAGATCACAGCTGCAGTATTAATAATGGCTGGGATACCAAAGCTTTATGTTCCAGAGGGTGTACATCTGACTTGTGACCTCAGTTCATGTGTGTCAGGCTATAAACGCAGACATATGCATGAGATCCTCAAACTTTCTCATTACCAGCCTGAATGCAGGTCTTGCATCCATTGGATTTATCCATATTTGATCATTGGTACAGTGCTTTGCTTGACAGTTGTCATATAAGTGCCCCATTGGGGAACCTTCCTTTCTTATTTCTTACTGTGCTTTAAATTTGTTATATGTTACCTAGGAGGGGTAAGTGCGAATGTGGTAGGCAGATTCCATACAAGACCTTGTACACTAAATGTTTTTTTGTGCCTAGGCCCAGAGCACGACTACAAATCCTGCTCTGTCTGTCAGTTGTTTGTCCCTAAGACCCTCAGATTGAGACTTTCCACTCTTAATACCTTCCTTGAAACTTAGCAATTGAAACACTTAGCTCAATCTAAGATGGCGGGCTCCCCGTCCTCTGACATCACCCCTCCCCTAAGAAGAAACAAAGGAGACACCAAAATGATTCACAGTCCAACATCTCTGAGTCAGATGTACCCACTGAGGGGGGGGGGGTCAAACTCAGAGTATAAAAGAGATTGCCTCTCAGGCATCCGATACAGAAACCCCATTAGAGGCCAGTATGCCCCTGAAGCCTTGCAAACTGTAGATACCTTGGACAAACCATTTCTTGTATCTCAGAGGGCCTGAAGAGAATCCCTCAGATGCTTGTATGAGAAGAGGCTCCTGGTATGCTGACTGAAATGAGACAAGACTCTGAACCTCCAACACTCATACAGGCAGACATCACTCCCTTAAAGAAAAACAAAAAACAAGCATGTGATGTCTCCTACATCTTCCAGAGGAAAAGAATGAATTGATTTCTCTCAGGGCATATTTAAAATTGTCATGGCCCTGGAGCCCCCTTCTTTTGTGACCACGCTAACTCAAGCCACACCACAAAAGCACTCTTTAGACTCATTCTCTGGACTACTCCTCACAGCTTCACTCTCCTGCAGGTTGGCACAGAAGGTTTCACAGCTGGCCACTTAGTTGACCATGACCCTCACAGCAGCTTATATTCTCTCTCTCTAGAGAATGTGTTGGTGGATTAAGAAGGGGCCTCATGGACCCCCACAAATGGACCCTAAACAGATGGGTTTTCAAAGCAGTCATACACCAGTGGGGCAGACCACAGATACACCTCTTTGCATCTTCAGAACATTACCATCTCCCTCTGTTCTGTACTCTGACCCCATCTCCTTTAGCCTGGAAGACAAACACCTTCTCCTTCCAGTGAACAGGGAGGTTCCTATATATTTACAGCGCCCCCGCCACTTATTCCAACGGTCCTACTGAAAATCCAAAAGGACGCTCCAGAACAGCTGCTTCTGGTCAAGGCAGCATTGGTTTCTCATCCTATTCCATCTGTCAAAGGGAAACTACTGAAAATTTCAGATACAACCAGACCTATTCACCCAACACAAAGGTTGGTTTCTACATGTCAACCTAACCTCTCTCAATCTCATCTCCATGGATTATTGGGTTCTGATCATGAAAAGACACTTGTTTTCAGAGGATCTGGTGCAGGTTTTACAGGAAGGCAGAAATCAACTTACTACCAGAAAATCATATACAGCCAAGTGGAAAAAAGATTCTCTCTTTGGTGCAGCAGACACAGACTGGAACTACTTTTATCTGAGGTCCCCATTGTTCTTCAAATATCTCTGTGAGCTTCTGCATTTTAGTTTGGCCTACTCATCCATTAAAGCCAGTTTGTCAGCCATCAATGCCTGTTTGCCTCTTGATCCTCCTGTCATTTCCAGGACAGAGGTCAAGCTCTTCCTGAAAGGAGTCTTGCACCTTAAGCCTCCAAGAAAACCAATTATTCCACCATGAGGTCTTAATTTTGTTCTGACAAAGTTTACTCTATCCCCCCTTTTGAGCCAGACGCATCTGTGGAAAACTGTATTTCCAAAGGCTCAAACCTCTAATCAAAGAGTGTCTGAACTCCAGGCACTCATGGTTACTTCTCCCTTTCTTATTTTCCAAAGGGACAGGGTGACACTTAGGACGAGTCCTTCTTTCATGCCTAAGGTAGTGAATGAACTGCTCCTTGATCAAGCTATTCACATACCTACTCTCTTTTCCAGCTCTCAGAATAAGGGAGAAAGAATCTTACACTCTCTAGACATTCACAGGTAGCTTAGGTTCTGTTTGGACAAAACAAAGACTATCAGAAAAATTGACCAATTATTTGTTTCCTTTATGGATGCCAGGCTGGGTCAGCCAGTCATATAGCAAACTATTGCATCCTGGATATTGAAGGTCATCTCTTTCTGCTTCTTACAACATAGTAATTTTTTGCCTTCTTGCCCTAAAGCACGTTCCACTTGGGCAGCTGCCTCTTCAAGTGCCTTCCACAAGGGTGTTGATGCCACGCCCATCTTGGAAGCTGCCACTTAGTCCTCTGTGAACACCTTCACCAAGCACTACAAAATTGTTGCCTTCTCCAGATCTAAGGCTGCCTTTGCTATATTAGTCCTCTCTGGTCTCCTAGACAGCTCCTCTTCACTCTAGCCATCCACCCCACTTTTCTCTTCTCTCCTGTCTCTTCTTCCTTTAACTCTGAGAATCACCCATCTGTTATGAATACTGCAACAGTGATTTCAGTTAGGACATAGTACAGTTGTGTAAGAACTTACAATAACAGTAAATGCCAAACTGATCACTGTTGCAGTATTCATTTCCTCCTTCCTTCCCCTCAACTTACTTAGTTTCCTTCTCTCAGTTGTCTTCAGGTCATTGGCTTGGAGATGGTCTGAGGATCTTCTGCGTACATCGGACATACACCCTCAGGAATGTAAAGCTTTGGTACCCTGGCCAGATGTTAGTAATGAAGACCCATCTGTTATGAATAGTGCAACAGTGATCAGTAGGACATTAACTAAGGTAAGTTCTTACACAACTGTACTTTTCCATGTTTTAGACAGACTTTACTAGGACCATTCCCCAAGGGCTCCTGGGCCCTTCCCATTCCACCTCCCCTTTAAGCTATGGTAATCTACCCATATAGCTTAGGCTACTGCAGCAGTCATCATAATGATGAACATGATACAGTTATGTAAGTAAAATTACCAAAACAGTACACATTTGAATAATCATTGCTACAGTTAGCTGCTCCCTCCCTCCATCCCCCTTATTTTTGTATGTATTTTTTTTTTTTTTTGCCAGGGTGTGAACATGTAATTTTTCTTTTCCTAGCAGTATCTTCTCAGGGCTTGTCCTTCTTCTCTCAGCTGGCATGAAAGCAGTGAAAAGCCTGATACCAACCCTGACTTTTAGTCAGCTCAACTAGAACCAACTAACAGTTTTGGAACTTGGAAGGTGCCCTTAAGCTTTGGAAGCTGTTGTATTCCATGCAGGGTATAACCCCTATATAGCTTAGGCTACTGCAGTAGTGATCATTCAGACATCTATTGTTGAGATAAGTTTACTTACGCTGTATTTTTATTTACATAAAGCAGCAAAGGCTGCTATCACCGGCTTGGATAGCCACAGCCCACATCCTCTCTTCACTGTTTCACTGGGAACCAGGCTTATTTTAAAATACTAGTGATCTACACTTGCTTATCCATTTGCTAGTATGCAGCCAGTTGTTTTTTCCTTGAAGGACAAATTGCCAGTGTACATGAGATTTCCCTTTCCCCATGTTAGTGCAACCTAGGATTTGTTATATATAACTAGCAGGGATGGGGTTGACCCATACTGAAAAGAGTTTTTCTTGTGAGTTTTTTTTTTATTATTGAAGCTGTTTGCTTTCAGGAGGTTTCACTCATTTGTGATTGCTCTTGCCTGAGGTGACAGCAAGTGAGTTACATATTCCTGTCTTACTGCTAATGACAAGCCTCCTGTTATCCCAGAGAAACAGCATGCCATCTGGGAACCTCCGTCCTACCTGCCAGGAAGTTCATACTAATCCTTTCTTGATGGCATTATCATGTGCCTGACCTATTACTCAATCTTGGGTTGCCTGGACTGTCGTCAGAGATTTATTGCTCTGCACCATGGAGCTGGCTGTCTTCCACCTTGGTCTTATTTGAAAGTTTACTCTTAACAAACTTCCTTAGTCAGCTCTTATGATATATTTAGCTGCATATGTTTTTCCTCAGTTTGAATTGTTGAAAATTATTCCCTCAGGCTTCTTTACAAAAGAGGAAATATTGATATATAAATGAAACATGTACTCTATTGTTTGACAACAACTATGGAAAAAATGTAGGAAAAATAATGTGTTGCATTTTTTCTTACTTTTTGAACATTTAAAACATATTTTCACATATATTAATAAAGTAGTGTACTGGCTAATGTGTTGCATTTTTTCATTAAGTTTTTTCTTACTTTTTGAACATTTAAAACATATTTTCACAGATATTAATAAAGCAGTGTACTGGCTTAACGAGATTCAGTAATCAGGTAGGACTGCTTATTTGTTTTGTATTGCTTGGATTAATGCTCAGTTGTTCTTTATTAGGATGATGAAAATGCAAACCTAAACAGTCGTATAAAAGATCTGGAAGAGGAACGATGCAGACTGCAGAGAACAGCTTCTTTTCAACAGACACAGAGTGAAAAGTATAAAGCCATGTCAGAAGAGACCAATAAGAAAAATAATGGATTACAGCTGCAAATGACTACCTTACAGAAGGTACTGTATATGGTGTAAGCATTTTCAGCATTTTACTACCATGAAGGAAAAGTGAAAACATGTAAGTACCATCTTAGGTAGTCACTTCATAGGTTCATAGATTAGTACTAGGCTAATTGCCCTTGTGAGCCATTTTAAGCCTAGCCAATTATCCCGTGTGAGACTCAAACCCTGCACCTTGTGTTTGTAAGTCAAACACCTTAACCATTAGGCCACCCTCCCAACCCTTCAACTTACAAGTCTTCCCCATGCTCATTTGAAGCAGTCTGCTGCTCTGATCTTGTGGTAGCAAAACATTTGAGGTACTCATCACTGTTCACTGAAATGACTCTTAAATTGTCATGATATTGAAACATCTATATCATGTCCTTGTGTTCATTCTGTTTTTCATTGTAACCACCTGCTGTGGGCTTTTTGCCATCTTCAGTGTAACCACCACTTCATTTTGTTAACTGTTCCATACTTCAGTTTTGTTTCCAATAGTGAGGGGAGACCTAGAAGGTAAAATATAACAAAAGAGGGTAGATTTCTGAATAAATTTATGAAAATATTTGGTATAGATGTCAGTTCAGTAGTTGAAACTCTTGACAGAATTTATGTGGTATTTCCAAAGGTACAATAACTGGGCTAGACTAGACTGAAATTACATTTCATAGGGACATGTGCATTTAACTGAAAGCTTTGACACACATCCAGTAACTATTTCAGATCATGCGTCAATAACAGCTAAGATAAAAATGCAGGGTGATGAAGTAAAAATGAGACACTGGTGCTTCCCACTTACCTGTTAAAAATACGGGAATTTAAGGAATGGGTAATGGAAATGATTCAAGAATTATTAGGGAAGATAGGAATTTCCTCAGAAGTTATAGCTAGTGAGTGGAATAAAATAAAAGTGGAGTTCAACAATAGGGTAGAAATAAAAGAAAAAGATACATTAAGAAGTAACAAGAATTATTTAGAGTGGATGCCAAAGGCTGGAGTATTGCATAATAAGGGGAATCTCAGAGAACAAGAAGAGGTGCAACTTCAGAGTGCTAAAGAGAAAATAAAGCTGTATCTGGATAATTGGTATGTAATTCTTAAAATACTTTCTGCAACTTCATGAATATATTTTGTATGGTGGATATTGTTCTTCTTAAGAATCTGTATCCAAAATCGCACTTTCTCCTTATTTCTTGAACCCCCCAACACTTCACCATCATTCCCTTTTATTTTAAGTTATAACCTGCTTGTGTTACGTATATGAGCTGTGTAGTTGTAAAATATCCCTTCAAATCAGATAATCCTAAACCACTGTATTCTACTTGGAGTATCAACTTAACCCATTTAACTCTTACCCTCTTTCCCTCCTAAATAAATTCTTTAACTCTTTATTAATTATTGTCCACAATATTTCATCTGGTTGATAAAAATATGCCTGGCCTGTATATAGAACAAAGGAGAATAGAAAGATGTTCACTGATTGTACCTTACTATCCTTATCAATAAATAAAGAGCTTCCAGTTTCTCATTTTTTTTTGTATTATCTTTTGTTTACTGCCATAACAGAAGCCTTTGAAATCCATGCTTCTAAATACTTCATCCCATCATGTCCCCATAAAATATGGGCACTGCTGAACTAAGTTAATGGGTAGGTACGTAATTCCTGGCTACAGACTTTTTTTCCAAGATATAAAATGAATAAAGATAAATCTTGAAACGCTCTCAAAATGTTCCACAACACAGAGGGATCATTTTCTGGATTTATCAACTGCAAAACAGTATAATTTGCAAATAAAGCCAACTTTTCTTAATTACCATGCCAATTATATCCTTGAATTTCTGAGTCCCTTATTTTCTTTGCCAGTGGATCTAAATATAAAGCAAAGGGAAAAAGAGGACACCCCTGCCTGGTTCCTCTGCTCAAACACAAAGTTTTGGAGAAGAATCCTCCCACTTAATTCTTGCCTCTGACTCTTCATATATCCTTGTAATTAACCTTATTATTGTATCAGAAAATCCAAATGCTTCCATTGCCCTACTCATGAATTCCCAGCTTACTCTGTCAAATGTTTTTTTTTCAGAATTAAGACCCACCAACAGCAGCTGTAGTTTCTTACATTTCCTGCTTCCTTGTGGATCACCATTGTTCTATTAATGTTGTCAAATGTTTGCTTTCCCTCCACTTAACTACAATGATCCATATCTATCAATTTTTGCAACGCCTTTGCTATTCATTTGGCTAGTTCAATCATAAATACATTATAATCATGGTTTACAATTGAAATGGTTCTAGATAAGGCTGAATCTGCCTATCTTTTTGGGTAATACAGTTCTTGCACTGCGAGGTGCTCCTTATTCTGTAATACTTTAACCGTTTCAGCCCCTGTAAGTAATTTTTTTACAGCTTAACTGTATCTTTTTCTCTTTTATTTCTACCCTATTTTACCATTTTCATTTTATCCCACACACTTTCTATTTCTTCTGAAAAAAAATCCTGTCTTCTTTAATAATTCTTGAATAATTTCCAGTACACATTCCTTAAATTCCTTTTTAGCAGGTATGTGGGAAAGTACCAGTGTTTCATTTTTCTTCATTATCCTGCATTTTTATCTTAGTTTTTATTGGTGCATGGTCTGAAATAGTTATTAGATGTGTGTAGAAGCTTTCAATTAAATGCACATGTTCCCATGGAATATAATTTCTATCCACTCTAGACCAGTTATTATATCTTGGAGAATAATATGTAAATAGTGTCCTAGTTATTAATAGGTTCATAGGAGATTATTAGGCTAATGGCCCTAGGGCCTTTACAAGCCTAGCCGAGTACCCTAATTGACCATAGTTAGATGGTCGTTGTTTACAGAGTGATTCTATGATCTGCACTGGCTGCCTTTGCCATGAAGGCCATAGGTGTAACCCACTAGGCGAATTTGTGGTTCCACATCCAGTTGTCAAGTTTGCGCTTATAAAAGTTCATTGAGGAGCTCTATTTCACATGAAGTGGGAGGTTATTCCAGAAGAGCAGCAATCTCTGGGAGAAATATCTGTATCTCCCGCATATTTTGTTGATGTCACAGGCTAGAGTGAGATCCCTGGAGCAAGTGGCTCTTGTCCCATTTGATTTGTGGATGTGCATCATTTCCATTAAGGCAGGGTCAAGAACTGCTCTGTAGGCCAGGCACAGGTCACCCCTCAATAGCCTGTATGATACAGAGTACAGTGACAGGGCTTTCAGTCTTTCCATGAAGGTCATGTCTTGGAGGCCCTGAATTCTCTTGGTTAGAAACCTGTGTTGCAGGTGTCTGGTGAGGTACATACAGAAGTGAGCATTGTACTCAATTAGTGGTCTGATAAGGGTTGAGTCTAGCGGAGTTATGACCCCCCCTGGTCTTAGATGTGATGCCACTGTCTATGAGATGTGCAGTGTAGAAGGCCTTCTTTATAACTATGGACACATGGTGATTGAAGTTTAGATTGCTATCAACCTGCATCCCCAAGTCTTGCACCACTGTGTTTGAGCTTAGAGGGGTGTTATCTATATCATAAATAGCAGGGCCTACTTATAACGAGGCATTTTTTTTTTGTGTTTAGTTTCATTTTGTGGCCCAGGCACCAACCATTTGTCTGTGTCAGTCCCTTCTGTAGTTTGTCAACATCATTGGCGGACTCCATAATTGCACCCAGTTTACAGTCATCTGCAAGCTTGGTAAGCCACAGGCTATCTGCTTTTGACTGGACTTCAGAAAAATAGATTCCAAACAGTAGATGGCCAAGTACAGATCATTATGGTACACCACTGGTAACTGGTCTACTGGTAGAAGTGGACTCCCAGCTTTTGACAGTGTGCATAATATCTGTGAGACAGTTTGCTACCCATCTAGTGATGAACGGGTTATACCCAGCTGGGAGACTTTCTCAATGATCCCTGAGTGGGGAATTGTGTCAAATGCCTTGGCTAAATCAATACATGCGGTATGTACTGCTTTCCCCTCATCCAGGGTTTTGTTGACATTCTCAATGAAGTCAACCAGGTTTAGTAAGCAAGATCTACCCTTGACAAAACCAAACTGGGTTGGATCCAGAGTTTGAAGGTTGCCTGTATTCTGTTTGATAAGGTCCATGATGATTCTTTCCATGGCTTTGTAGGTAGGGTTGGTCAGGCTAATGGGTCTATAATTCCCAGGGTTGGTTGATGGACCCCCTTTGTGTAAGGGGATTACTGTTGGTGTTCTTCGCTCCGCTGGCACAAAACCAGTGGTCAGGCTTTGGTTAGAGAGACAGCTAAGTGGTTTCGTTAGGTGGTGTTTTAGATTGTTTAGTGAGCAGCCTATAATGTTATCTGGTTCCATAGAGGGTGTACTTTTGGCCTTGGAGAGTGCTTGAATGGCCTGTTCTTTGGCGATAATCGGTAGAGGACTGGTGTCAGGAATGCGATCGAGTATGGCTGTTGGGGGCAAGGCAGTGAAACTGTCCCCAAATCTGTCAGCTAGCAGGTTGTCTATTTCCTCAGGTTCATTGTGAGGGGTACAGTCCACTATAAGTTCAGTACACAGCTGGGTGTTCCCTTTGAGGTTCTGGATGCACCTAAAGAATGCCTTATGATTGTCTTTAGCTAGGGATGCAAGTTTATCTCATAACTAGCTTTAGAGGATTTTACATTATTCTGATTTGCTTGTTTAAGCAGTGTAGGGTAATCTTCCTTTAGTGATTAAGTTCCCCCTTGTTCTTAGATATCAGTTTCTTTCTTTTTTTTTATATAACTTATACTTGCTGTCCACCAGGGTGACCTGTTTTTACAAGAGGACCTGGGTTTAGTCCTATCAGGTACAGCTGAGTCAATGCATTTGTTTAAGTGGCTATGTAGGCCATTTGTGTAGTTTTCTGCATAGGAGTCGTTGCCTGTGTTAGCAGGAGCTTTGAAACCATATATACCATCACTTAGTAGTCGATAGTTTGCTTTGGAGAAATTTTTCAGTTTTTTAGCTCCTGTGGGGGTGTCAGGTTTAAGCTTTACTCCAAACGAGACAGATTTATGGTCTGACTTAACTGAGGGGAGCAACACACTGGGGGTAGTGCAATAACTCCCCCCCCCCCCATGTAGGTGAATACTTGGTCTAGGACATTTAAGCACCTTTTGCGGGTGCAGACTAACTGTTCCAGTGCATTTGAATTAACAAAGTCCAGAACCTCAGAGCAATTGTCTTTGTGCTCATATAGGTCACCTAATCGATAGATGGGTAGTTGAAGTCACCCGTGACCTAGGTGTTTGGCTGTATATTGAGCATTTCTAGCTGGTCCAGGTAGGTGGTGTGTTTCTCCTGGTTCATTTGATGTAGTAGGGTATTTTACCTATAGTTATTTGTACCTGTTGTAACTCAAGAGATTCGTACTGTCTTGCCAGTAGTGGGGTGTATTTGGATTTAATGAAAATGGATACACCTCCACCTTTGGTTCTTTCACATTCATTTTGGAGTCTGAATGTGTGGAAGGCATTGTAGCCCTTCACGCTGGAGTGGTCTCCAAGTGTCAATGACTATACAGACGTCAGCATCTTCCAAGGTGAGGAGTGCTTCCAGGGAGTGCAATGTACTGTTTGGCTCCTAGCATTAGGCAGCATGACCTTGAGTATGTCTCTTGTGTATTTTTTGTACACTGGACCTTTTGTTGTTTTGACATAGCTTAAAAAAGGCTCTATGTGGGAGGGAAGCATCTTTGCTAATATCCTAAAGCCTTGAGCAGATAGGTGAAGGCCATCTCTGGCAAAGCATCAAGGTCTATCAGCTGCATCTTCCCAGGATGACAGATACTGGATTTCCTTTGAGTGACACCAAAAGCTAAGCCAATTGTTGAAATCAATCATTTTCTGTCTGTACTGTGTCATCATCCTAGGTGAAAGTAGACTGCTGCTTAGGGCCAGGGACATACCTGCCAGGCATACATAATCTGAGAGTTCTATTATGCCTTTCTTCGTATAGTCCAGAGAGGTATATCTCAAGTCATTCACTCTAACATGTACTATGACAGTGTAATAAAAGTAATTGCTGATGAATGGCTTGAGTGCGTGCATGACTTGACTGATCCTGGCATTTGACAGGCAGCTGATTGTGATCTTCTCCTTGTCTAGCCTGGTGAGTGGGACATCTGTGTGTCTCACTGTTGAGTTGCCTGTGACCAGGACATTTTGTTTTAAAGTGTTTTGCTTTAGAGGCTTAATTGCTGAGATGCTGCTGTGTGTTATGTCTTACTACTGAATTCATATCTTCCATACCAAATATATATAGCATTATACTTACCTGACATCATCTTCCTCACAGAAACATGGCTTAAACCACACATTAAAAATGAAGACGTACTTCTCCCTGGTTATAGCATACTACGAAAAGACCATATAGCTAAAAGAGAAGGTGGAATTGCTCTCCTATATCAGAACAACATCAATGTTGAACTATTTAACATAGAAAGCCCTGCATTTAATAATGCAGAGATCCTACTTGCTAAGGTAAGACTAAATACACAAAAACAGCTAAATACCTTCGGCTCATATATCCCTCCAGGAGATAACATCACAACCCTAGAATCTCTTCTCCAATGGACATCAGAAACCCTCCCCCATGAAACCATTATACTAGGCGACTTTAATATTGATTGGACCTCACTTAAATCACCCCACCCCCTCAAATCATATTAACCTTTATGGATTCTCACAGCTTATACAAATGCCTACCAGGATAGACAAAACCTCAAAAAAGAATCAGTACTAGCTTGGATTCTCACCAATCGCCCATCTTTCACCCATAATTTTGGTACACTACCTGACACTCTAAGTGACCACCTCCCAACCTTCTTCATCAGATACCAAATGGCTGATGACCTTAATACAGCCCTTAAACACTCTAACTAATCCCTCTTTTAACACTTCCTTTAGATGAAGCAGTTGAGTATTTCAACGCTATCTTCTTAGACCTTCTCAACCAACTTTGCTCTACCAAGACAGATCCGCACTAAAACCATCTATTCCCCATGGCGTACCAAGAGCACTAGGCAACTGGACAAAGCATGGAACACCTGGCACAAAAACAAAACTACTCCTAATAGGCAAACATTCTTACAACTGAGAAACACTGTAAAAAAAAAACAAATCAGACTAGACAAACAAAAATACTATAGTAAAATTCAAACGAAGCATAATACCAAGCCACAAAAGTTCTGGGCCGTTGTAAACAATATTCTCCAACCAGGTGAATCACCAATTCTTCATCCAAACAGAGACACCACCTCTATAAACACAGCCACCCAATTCAATGAGTTCTTTACCAACTCTATATTAAAGCCGTCAGCAGACCCACACTCCTCAACCCCCACTATACTATATATCCCATCAAATAACTCTTTAACTCCTTCACCCTTCAACCTGTACCAACTTACACCATCTATAGACACCTAACCAAACTTAAACCCAACACTTGAGCAGTAGATAAACTACCTGCAAATTCCTACAAATAGCCGCCAAAGCCATTTCCTACCCAGTCTGTATAATCATTAACAGATCAGTCTCAGAACAAAAGGTGCCACTTCTCTGGAAAATCTCCTACATTATACCAGTACACAAAGGGGGCAATCCAATAACCTAACAAACTACTGCCCTATAGCTATACTTTCCCCACTGGTTAAAATACTGGAAAAAAGTATCCACACCCAGGTACTAACACATCTCCTCCCCAACAATCTTCTTGCCGAATCTCAAACCGGATTGCGCCCCAACCATAGCACTACCACTGCACTCATCCATTTTAGTAACCTAGTAAATATGCAACGCTACAACTGCCAACTAGTGTCTGCAGTTTTCCTTGACTTAGCAAAGGCATTTGATACAGTCTCCCATACAAAACTAATAACATCACTCTCAGAATTAAAACTAACTACCCCCACTCTATTATGCTTTCAAGACTCTCTCTCCCAATGCCAACAAGCTGTTCAGTTGAAAAACTCCCTTTCCCCCCTACTTCCTGTAAAACTAGGAGTACCCCAAGGATCAATCCTAGGACCCCTAATTTTCACTATATTTACAAATAATCTTCACAAAGCCGCCCCTCTAGCAAACCTGGTTCAATACATTGATGACTCCACCTTAATCTGCTCTGCCCCCACCCTCCATAAACCTCAACTCAAGACCCAAGAAGCCTTTACATCCATCGAAACCTTGCTTACAAACTCCCAGCTAATACTAAATCCTAAAAAGACCCAACTTATACTCTTTCATCCTTCCAAAGCAGCAACACCTACTCCCCCATTCTCTATTTCTGTATTAGATAATACCCCTATCTCCTCTGTCACACAAACCAAATTACTAGGGGTCATTATTGTCAATAATATGAAATTTGACAAACACACAGCTCATACAATAACCAAAATCAACAAAAATCTAGGTACTCTTACCAGATGTAAAAACTTCCTAACCACATCTCTCTACCTTACTGTATGCTCCTCCTGTCCTAATTAATCTAAGCAAGCTATCAGTATGCAACAACAAAATAGCAAAATTCGCCACAAACTCCTCCTACCGCATCCACCACTGTCAGGCCCTAAAACAGCTTTCCTAGCTCGAACTCTATAACACCTTAGCTCTAAACCAACTTCTTCTAGCTCATCAAATACTGTACCAACCTGACAAAACTCCAGCCTTACAAGACCTGATCACCCTCTACTCCAATAACCGAGAACTTAGATCCACTAACAAGGCACTAATCGGAATCTCTGAAAGACGTTTTAGCTCTGGTGACTCCCTGTGTTCTAGCAACATTGCCAAGACTTGGAACTCCCTACCGTTACAACCTAACAAAACCATCTTCAAAAAAACAACTTATTTCCCACCTAAACAACTCCTGGACATGCAACTGCCTAGCACCTGGCTGACATATTCTAACTCCTTTCCCCTACCCACTATCCAACCTCCTCTTTAAAACTCCCGCAGATGCACTATATATTATCACACGTTACTTGTAACTGCCTAGCACCTGGCTGACATATTCTAACTCCTTTCCCATACCCACTATCCAACCTCTTTAAAACTCCCACAGATGGACTATATATCATCACACGTTACTTGTAACTGCCTAGCACCTGGCTGACATACCCTAACTCCTTTCCCCTACCCACTATCCAACCTCTTTAAAACTCCCACAGCTGCACTATATAGTATCACACGATACTTGTAACTGCCTAGCACCTGGCTGACATATTCTAACTCCTTTCCCCTACCCACTAGCCAACCTCCTCTTTAAAACTCCCACAGATGCACTATATATTATCACATGTTACTTGTGACTACCTAGCACCTGGCTGACATATTCTAACTCCTTTCCCCTACCCACTATCCAACCTCCTCTTTAAAACTCCCACAGATGCACTATATATTATCACATGTTACTTGTAACTGCCTAGCACCTGGCTGACATATTCAAACTCCTTTCCCCTACCCACTATCCAACCTCTTTAAAACTCCCACAGATGCACTTTATATTATCACACGTTACTTGTAACTGCCTACACCTGGCTGACATATTCTAACTCCTTTCCCCTACCCACTATCCAACCTCCTCTTTAAAACTCCCACAGATGCACTATATATTATCACACGTTACTTGTAACTGCCTACACCTGGCTGACATATTCTAACTCCTTTCCCCTACCCACTATCCAACCTCTTTAAAACTCCCACAGATGCACTTTATATTATCACACGTTACTTGGAACTGCCTAGCACCTGGCTGACATATTCTAACTCCTTTCCCCTACCCACTGTCCAACCTCTTTAAAACTCCCACAGATGCACTATATATTGTCACACGTTACTTGTAACTGCCTAGCACCTGGCTGATATATTCTAACTCCTTTCCCCTACCCACTATCCAACCTCTTTATAACTCCCACAGATGCACTATATATTATAACACGTTACTTACCAACTCACTGCTGCCTACTCCACACTGCCCCATCTATACCCAGTAACTCTCCCCTAGACTAAGTTGAAAAGCTTTCCTATAAAATGTCAATGCACCTCATATGAACTTGTCTATATTCTCCTCCTTTTTTAGTTTTCCTTTCTTGTCTTATCTTCAGTAGATCTTCAAGGTTATCTCTACTAAACATACTGTATGAACAACAATGATATGTTACTACCTGCTATACTTTTAATTGTATGTCTAAACCTCTGTGCTTATGTAAATATCTTATGCAATCATATGTTATTGTCTGCTATATTTCTATAAGTGAATGTGCAAACCACAATGCTCATGTAAATGTCGTATGTATAGTATGTTAGCAAGTGTTCTGGAGATTTTCTCCCCAGGCCTCCGCTGAAAACAGACAGCTCTGTCCAGTCAGACCTCCCCGGTAAACAAATGTAAAATAAAATAAATAAATATATTCATAAATTTCTTCAGGAATTATATTATTATATTTTTCTCTATAGACTCCCTAATACATCCTTACTATTGCAAATCAAGTTTCAGTCCCCACCTACAAGTAATATTCTCTGCTGAAAGCTGATTATTTGTCCAGTGTTTTCTTAAGCTCCATAATAGCAGTTTGGGTGGAATATAAATTCATGCCAGCATACTCCTCTGCTTTTGCCAATAGCCCATTACTACCACAAATCTACAATTATTGTATTTTCCCTCTTCTATCACTGTTAAAGCTCCTCTAGCAATCAGTATGATTACTTTCATAGATTCGTATGTGTGTACTAGACCAACGGCCCTGGAGCCTTTACAAGCCTAGCCCATAGAAGTGCCCTGGCATCATGCCACCATTAGTTCCCAGTGCCTCTATCAAGTAGAGCCACTGGAGTGATCCCCGGCATGAACTTTATATTTCCCATCCACTCATCAAGATTTCTCTTGAAAAGGACCAGTGAGGTGCTCTGCTTGACATGTATGGGAAGTCTATTCCAGAGCATGGGCAGTCTGTGGGTTATGAACCTGTCCCTCTAGCATATTCTGTTGATTGTGGTAATGAGGTTGAGGTCCCTGGAGTGTGTGGTGTGGAGGGATTGGGATTTCTTTAGGTGTAACATTTCTAACAGGGCTTGGTCAGACATGGCTTTGTAAGTCTAGCAGAGATCGCCTCTTAATAGATGATATGAGACAGAAAAAAGCTGGAGTTTTTTGAGTCTGTCCATGTAAGGCATGTGTTTAAGGCCTAGGATCCTCTTCGTGAGGTACTTTTGTGGCCTTTCCTGCTGTTGCTGGGGCATTATACTCGATGATTGGTCTAATGAGAGAAGAGTAGAGAGAGAGATGATCACCTCTTTTTTCCTGGATGCAAAACCCTTGGTAATGAGATGTGCCACATAGAAGGATTTTCTGACCACAGTGGCAGTGTGGTGGTCGAAGGAGAGGGTGCTGTCAACCTATGCCCACAGATCTCTTATAACACCTTCAGTGTTCAGTGGACTGCCATCAATGTGGTAATTAGTGGGAACTGAGTTTTTCCCCAAAGGGAATGACAATGCATTTTTTGGCATTAAGCTTAAGGCCATAATTCTGACACCAGTCATTGGTCTCAGTGGGCCTTTCTGTAGGATGTCTACATCACTTGGGGAGTTAATAATGGCTCCAAACTTGCATTCGTCGGCGAACAACATATTTATATTTTGCATGCCCAATGTAAAAACGTAAAAAACTTGTATTTTACACACAATATTCTATATTCATATTGTCAGCTAATATAACATTCTTAAAGCTCCAAATGCTTGAGTTTTAACAAGCAACTAATAAAACAGACATCATTTAAACAGGCCAATTCATAGCATTTAATGTCAATTGCCATTTTAATTTACACTTATCCAAGTGCTCACTCACAATGAAACCTCTCACATCCTGTTTTAGTTGTTCTTTTTCTTTGTCTAAAAGATGTTCATATACCCGATCTTTTAGTTTCCAATTGTTTTTTTCCCACATAATAAGCAGGGCAGTCCAAGCAGCAAGCAATATACGCCACATTCTGACATTCACAAGTAAAATATCCCCTTACATTGAACAGATTTCCTGCGATCAAAATTCCATCCATCACCATTATGCATGGACATTGCTTGCATCTTCCACCTTAAAATATCCCTGCTTTTATATACTTCGTCACTTTTGTACATTCTGATAACTGCTTAAATTACCTATCTTTTTTGTAACCTATATGGGGGACATCACCAGTCTGTTTAGAAATATCATTGTCCTTCATGAATAATATCCAATGTGAAGTTGTTCAATCTCGCCGTTCATTCTTACACATGGGTTCGGAGACGATCCATCAGCTCCGAGTCGGCCGCTTTACTAGCTGAAGATCTTAGAGTAGCTCGAGGCCAGGTCCCTGTCCCATGATGCTCTCTGTCCTACCCCAGATCTAGTTTGCTGCTGCAACAGATTGGAGGTTGTCGGAGAGCTCAGGCCAGTTTGTTTTATATTTACCTCTTTTTTGCAATATTCTGCTTATAGTTGCTTAGTAATCTAAAAATTTACAGTTGTACTACTTTTGGGCTAGTTAGCCTTTGACTTTATTTAAATTTTGACGAGTTTCGTCCTTTTCAGAGCAGTTGCTCTTAGGCCTTTGGCCGTTCTTTGGTTTAATCACTTTCCCGCTTATATATATTAATAGTGTTATATTGTTATTAATTAGATAGTGTACTTAGTTTTGGATATATAATATGCATATATATTCCATATTGTGATTAGGTTGACAGTTGTTCAGGGATCTGACAACTTAGAACTGTTTCTAGTAATTAGAGTTTACAATATCTTGTGTGTGGCTGGTTATTCAGTAACCTTGTTTTCTTCAATAGTGTTTACTGTGGTATTGTTCATAATATTTCTGACCATAAGGAGAAACAAAAATCTGGTTTCAAAATGTGTCCAAAATGTGGGCAGAAGATGTCCATCACGGATGCCCATGTGAATTGTGTTTATTGTTTGGGGCCTGTTCACCCCCAGGAGGATTGCTTTATCTGCCATTCCTTCAGTAGTAGGGTTTTACTTGAGAGACGAAGGAAGCTGGTGGATAGAGGCTTATTGAAGCCAGATTTTCAGGAGTCCTTGGACAAGGCTGACCAGACCTCCAAGTTATCGAAGGGGTCAAAGTGTTCTAAGGCTTCCTCGGAGCCCAAGTCATCAGCTCCAAGCCTTACAGTGAAGGTGCAGTCGCTGACTCCGCAGTCTTTGGAGCTGTGCACCAAGCATGTTTTTTGGAGCCGGTCTCCGAAACCTTGAGGTCGCCTATCCTTCAGTCGGTGGCATCTTCGGTTCCTTTGACTCGTTCTTCGAGGACCCTCTTGGATGTGGACCAGGTGGTGCAGAGGCTTCTCGAGAACCCGGCACTGGCTAAATTGTTATCGGCCTCGACCGAACCAGTTTCGGGGCCTAAGACCATCCCACCTGCTGTGACTATTCCTCCTCCGAGCCGAGCAGGGCTTTCATAGCCTGGGGAGGAGGATCTAATGATTGTGGAGCCCTTGGAGCCAAGGCCTGTTCCAGTGCCTTCGACTCCGTCAACCCTGACTTCTTCGGATCCATTAGAAGAGTCTGGGAGCTGACACTCTCTGGTCGGTTCCTGGTGGAGAGTTGAACTGATGCGTCAGTTCCGACCCTTCCTCTCGAAGCTTCGGCGCGGATGAGCTTGGCTCTGTCCTCTGGTTCAGAGTCCACTGTCTCGGCATCGGGGAAGTTGCCGTCTTCTTCAGAACAGGCGGCTTCCTCGGGTCGGAGCAGTGGTGCCTTCGATACTATGAGGAGGGTTATGTCATCCACGACACACACTTCATCAGGTCCCTCCTCCTCTTCCCCTAAAGTGCCGCTTTCTGTCTCTACATCGCAGGTCCCTGTGAAGCATTGAGACCCGGAGCCTCAGGTAACCCCATCGGGTGACCCTTGCTCTACTGAGACCTCACCAAAAGCCCCCACTGATGAGGTTCCCAGGAAGAGATTTTGTAAGAGGAGGCATTTAGATTCCCTGCAGGAATCTTTGACATCAGACACCGACTTAGAGGAATCAGAAGGATCCCCACAGTCCCCCACGGAGGATATCTCCTTTGCTGATATCCTGGAAGTCCTTAAGCAGAGGGGTGACTGGCAGTCCGTTAGCCCTACTGAGGATGAGTCGGTGCTGCTGAAGGCCTTTGGGTCTCAACCTTCCACCTCCTGGGTGACTCCGCCCTTTGACGAACTAATGGAACTGGTTGCTCGAAGGGTGTGGGAGTCTCCTGATACTATGAAACCGGTCCTTCGAAGGCCCCTTTGCGGAAGCCTTCAAGTCTTCCTTTGTCAGCATCCCATTCAATGGCTCTTCTCTTTTTGGGCCCAAAGTCAAAGAGACTCTCACTAGGTGTGAGCAAGAGGGAAAGACTTTATCTGCCGTAGGAGTCCGTTTTTCCACCCCTACCAGACCATACCCCAAAGGGCAGAAAGATGGAAAAATGTGGCTCTGAAAGTTCCAAGGAACTTTCCAGAACATACATAGTGAATCCCCCTCCAGGGGCAGAGGAGGGGGTAATAATGGAAGACTCCGCCCCAGCGGCAGAGGGGGGTCTGCAGAACCAGGACAACAGGGATCAGTTCCTTGGTAAGCCCTATCAGCGCTCTTGAAAGGAAGCCCGACTGTCCTACTCTGGAGGTGATCGGGGGTCATTTGGCTTTGTATCTGGATGCCTGGCTAGGAATTACAAGAGATTCTTGGGTACAAAACATCGTTACCAGAGGTTACATCATTCCATTCTTAGAAAACCCACCTATTGGGAACAAAATCCCAGATGTTCCACCCAGTCTCAGGGATCAAGCAGCCATAGAAATCCAGAGACTGCAGGAAAAAAGAGTCATCCAGCCAGTCCCAGCAGACCAGATAGGATCCGGAACTTACTGCAGATTCTTTTTAGTTCCAAAGAAGACAGGGGACTGGAGGCCCATCTTGATTCTCAGCAGACTCAACACATTTGTAAAGAAGGAGAAGTTCTGGATGGTCATGCTTCAGTTTATTCTCCCATTCCTCGGAGTGGGCAATAGGATGTGCTCTATAGATCTCAAGGATGCGTACTACCATATCAAAATTGTCAGGCTATCCAGAGATCATCTGCGTTTCCGGCTGGGAGCCAGCCACTACCAATTCCGAGCACTGCCTTTTGGACTCACAACAGCCCCCAGAGTGTTTACCAAATGTATGGCAGTAGTTACGGCTCACCTGAGGCGTCTAGGATTCCTAGTGTTTCCATATCTGGATGACTGACTCCTTACCGCTGCCTCCAGGCATCAACTAATTCTGTCCAGGGATCACACTCTCAATCTCTGCTCTCAATTAGGCATCACTATCAATTTCGAAAAGTCTGCGTTGTCGCCATCGCAGTGTATCTCCTTTATCAGAGCAGAACTAGACACCACCACCACCACAGTAAAATTGCCCCTGGACAGAATAACCACCCTCCGAAACCAGGTCTTGGACATTTTGCAGAGAAGAAAAGTACTGGCTCATCAAGTGCTGAAGTTACTAGGTACCATGGCAACTATGCTCATAGCAGTTTCCTGAGATGTATGCACATGAGGACTCTTCAACGGTTACTCTTCACCCAGTGGTTTTACCACCAACTTCAGATGTCATTCTTAATCATGATTACGGACTCTTGCAAGAAGGATCTTCTCTGGTGGTTGACCAGCCAACAAGTTACATTGAGTCAACCATTTGTTTCTCCCCTGCCTTCAGCCACGGTGACCATGGATGCTTCTCTGATAGGGTGGGGGGGGGGCTTTTTCAGGGAAGAACAGCCCAAGGCACCTGGTTGGAGACAGTCACAGTTGCCTATCAATGTTCTGGAGCTGAGAGCGGTGCTTTTTGCATTGCAGCACTTCCACTATTCTCTGCCTCTAGGGACAATTGCAATACAGACAACATGTCTGTGGTCTGGTACATCAACAAGCAAGGGGGAGCCTTCGATACAATGAGGAGGGTTATGTCATCCATGACACACACTTCATCAGGTCCCTCCTCCTCTTCCCCTAAAGTGCTGCCTTCTGTCTCTACATCGCAGGTCCCTGTGAAGCATCGAGACCCGGAGCCTCAGGTAACCCCATCGGGTGACCCTTGCTCTACTGAGACCTCACCAGAAGCCCCCACTGATGAGGTTCCCAGGAAGAGACTTTGTAAGAGGAGGCATTTAGATTCCTGGCAGGAATCTTTGACATCAGACACCGACTTAGAGGAATCGGAAGGGTCCCTACAGTCCCCCACGGAGGATATCTCCTTTGCTGATATCCTGGAAGTCTTTAAGCAGTGGGGTGACTGGCAGGCCGTTAGCCCTACTGAGGATGAGTTGGTGCTCTTGAAGGCCTTTGGGTCTCAACCTTCCACGTCCTGGGTGACTCCGCCCTTTGACGAACTAATGGAATTGGTTGCTCGAAGGGTGTGGGAGTCTCCTGATACTATGAAACCGGTCCCTCGAAGGCCCAGCAAGTTTATCACCTCCCCCCAAGACAAGATGTTCCACACTAAGGGAGTCCCGGTAGATGCAAAGAGATGTCAGAAACCTCTTATACTGTCCATCCTCCTAATAGTGATTCCAGGACAATAGACAGATACGGGAAACGCATCTTTAGTTCTGCAACCTTTGCTATGCGATCGCTTAACTACTTGACTCATTTTACCTGTCTTTAAAGAGATCTCCTAAAAGGGCTTTGAGATACTCAACAGGATAATACAGATGCAGCTGTCTCTGAGAAGGTGACAGCCCAGCTTAATACCCTTAACTCCATAGTGAACTTGTCCATACGGCTCATTTCCTATGCAGCCGATGGCTCGTGTTGGGCAGCGGGTTCAGCGATAGCTCTTCGGAGACAGTCCTGGATGTGCTTATGCTCCTTTGCGGAAGCCTTCAAGTCTTCCTTTGTCAACATCCCATTTGATGGATCTTCTCTTTTTGGGCCCAAAGTCAAGGAGACTCTCACTAGGTGTGAGCAAGAGGGAAAGACTCTATCTGCCGTAGGAGTCCGTTTTTCCACCCCTACCAGACCATACCCCAAAGGGCAGAAAGGTGGAAAAATGTGGTTCTGAAAGTTCCAAGGAGCTTTCCAGAACACACGTAGTGAACTCCCCTCCAGGGGCAGAGGAGGGGGTAATAACGGAAGACTCCGCCCCAGTGGCAGAGGGGGTCTGCAGAACCAGGACAACAAGGATCAGTTCCTTGGTAAGTCCTATCAGCGCTCTTGAAAGGAAGCCCGACTGTCCTACTCTGGAGGCGGTCATTTGGCTTTGTATCTGGATGCCTGGCTAGGAATTACAAGAGATTCTTGGGTACAAAACATCGTTACCAGAGTTTACATCATTCCATTCTTAAAAAAAACACCTATTGGGAACAAAAGCCCAGATGTTCCACCCAGTCTCAGGGATCAAGCAGCCATAGAAATCCAGAGGCTGCAGGAAAAAACAGTCATCCAGCCAGTCACAGCAGACCAGATAGGATCCGGAACTTACTGCAGATTCTTTTTAGTTCCAAAGAAGACAGAGGACTGGAGGCCCATCTTGGTTCTCAGCAGACTCAACACATTTATAAAGAAGGAGAAGTTCCGGATGGTCATGCTTCAGTCTATTCTCCCATTCCTCGGAGTGGGCAATTGGATGTGCTCTATAGATCTCAAGGATGTATACTACCATATCAAAATGGCCAGGCTATCCAGAGATCATCTGCGTTTCCGGCTTGAAGCCAGTCACTAACAATTCCGAGCACTGCCTTTTGGACTCACAACAGCCCCCAGAGTGTTTACCAAATGTATGGCAGTAGTTACGGCTCACCTGAGGCATCTAGGATTCCTAGTGTTTCCATATCTGGATGACTGGCTCCTTACCGCCGCCTCCAGGCATCAACTAATTCTGTCCCAGGGCTCACACTCTCAATCTCTGCTCTCAATTAGGCATCACTATCAATTTCGAAAAGTCTGCGTTGTCGCCATCGCAACGTATCTCCTTTATCAGAGCAGAACTAGACACCACCACCACCACAGTAAAATTGCCCCTGGACAGAATAACCACCCTCCGAAACCAGGTCTTGGACATTTTGCAGAGAAGAAAAGTACTGGCCCATCAAGTACTGAAGTTACTAGGTACCATGGCAACTATGCTCATAGCAGTTTCTTTGAGATGTATGCACATGAGGATTCTTCGTTGGTTACTCCTCACCTAATGGTTTTACCAACAACTTCAGACGTCATTCTTAATCATGATTACGGACTCTTGCAAGAAGGATCTTCTCTGGTGGTTGACCAGCCAACAAGTTACATTGAGTCGACCATTTGTTTCTCCCCTGCCTTCAGCCACGGTGACCACAGATGCTTCTCTGATAGGGTGGGGGGGGGGGGGTTTCAGGGAAGAACAGCCCAAGACATCTGGTCGGAGACAGTCACAGTTGCCTATCAATGTTCTGGAGCTGAGAGCGGTGCTTTTTGCATTGCAGCACTTCCACTACTCTCTGCCTCTAGGGACAATTGCGATACAGACAACATGTCTGTGGACTGGTACATCAACAAGCAAGGGGGAACCAAGTCTTACCCCCTGTGTCGAGAGGCCTTGAGAATTTGGCAGTGGACAGGATCCACCGGGCGCTTTCTGATAGCAGTGCATATCCTGGGGAAATCCAATGTGATAGCAGACAAATTGAGCAGAGCCATTCTGTTACTGCACGAGTGGTCTCTCAAAGACGAAGTTGCGGAAATGATTTTCTGCAGATGGGGCCAGCCTTACTGCGACCTGTTTGCATCCCCTATGAATGCCAAAATGCAGAAGCTACTTTGCCCTGAATCCCCCTCCAGGGAACAGCCCAACGGACTTGCTCGTACACGATTGGCCCCCAGGACTCCTGTATGCCTTCCCACCTATACCCCTGATTCCGAAATTCTCACAGAAAGTCAGAAGCCTGGGAAGGACTGTAATCTTAATAGCCCCTTTTTGGCCTCGCCAGATTTGGTTCCCCTTCCTCCGACTCTATCAAGTGGAGGAACCTTGGATTCTGGACCCAGTTCCAGACCTGCTGACACATTTGTCAGGGGCCCTCCATCCCTCCCTTCATTCCCTCAAACTGACAGCTTGGCTGCTCCGATTCCCAAGTTAGCCAGGTCACATGATTTTTCTTCAGAGGTACAGCACATTCTTGTATCTTCGCATAAGGCTTCCACCAGAAGGTTGTATGCTAGTAAATGGAAGCTGATTGCCTTTTGGACCTCCCAAAATAACATTGATCCTTATGTTGCTCCAATTGCCAGTATTCTGGAATTCCTATCTAAGCTTTTTCATGAAGGTGCTGCAGCTGCCACTATTAGAGTTCAATTGGCTGCAATTTCGAACTTTCACCTCGGAGCTGAAGGTTCTAATTTGATGTCTCACAGATTATGTAAGGCCTTCCTGAAGGGTAACATTCATCTTAGGCTGCCTATTAGACAACCCTTTACTCCCTGTAATCTAAATTTTGTGTTGTCATGTATTATTCTTCCCTCCTTTGAGCCTGCATCATCCTGCCAGTTGAAGTTTCTTTCTTGGAAAACTATTCTCTTGGTGGCCATTACTTCAGCACGTAGGGTGTCTGAGCTTCAAGCCCTTTCTATCAAACCCCCATATTTGGTATTCCATCCAGACAGAGTATCACTGAGGACTAATCCTTCATTCCTGCCAAAGGTGTGTTCCGAGACTAACCTAAATCAAATTATCGAACTTCCAACCTTTTTCAGTAATCATTCTAATAAGTTGGAGTACATGTTGCATACACTTGATGTCCACAGACAATTGAGATTTTATTTGGACAGGACAAAGGAATACAGAAGATCTGACCAACTCTTTGTATCTCATGCTGACACAAAGAAAGGACTACCAGTCTCTAAAGTTACCCTTTTCAAATGGTTAACTGACTGCATTAAATTTATATACTCTTCAGCGAACCAAACATTAGAGCATGGTGTGAAGGTGCACTCCACTAGGGCTGTTTCCACTTCTGCCTATGTGGCTCAATTGCCTTTGGACACTATATGTGCAGCTGCCACTTGGACTAAGCCACATACCTTTATCACTCATTACAAAGTGGACAGGACCTCCAGGGGCAGGGCTTCCTTTGGTTCCACTGTCCTCAGGAATATACTCCCTTAAGCCACCTAGGATTAGGGTGCTTGGGGCACTACCCATGTGTAAGAATGAACGGCGAGATTAAACAACTTCACATAAAGAAGTTTTGTACTTACCATAACGTTCCATGTGAGTTGTTCATCTCGCCTTCATTCTTACATTCGCACCTGCCTTTCCCCTCCAGGGTCTCGAAGAACGAGTAGACTTGAGGTCTGGTGGTCTTGTTCTGGGAATTCTTACTCCGGTTGGAGTATTTATTGAGTTATACCTGTTCATGCTGGGCTCAGCAAACTAAATCTGAGGTAGAACAGAGAGCATCATGAGATAGGGACCTGGCCTCCAGCTACTCTTGAGATCTTCAGCTAGTAAAGCGGCCAACTCAGAGCCGATGGATCGGCTCTGAACCCATGTGTAAGAATGAAGGCGAGATGAACAACTCACGTGGAACGTTATGGTAAGTACATAACTTCTTTATTGCTTTTAATAACTTCTACAATTGCTATAAATTGGTCTGGTTTAAATGAAGCCGGTTCTATCAGTTGCTTGTTAAAACTCAAGCATTTGGAGTTTTAAGAATGTTATATTAGTTGGCAATTTGAATATGGAATATTGTGCGTAAAATATTTTTTTTACGTTTTTACATTGGGCATGCAAAATATAAATATGTTGTTTTTTATTATTTGTATTATATACATTTGTTTAAGGCCCTTACTTCTTAATTAGTTTTAAATGAGATTAATTCTAAGTCTGTATTTAAGGATTTGTACTAGAGGCACAGATTCATTCATGATGACGTTTCTGGTAATATGAAACCAAAATGCTTAACTTCTGGTTTATGCCACTGTGTTTGATATGTTTTTGGATTTCATTGCTTCATTACATTTCTGCTTCAAGTGAATTTGTGTATTTTGTTTGCCCATTAGCTGTTCCTACATAGAGACTTGGTTTGTAGTTTTTCATTTCTGTGTGGTTCCAGTTTCAGTTCTTAATTTATAATTAAGGTTACCTGTACTGAAACACATGTTACTGTCTGCGTTCCCACTTATTGAGTATTTGAACACTTCTATTTAAAAATTACTTATAATGTTGGGAAAGATGAGATTATCTTAACACTCTCATTTCTCACAATGACAGATGATTTAGGTCTTCATGCATATAGGAAATCAAGTTTTAGCAACTAATATCTCCATTTTTCTAGCTGCCACCCCTAGCCCAAATGAAAAGTTTGGTGAAAGGACAGTGTATACATATAGCAAGGATGACCTTCCACCATGAAGATCTAGGGGAGAACTCGACAAGGTGGTTAATATGTTTTTAGCCAGGGTTTATCCTAGCTCCCTGGTACAAAAATATTAGCAAGTAGAAGGTGAATGGGGTGCTAGATATAAACGATTATTGGCTATTAAGTTACTCCCTGATATCCCAGCCCCACTAGCAAAAAAACTATGAAAAAGCTCTAGTAGTTCAATATAGTTATGTCAGTTGAAGTTAAGAACATTATTCAAAAAAAACTAGAACATTTTTAAGGGTATTCTGATGTCCTTAACCACCTAGGGGGAGAACCTCTATTCATTTAAAAAAAATGTTTAAAGGAGGGTCAAATAGACAGGGATTAGAACATGAAATGAAAGGTACTGTAATGTGTGGTGCATCATTGCTCATTTATTCTGGAAGTGAAAAGTTTGGTTTTAGAAAACAGCATTCATTCTAAAGTATATTTTTGCAAAGGCAACTGTGGTTCAAAACTAGTGATGCATCTTGCTAAATGTTCAGGATGCCCTGCATTTTATATAGGGAAAATTGAACGCAACCTTTGTAAAAGAATATGTGAACAGTGTTATGATATGTTGAAGCACAATGAAAATAATGACTTATTTAAGCATTCAACTACTTTTGTGTCTTTTTCAAAGTTTAAATTTGTAATTTTGGATTAAGTCACTTTGAACCCCTGAGGTGGGGATGTTAAAACAGCATTAGAGAATAAAGAACTCAGATGGCAACTTAAGCTGCATGCAATGTATTACCCAGGAATTAATGATTACCCATCTATTCAGCCTGTTTTGAAGTTGAGAGCAGCTAAATTACAGTAAAGATTCACCTAGGGGTGAGTTTTAAAGTTTATGTTATAAGTTTTTATAAGTCTTGTATTGTTTTAAGTGTTGGTCCAGTTACTCAATTAGTTACATTCAAAATCATATAAATTGCAGCGTGTGGTATTATGGAATATTCTGATGGAGTCCTGTTTGTGTGAGGATGAAAATGCTAAACAAATGTCCTTTTTAATACCTTATATCTTGTTTGGGAAGTTCCTTGGACTCTGGCTCTAGTGTTATTTTATTTGAAGGTTGTGTTCCCGTTTACACTGATTATCTGTTCTTTTCTTATCTCTGTTCCTCTCCCAGATGTGAAAAACAGTTTGTATCCTTTCAGAAAACATTAACTTTTATCCCTAAAAAAAGCAGACTGGCTATTTTTAAATAAATTAAATTATGCAGTTTTCTATTACATACATTAAAGTATTAACACTGCTAGGAGGGTTGCTATCTTTTATTCGATTACCATAATTTCAAACGTTATTTTTTCACTGAACTGCTTGTCATTGTGACTTTAAATTTTACACTTTCCTCAGCAAAGAACGCTCAGAATTTTCAAGATTAATCACTTGCAGCTGCAGGCTACTTGTCTCCTTGTAAAAGTAGTCAGCAGTGGGGGGGGGGGGGGAGCTAACAACTTGCAGATGCATAAAGGAATCTTTTTAAATTTCACTCAGAACAGAGTATACAGAATTCCCCTGGCTAACTTCCTTCGGGTGCAGACTTCTTGTTTCTCAGTGAGAATATTTGCTAATGGAAAAAAAAAACAAGCTAAAATCGTTGTAGATACAAGATTAGCATTTTCCATGGCTTTCATATTGTTTTACTTTTGAAGCCCATTTGCTTAAAAATTGTTTGTAGTTTAAGTCAAGGACATTAATCTAGACATCCACCCTTGTAAAAACAAGGGAATTATCATCTCATTTCTACATATAATATAATCCGTACACTTTTAACCCCACCAACCTTGATCACAGTATTATATTAACCTAAGCTTACTTTTTTCAGCCTTCCTTCTCTTGTTACAGTGCAAAATCTATTAAATATAACACGCAACTTATATTATGCAATGTTTTATATAAATACTAATAAGAGCAAAACTTGTTTTACTTATAGTTACTTCTTTTTTTTTCTTTAGTGTATTTCTAAGCATTAAAGATATAATGTGGGGTACATGCTTTACAGTCAATCCACAAGTTTAACAAAGTCAATTAAAATTCACCCCAGGGTTCAGTAAAATACATATAGCCTCCATGTAGAGCCTACATGGAATGTACCCAAGTACACGGCCACGGTTCCCCCTCGATAGCATGCCATGCATATTAATCATGACGCACTGCCAAGGGAAAGCATAGTAACAGAGATACTGAATCCACATAGGCAGAAGTGTTGAGGCTGCTCAATGTTATGTACATGGTGAGGCTCTCCGTAATGTTCCCTGCTGCTGTTGAAATGTGCTGTGAATTAATAGTTTGTTCTTTAAATTTCTAATTTTTGGGGGGGGTTTGTCTATTTGGGCAGCGCAGCATGAAGTGCAGCAATGTGAAGCTGCACTTACACATAGACAGTTGACACCTACCAGACATCTAAAAATAGAAACCAGATGTAATTTATTATGATATCTGTTTTAATAGTTTTTTTTATTTGTTTTAATGTCATTTTGTGGAGCGCAGAGTGCAGCAAAGCCAAGCCGCACTTACAGATAGACAGCTGACACCTGACAGACATCTAAAAATAGAAACCGGATGTAATTAATTATTTATTTCTGCTTATGTTTAAGCCCATTTGCTCGACATGCCATGGTAGCTTAGTAGTATATGTGAAGATAAACTAGTTTGTATACTATCCAAGTAGATAAATGGGTAGAGCGATGGCCTAAAGCTTCATAGGTCCTCGGTTTGAGTCCTTAGCAGACATACCATTTGTTTAATGCAATCTAAATTTTTGTTTATTTTAAAACATAACTTTTACATTTGGAAGAGCTGCATGGTGCTAAGCACTGCTGAAATGTGATTAATGGCTACTATTGTTTGCACATTGCAAAGCTTCACTAAAACCTCGGTTGTGAGGGTTATCACGATGCTCAGCTCTGCTTAACTGGTTTGCGCAATGCTAAGCACTGTGGTGCTTTTTTGAATGTTGCTGAATGACGAGTAAGGGCAGGAAAACAGCCTATATTAAGGACAATAGGCAGGAATTCTGCAACACTTGTTGGAGTCTTTCTAACTGTCAGTATACCAGGCGGTGTTGGAGAGGGTGCGTGCTTTTAGGCGCAGAGGTGTGATGTGCAGGAGTCCAGGGATGTCCTTCATGGATGCATCTGCAGTCATAACAACTGGGTTGTCCTGTCGTCAGGCAGCCCTTCGGTCGGCCGGATTCCAAAGTCCGGGTCCGGCTTCGGCTGATGTCGCACTTCACCCGACGTCATCTCTGCTGGTCTTCGGGTATAAAGGCATCAGCCGACGCCATTTTCCTCAGTCTTTCTTGCCGCGTGGCGCCCGAAGCAGAAGCTGTTCGCAAGTGCCGGTCGGTCAGATCCAGAGATTACTACTACCGAATACTACCAAGACTTCTAAAGCTAAGTACCCCGTTGGGGACTCTTTCTTGCCTCAGCCGATGTCAGAAAAAGTCAATAATTGTTTAACTTGTGGGAAACAAATACCTCATAAAGATTTCCACTCTTACTGTTTGCCTTGTTTAGGCCCAGACCACGACGTAGCAGCCTGTTCGGCCTGTGCTTCATTCAACCGACGAACGCTTAGGCGTCGGTCGGAGTTTGCTGAACAGTTTTCCGGCTCAGATTTTGCGTACATTATGCCGTCGGATCCTCCGACTACCCAAATTGTTAAAAAACGCAAAGAAAAAGACCGACACTCGCGGTCCGCGGTTTCGGCCGAAACCATGGTTAAGCAAACCGCGAGTGTCTCGGTTTCGGCCGAAACCGAGAAAACTGATCAAAGTACAGCTGAATCAATGACTACTACTGAGGTTCCTGCTACCTTACTTGAATCGGCCTCAGAAATTTTACCTACAACAGTGGTTACTAGTGACTTATCAGACACCATCCCTTTGGATGTCTCTACCCCAGCACGTGGTGCTGCTAGGCCTCCTGCAGCCATGTCTATTAAGGCCTTTGCCAGGGCTAAAGCAGCCAAATCTACTAAATCAGTGCCACCCCCCTCAACCAGGCCCACTTCTAGTTCACAAATGCTTACTCTGGCAGAAGATTTAATATCCTTAATTAGGGGATCTCAATCTCACCCAGACAGGGCCTCTCAGCCCCCAGAAAAGAGACCTAGAGCAGAGCCCCCCGAGCCTGTGTCCTCTGATGATTCTGCAGATGACTCGGATATTACAGACCAGCCAGAGGCTCCTTTCTCCGATTATGAAGACTCAGATGCTGAAGAATCCATTCCAGCTGCTTCTCCACCAGAAGAATTCTCCTTTGGGGAAACCTTACATGCCATGCGAGAACAATTCCAATGGCAGGAACAGGATTTCTCAGATTCCAGAAAAAGACTTAGGACTTTTCTGCACCTTCCACAACACAGGCCCTTAGCTATACCTCCTGTCCTCTCTGTTGTGGACGATGCATTTAATGCTGTCTGCACTGCACCAGATTCCTTACCTCCAGCCCCTGCCAAACCAGATAGATTTTACAGGGTGCCAGACACTCATCATCACCTATACAAGGCCCCACTTGCAGACCCCAAAACTATATCCCAGGGGCCTAAGGCAGTAGCCTCGACCACAGCAAAAAACCCTATTCCTTCTGAAAGGGAAGCCAGGTCTTTAGACAGATGGGGCAAAAAAGTTTACACCTCAGCTACTCTCTCAGCTAGAGCTTTAAACTGTCAGTTTCACATGATACAATACCAAGAGTTTATGCTTGATCAGTTAACTAAAAAGCTATCCTCTGATGACTCTATAGATAAGAAATATGTATTAGAAATGGTAAATAACATACAACAGGTTAGTAACCATTCCTTAAAATGTGGCTATGATGCACTGGAGGCTTCATTTAGATCAGCCATGACTGGCACAGTGATAAGAAGACATGCATGGCTGAAGGAACAGGTCTTACCGGATCATGTTAAAGCTAACTTATTAGATGCTCCTATGGATAAGGCTAGTTTGTTTGGTACACCTGCCCAGCAGGTAATGAAGAAAATGGAAGAAAAGGCAAAATCTGTACAAACGGTTAAAGATTTCTTGCAGGTTCAGCCCCCAAGGTTTAGCAGGAACTGGTCTGCCAAAAATTGGTCCTTTCCTGACTCCACAAGATCCCAAAGGGGCAGGAATAGACGTTCCAGAGGCAGAAATCAATCCAGAGGGGGTGCCTACAGAGGACGACAGTGGCAAGGTAATAACAGAGGCACAGACACAACCACTACCACTACAACAGCACAATCACAGTGACTTGATTCTAACTCCGCCTACCAGGGAACAAATAGCAGCACCATTAGGCGGAAAATTAACCTTATTTTCGAAGAACTGGCACTATATCACAAAAGACAAGTGGATTTTGCAAACCATAGACCAAGGTTACCGGTTTCACTTCCACACTTTACCAGTCAAAAGAGGAATGCCAAACCTGCCTCCAAATCAAAAAACAGAAGCTCTACAGCAGATAATGCAATTAACAAAAATGAGAGCTGTGGAAAGAGTACCAATAACAGAACAAGGCAAAGGATTCTACTCCAGACTATTCCTAGTTCCAAGAAAGGAAAAAAGTTGGAGACCTATTCTCGACCTGTCCACCTTAAATACATACATCATTGTCCCAAAATTCAAAATGCTGACCCTACAGCAACTTCTTCCCATGCTGGGCAAGGAGTGTTGGCTGGTAACTCTAGATCTCAAGGAGGCATACCTGCACGTCCCCATTCGACCAATTTGCAGAAGATACCTCAGATTTCTTGCAGGATCAGAGCACTATCAATTCTCAGCATTGCCCTTTGGCTTATCTACTGCGCCCAGAGTATTCACAAAATGCCTGGCATCAGTAATCGCCCACTGCAGACTACAGGGAATCCAAATTTATCCATACCTGGACGACTGCCTGCTACAAGGGACAACAAAAGCAAGCTGACAACAGATTTACAAAGGGTCATTTACTTGCTACAAGCACTGGGATACACAGTCAATTTACAAAAGTCAAGGCTGATACCATCCCAAACAAGGACTTTCTTGGGCCGGAATTGGACACAGTAAAACAAATGGCATTCCTAACTGCAGAAAAACAAAAGAACTCCCTCTTTACTTCTTGGCACTAACAAGACAGAACAAGCTAACAGCAAGAAAAGTTCTGCAGGCCTTGGGCTTCATGGCATCATGCATAATCTTGGTTCCACATGCCAGACTACATATGAGAAAACTACAGTGGTACCTAAAGAATTTATGGTCCCAACACAGGCACAGCCTAGAAGCAGAAATTCCACTAATCCCATGCCTAAAGCAGGAGTTCCTATGGTGGGCTCAAGCATGCCAGTCAAACCCAGGCCTACCCTTTCACAACTATCAAGCAAGCCAAACCATCACAACAGACGCCTCAGACCTAGGATGGGGGGCTCACATGCTGGACAAATGCGTACAAGGATTGTGGACGCAGGACCAGCTTCACCTGCACATCAACCTAAAAGAAATGCTGGCAGTAAAACTGGCAATCCAAAAATTCAAACCATTTCTCAAAGAAGGCCATTTGATGATAAGGACAGACAACACCACAGTCATGTGGTACATCAACAAACAGGGAGGCACTCATTCATACCCCCTATGCAGAATGACTTTGGACCTTTGGAACCTGGCACTCAGCTACAACATCCAGTTACAGGCAATATTTGTACCGGGAAAGGAGAATACTCTAGCAGACATGTTAAGCAGAACCAGCTCGGATGCTCACGAATGGATGCTACACCCGGACATCTTCAAGACCATCTCAAAGAAATGGGGAATGCCACAGATAGATCTATTCGCTTCCCCTCAATCACCAGCTCAAAAAATTCTGCACAAGGACATTCCACCCACTTGTATGGAAAGTGGATTCGCTCTCCTTCAGCTGGAAAGGTCTGACAGCATATGCATTCCCACCTCTTCCCTTGATACACAAGGTATTACTAAAAATCAAGGAGGAACGCCCAAGGATAATCCTGATAGCTCCGAACTGGCCAAGACAACACTGGTACCCATTGCTGAGGAGCATGTCTCGGGACACAATGTGGTCAATACCCCTGATGCCTTTGATGTTAACTCAGAACAACTACAGCATCATGCATCCAAACCTAAAACGTTGCAACTGACTGCATGGAACATCACATAGCAGCAACTAATCCAGAACTTTCCCAAAGGGTTAAAGACATTATCCTTGAAGCCCGCAGACCTTCAACAAGAAGGAACTATGCAGGAAAATGGAAAAGGTTTGTCATTTGGAGTGCTGAAAGAGGAAAAGATGTGTCGAATATAGATATTGCTAACATTCTGGAGTATTTGGCAGAGCTTCTACATACAGGCCTGTCCTACTCCTCCATCAAGATACACGCATCAGCTATTTCAGCAGAATACAGCTTTGATCCACCTGTCTTTTCACATCCTCTACTCAGGCAGTTCCTCAGAGGGATCAAGAATGTAAAACCTCCTAGGAAACCACCATTGCCAGCTTGGGATTTGAACTTTGTGCTAGAAAAGTTGACACTCGCACCTTTTGAACCAGCAGCAACAGCAGACCTACAGCATCTATCATGGAAAACTGCTTTCCTACTGGCAATAACCTCAGCAAGGAGGGTTTCTGAACTTCAGGCCCTAATGGCAGTACAACCCTTCCTAATCTTCCACCAAGATAGAGTGTCCATGAGGACTAATCCTACATTTATGCCTAAGGTGGTATCCAGAGTGTCTTTAAACCAGGCAATCCACCTACCTACCTTCTTCCCCAACCCACAAAACAGAGGGGAAAGACTGCTGCATACCTTGGATGTACATAGACAGCTACGCTACTACCTGGACAGAACGAAAAGTAACAGAAAAACTGACCAGCTTTTTGTAGCCTATGCAACAGGAAGGGAAGGAAAAGCTATTTCCAAACAGACAATCTCCAAATGGATAGGAAATTGCATACGATTCTGTTGCTCCTTCCATGGAAAACCAATTCCACAGAACATAAGGCCTCATTCTACAAGGGCAACAGCCACTACCACAGCCTTCTTACGAGGAGTGGCAACCAAGGACATTATTGAGGCGGCTACTTGGACCTCCGTGCATACATTTGCCAAGCATTATAATTTACCTCTGTATTCCAGATCCCGAGCAGGGTTTGCCACTGCTGTACTGCAAGGGATCCTAACCACACCATAATCTATTCTTCCTCCTCCTCTAGTTGGCTATGGTATTCTACCCAGTTGTTATGACTGCAGATGCATCCATGAAGGACATAGTACAGTTTTGTACCTACCATAAATGTAGATGTCCGAACTGGATAGCATCTGCAGTCAGGATTACCCTCCCTCCTTCCCCTCTGTGGTACTCCTAGGGTATTTACCCTCCTAATAGCTAGCTGGTGGGGAGTCTCTTATGGTGTATTTGTTTGTATATATGTACATACATGCTTATTTTTTGTGTTTGCCTTCTATCCTTTTGGAAACATTGGCATTTACCCAAAATTTAGCCTTCCAAGAGGGCAACTGGCATCTGGGGCAAGAAACACTGAGGAAAATGGCGTCGGCTGATGCCTTTATACCCGAAGACCAGCAGAGATGACGTCGGGTGAAGTGCGACATCAGCCGAAGCCGGACCCGGACTTTGGAATCCGGCCGACCGAAGGGCTGCCTGACGACAGGACAACCCAGTTGTTATGACTGCAGATGCTATCCAGTTCGGACATCTACATTTATGGTAGGTACAAAACTGTACTTTTTTGTTGGACTCCTGATATGCAGTTATGAATATAGGCTGCTGCAGTGCAATTACCAGGGCTCAGAATGTAAGGCTGAGACCTGGAATTGGATGGCCTGGGACCTTACCAGTGCTACTGGTATGCCCCACACTGGTGAGGAGTGTCTTCACCACTATGATGACCTAAAGGAAGAAAGAGGGGGAGTTTGGATGCCTGGGTCCAAAAGACTAGGGCTGGACATGCCCCAGACATATGTAAGTATTTCTTACAGTATTTTACTAAAATGCAAGCTGAATCTGTGCCAAACTAGTATACATAATGGTGTGCTTCTCTCCCAACAGATGCAGCTGAGAGGGCTCGCAACATTCAGTCCCATGCCAGGCACCTGGCCAGGATGTGCCATGAATGTGGCAAGCAGGAATATATTATGTTAACTGTAGTGCAATAAACAATAAAGAATAAAAACTGTACTGCAATAAATAATAAACAATAAAAACTGTAGTGCAATAAATGGGCAGTTAGAAGTGTATTGAAATAAATGAACAATAACAACTGTATTGCAGTAAACACTAAACAATACCAATAACAGTAAGCAAAATGGTGTAAAGCAGGATTGTGGTGTCATAACATAATTGCACTAGAGCTCTCTGCATTGTATGTGTATGGTATGGTTGCTACAGTCAAGTGTAAAACTGTAATAACTGTAGAATGCAAAAGTAATGGCCTGAAAAATGAATTGCTGAGCTCATAGTATGGTTCAAGGCTGTCTCCAACCCAATTTCAGTCACATAATGCTCAAGAAGAACAAGAGGTATATGGGTGAGGTAGCCCACTTTATGGACAGATATTGTGTGTAGACTTCACAGAAAATTAACACCCGTATCAATAAGGTATTAAGCAGCATTGTGTTTTCCCTAATTCATTGCATATCTGTTCTAATGTCACTGCAGTCGAGTGTAAAACTGTAATAGCTGTAGATCGCAAAAGTAGGGGCCTGAAAATGTATTGCTCAACTCATAGTATGGTTCAAAGCTGCCTGCAGGCCAATTTCAGTCACGTAATGCTGTCTTTTCCTCCTACTCCATGAACAAAAGATATATGGGTGAGGTAGCCCACTTTATGGACAGATATCATGTGTAGACTTCACAGATAATTAACACCATTACCAATAAAGTGTTAAGCAGCATTGTGTTTTCCTAAGTAAATCTGTCTTAATATTTGCAGTAGGGCTGTATTCATTGCACGTCTGTTCTAATCTTGCTGCAGTCAAGTGTAAAACTAATAGCTGTAGAATGCAAAAGTAATGGCCTGAAAAATATATTGCTGAACTCATAATACAGTTCAAGGCTGTCACATAATGCTCTCTTTTCCTCCCACTCCAGGAACAAAAGGCATATGGGGGGGGGGTTAGCCTACTTTATGGGCAGATAGTGTGTGTAGACTTCACAGATAATAAACACCAGTACCAATAAAGGGTTAAGCAGCATTGTGTTTTCCGAAATAAATATGTCTTAATATTTGCAGTAGGCCTGTATTTATTGCATGTTGATGCTAAGTTGCTGCAGTCAGTTGTTACATTATTTGCAGATGTCCCCTGTAGTCACAGCTTTTGGGTTCTACTCCCATGCTTAACATCTAAGGCATGACGGCTGTCTACTTTACTTAATGTACACAAATATGTCTCTCAACTGTCACGATTTTTCATAATGTTCCATGATTACTAGATAAATGATTACCTGGAATGCAATATATTTTCAAATCCATTTATGGAACACCTTGGTAGTTATGTAAATCAGTAAAAAAATGTAGAAATTAACTGGACTTCAACGTGAATAAAATACTATTATTTTTATTAGTTAAAACACCATCACATAAGCACTTTCATCGCTCATGGAGACTTCTTCAGATAAAATAGACTCACATTCATCATCTTATTTATAAACTAGCTGAAGTTCATCAACCAATAATGAAATGCAAGTAATTAAAAAAATCCCTGTGTTAAAGGTGTACAAAGCAAATATCCCAATCACAAGTACTTGCGAAAACATTTTTCAAAATAAAATTAACTATGAAACATAAATAAAAATACATAAAAATCATGTTGAATTCCTTTAAAATTTATGTTAACAAATCTGCTTTTTCACTCAGTATGGGTTTGAGAGATACTTGTTCGTTCAGACCTGGGAGGGGATGATGCATTTTGTTGCAACTGCCAGACAAGTTCTCTTTTTAACAAATGTCTTTGCCAGTCACCTCCCCTGGAATGAATCTGCACTTTTTTCCAGTATACCAAAGCTAAACTTAACAAAATTACTACACACAGCAGAGTGCCTGTCTAATGCATTAACTTCCTTTTGCTTCCTGATCTCATAAAGGTGCTCATAAATTCTTGATTTCAAAGCTCTCTCTGTTTTTCCAACATAGTATCCTGAGCAACTGTCACATTTAGCTAGGTGCACTAGCTGGTATTACAATTCCCGTTCACAAAGGAAACCTGGTATGCAAAACATTGCCCAAAAACATTTTCTCCTTCATAATGTACATACAGTATGCACAACTATCACAAGATGTGGTACCAGTGCCAACATTTTTATCTGTTTGTTTAACATTTTCTAAGATGTGTTTAAAGTTCCTACCAGTTTTGCTTACAAAAAGGAGTTGAGGCCCAACCAACTGGGAAACTTCATTATTAACCTTACAAATACTCCAGTTCTTCTTTATAACTTCTCTAATCTCTTGGAAATAAACATTATGTTCCAATACTAGGGCTTTTTTGTATTTGTTGTCTCCCTTATTCTTATTTTGATTAGTAAAATCCATCCCTAAGAGGGGTGGATACTTGGTACCCCCACTTTTCCTTACTTCTTCAAAAATACTATCCACCATCTTCTGGGGATATTTCCTTTTTATAAAATTTTCTTTAGTATGTCAAACTCCTGGTCCAGTTCTTTAATATCAGAGGTCATTCTTACCACCCGTATGGCCTGACCCATTACCAATCCTTTCTTCTGATTATATGGATGGCTGCTACTGTAGCACAGATATGCATTACAAAAGGTTTCTTTCCTATAAAGGTTGGAAATTAATCTGTTGTGCCATTGGGAAATCTTAACATCCAAGTAACTAATACTCAGAAAGTCTCAAGAATGTGTAAACCTAAAGTAACCACTGCTACCATTCAAATGTTTCATAAAGTCACTAATTTGGTCTACTGTACCATCCCACAGAATAAAAATATCATCCAAAAACCTCACATAAAGATGTAAGTGCTTGGCAAAGGAACTCTTCAGAATAAATTAATCCTCCCATCCCAATATGACAGTGTTGGCATAGGTGGGGGCACAGGCTGCCCCCATCACAACTCCTCTGATTTGCTGGTAAAATTCACCTTCAAAATGAACAAAATTATTGTCCAAAATGAGTTCCATCAGCTCGACTAAGAGCCTAATCCTGTCTTCTGAAAGGGAAGAAAATTGTCGCATGGAATTATAAAAAAGTTCCATCCCCTCAATTTTAGGAATACTAGTAAAGAGGTCCACTACATCAATAATGAGGAAAATAAGCCCTTCCTTCCATAAATCCTGTTTTAATTTACCTAAAAATTCACAACAGTCTTTCAGGAGATGGGGGGTCTTGGTCACTACTTCTTTGTACCATTTGTCCACAAGAATGGCCAAGGGATGAGTCTTACTCCCTTTACTTGTCACACTAGGCCTAAAATGAGGATGTTAAGTTGTCTATCTCGCCTTCATTCTTGCTGGATGGGTTCGGAGCCGACCTCGGCTCCGACTCGGCCACTCTAAAAGCTCGAGAGTTGGTTCCACCGGCTCGAGGCTCCCCTTATATCCCATAATGCTAGGCGTGAGTTACCTCAGATCTCGTTTGCCGCTACAGCATCGAGGTGTTGGTTTTTCTACCGGCTTGTTGGTAAGTGTATTTTTTGTGAAATTAGCATACTTAAAACCCTATATTTTTAAGTTTAAATATATTTCCCTTAGTGTAGTGGATTTCTACTCCTTTTTTCCGAAAAATCCCATTTTTTTCCCACAAGAACTTTTAAAGTTCTCTCTCGGGCCTTTTGGCCTTTCCCCATCCCCTAGTGGTGTGTGTGTGTTACTCTTAATTAAACTTAGTTAATAGTTTATTTTTGAGTTTTACAAGTAAAATGAGTGTAATCGGTGTCTGTTTGAGTGTGTGTGATTACACTTTTTTGTCTAGGATGTCTAAAGACACAAAGGTCTCAGGCTTCAAGAAGTGTGATGCGTGCTGTCAGAAAATGTCTCTGACAGACTGTCACACTTCTTGTGTCTACTGCCTGGGGCCTTTGCACCTGCAGGACTCCTGTGCTGTATGCCATGGCTTCAGCCCCAGGGTCCTGCAGCAAAGAAAAAAAAAGTTGATCCTACGGGGTCTTCTTAAGCCTGAGGATTCCCTTTCTGTCTCTGGGAAGCCCTCTAAGGCTTCTAGGTCCTCGGCTCCAGCTACTGAGCCGAGACCTAAAGCTACAAAACCTATGTCTGCATCGGCTCCGGCTGGAGCCGATGAGTCTACAGCTTCTGTGGTTCCCTCGGCTCCGGCTGGAGCCGAGGTAGTAGAAATTCCCTTGTCGGCTCCGACCAGACTTTCGGAGCCGACATCTAGGAAGAGATCCAGGTCACCATCCCTTGGCTCCGTTCATTCGGCTCCAGCATCTCCTCTGCTGTCTGAACGGAGCCATAAATCTCACTCCTCTAGGTCATCGAGGCTGTCAGATCATGACCTCCAGAGGGTAGTGAGTCGACTTCTTAAGTCCGAGGCACTGGCCCAAATGCTTCAGAGCCCGACTCATCAGTCGATGCCTGCCCCTGTCCATCAATATATTCCTCCTCCGACTCCGTTGAGCTCGGGCGGGCGTTTCGGAACCGAGACTGTGGCAGCGTCGGAGCCGATACAGGTGTCTTCGGCTCTGTCGTCGGCTCCGATTTCTTCTTTCGAGGATTCTCGGCGGACTTCCCTCGTCGGCTCCGAGGGGTGAGTGGCATCGGACCCTTGTCCGACCCGCTCTTCCTCTCGGAGCTTGGCGCTGGTGAGTTCGGCTCCGACATCGGCCTCGGAGCCATCACTGTCGGTGCCGAGGGAGGCTCTCAGCTTCGGGCGGGGACCTCTGGCTTTGCCTGACAGGGGTGCGTTCGAGGTCATGCGGAGTGTGTTAGAGCCTGGCTCTACTCCACAGTCGGCTCCGTCCCCCCCTCCCTCACGGTGCCTCAGGTCAAGTCGACTCACTCCCTCATCCCGGACCGCAGAGAGCCAACTCCTCAGGAACCCCTGTGGGATTTCATCCTCTTCGAGGCCTCTCCTGATTTGGCAGAAGAGCCCTCGGAAGAGGAAGTGTAAGAGGAAACACATTGACTCACCTGAGTCCATCACATCTGACACAGATTTAGATGATTCCGAGGGTTCCCCGTTCCCCTTCTGAAGATGTCTCCTTTGCAGACATTCTCGAAATCCTCAAACAGAGGGAAATTGGCCAGCCCTCAGCCCTTCGGAGGATGAATCTGTGTACCTTGAGGCGTTCGGCTCGTCCTTCCACCTCCTGGGTGTCTCCCCTTGACCCCTCATGCAGGTGGTAGCTAAAAGGCATGGACAGCTCCTGATTCAGTGGACCCCACTCCCAGGAGACCCTCAAAATTCATAACGGCACCAGCAGACAAACAGTTCTTAACAAAAGGAGTTTCTGTGGATGCTATGGTGGTAGCTGCTGCCACTAAGAAGGAACTAGCTGATCCTTCAGTACCTGTCCATCCACCTAACAAGGAATCTAGGTCCATGGACAGGTGCAGAAGCGGATGTTCTCGTCAGCGACATTTACTATGCGTTCGCTGAACTACCTGTGCCATTTCACTCATCTTCAAAGGGACTTGATTAAAGAAGCGAGTGACATGTTGAAGGACCCTACAGCTGCGGGTTTTCAAGATAAGATGAACACGCAGCTGGCTACCCTTAACTCCATAGCCAACTCCTCCATGCACCTCCTTTCTTATGCGGCTGATGGAGCGAGTAGGGCCGCAGGGACAGGTGTGGCCTTACGTAGGCATGCCTGGATGCGGCTATGCAATTTTGCGGACCCCTTCAAGATGTTTTTCACTAACTCCCCGTTTGATGGATCATCTCTCTTTGGTCCTCAAGTGAAAGAAACCTTGACTAGGTGCGAGACTGATGGCAAGACTCTTTCTGCCGTCGGAGTCCGTTTTTCTACTCCTTCTAGGCCTTACCCCAAAGGCCAGAAAAGTGGGAAAATGTGGTTCCGTAAACAATCTCAAGGGACTTCGCCTGACGCACAAAGTCGTTTCCCCGCCAGAGGCAGAGGCGGGAATAACAATGGTAGACGTCGCCCTCGAGGCAGGGGGGCTCCGCAGAACCAGGGCAATCGGGAAGCCTTCTCTGATAAGCCCTTTCAGCATCCCTGAGGTGTTGCCCGACTGCCCACCTTCGGAGGCAGTCGGGGGAAGATTGTCACTGTACCCAGAAGCCTGGCTATCCCTGACTCAAGACAAATGGGTACAGTCTGTCATTTCCGAAGGCTATTCTATCCCCTTTCTTCGAATTCCAATCCAATCAAAAAAATCCCTTCCAGATGTTCCACCCGCTCAAAGGGATCTAGCGGTTTTGGAAATTTCAAAACTGCTTGCAAAAGAGCAATTCAGCCAGTTCCAGCAGACCAGATAGGATCCGAATCTACTCAAGGTTCTTTTTAGTTCCAAAGAAAACAGGGGACTGGAGACCAATTTTGGATCTCAGTATCTTGAACAGATCAGTCAAGAAAACAAGATTTCGGATGGTCACGCTGCAATCCATCCTTCCCCTATTGGGAAAAGGCAACTGGATGTGCTCTGTAGACCTTCAGGATGCGTACTATCACATAAAAATGAACAGACGCTCCAGAAGATTCCTCCGCTTCAGGCTGGGAACCAGTCATTTTCAGTTCAGGGCCCTGCCCTTTGGTCTCACCACTGCCCCCCGGGTGTTTACCAAATGCATGGCAGTGGTAGCTTCTCACCTGAGACGACAAGGATTCCAGGTGTTTCCATATTTGGACGACTGGCTCCTCACAGCTCCCACCAAGCATCTCCTTCTGATGGCCAGGGATTACACTTTTCGCATTTGTCAAAAGTTAGGCATTTCAATAAATTGCGAAAAGTCTGTTTTGTCACCTTGTCGTGCTATTACTTTCATAGGCGCAAATCTAGACACAGTAGACATGTCTGCAAGACTAACACATCAGAGAATAACAGACATTCACAAACTGGTCTCACTCCTTTTCAACAACAACAGAATCAAAGCCAGGTTAGTTCTGAAAGTGTTGGGAATTATGGCGGCCATACCTCTGCTTCCATTAGCCAGATTCCACATGCGTATCCTTCAATGGATGCTCTTTACACAATGGTCATACCAGCAACTTCCAATGTCTCACACCATTATGATCACGCAGGCGTGCAAAAATCATCTCATGTGGTGGATGTCTTCCCCTCAGCTCTTGTTGGGAAGACCCTTTGTTCCACCCCCTCCGGTTGCTACTCTGACAACGGATGCCTCTCTGATCGGGTGGGGGGGCATTATCAGGGCAGGACGGTCCGGGGCACATGGCAACCAAACGAATGCCACTTGCACATAAATGTTCTGGAGATGAGAGCAGTGCTTTTAGCGTTGCAAGCCCTTCAAGACTCTCTTCCCTTGGGAACGATTGCAATCCAAACAGACAATATGTCTGTAGTGTGGTACATCAACAAACAAGGCGGAACCAGGTCATACCCCCTGTGTCGAGAAGCACTCAGATTGTGGCAATGGGCGATTTCTTCTCAGCGGTTTCTGATAGCAATGCACATCCCCGGGAAGTCCAATCAAATTGCGGACAAGTTAAGCAGAGCTATCCTCATGCCTCACGAGTGGTCTCTGAAAGACTCTGTTGTGAGAGAAATTTTCCTCAAGTGGGGTCAGCCTTGCTGCGATCTTTTTGCTACTCCCCAAAACAGCAAGTGCAGAGAATATTTCACTCTATTCCCTTTACCAGGCCAACCCAGCAGAGACGCTCTAGTCCAAGTTTGGCCCCGGGGACTTCTGTATGCATTTCCTCCCTTCCCACTAATCTCTCAAGTGATACAGAAAGCTATCGCTCAGAAGGCCTCATTGATCCTCATTGCTCCTTACTGGCCTCGACAGGTGTGGTTCCCCTTTCTACATCAATTTCTATTGGAGCGACCGTGGCATCTGGACCTAGTTCCAGATCTTTTGATCCATCAGTCGGGTCAGTTACATCGCTCCCTCCCCTCTCTGAACCTCACTGCTTGGTTCCTCCAGTTCCAACCTTAGCCAGGCTTCCTCAATTATCTCACTCCGTTCCAGATATTTTGATAGCTTCCCATAAATCTTCCACCCGGAAGATTTATTTGAGTAAGTGGAAACACTTCACATATTGGGCTCAAGGAAGGGACATAGATCCTTTCACTGCTTCCATCCAAATAGTCCTTGATTTTCTAGCTGAACTCTTCCATGCAGGTTCATCTCCCTCTACTCTTAAAGTTCAATTGGCAGCTATTTCTAACTTTCATGTGGGTATTTCTGAATCTGCCTTAATGTCCCACAAGCTTTGCAAAGCATTTTGAAAGGAGTTTTTCTTCTCAGACCTCCTATAAGAAATCCTCCTTCTCCTTGGGACCTAAATTTAGTTCTTGCTTCTTTGATTCTTCCCCCTTTCGAACCTGCAGTCTCCTGTTCTTTAAAATTGCTATCATGGAAGACTCTCTTTCTGGTAGCTATTACTTCAGCTAGAAGAGTTTCAGAACTTCAAGCACTCAGCTGTCGACCTCCTTATCTATTATTTCATAAGGACAGGGTATCCTTACGAACGAACCCGTCCTTTTTGCCTAAGGTAGTCTCGGCGTCAAATCTAAATCAAAGCATTGACCTCCCTGTCTTGTTTCCAGAATATTCCAATAGATCTGAACAAAATTTCACTGCCTGGATGTTCATCGTCAATTGAGGTACTATTTGGACAGAACAAAACAATTCAGAAAATCTGACCAGCTGTTTGTCTCCTATGCGGAAGGCAGAAAGGGACTTTCAGTTTCAAAGGTATCATTATCCAGATGGCTAACATCTTTGATTTCCCTTGTATATGAAATTAGACACCAAAAGCTGCCTAATAAACCTAAGGCCCATTCCACCAGAGCTTTGGCTACTTCTTTAGCCTTCCAAGACAGACTGCCTATTGACACCATTTGTGCAGCGGCTACTTGGGCTACTCCTCACACTTTCATTTCTCATTATAAGTTGGATTTAGCTTCTAGGCATAGAGCTAACTTTGGTTCCACTGTTCTCAGGAGTCTGTTCCGTTAGGCCACCCGGGACAAGGTGCTAGGGACGCGGTCCCATCCAGCAAGAATGAAGGCGAGATAGACAACTTAACATAAAGAAGTTATGTTCTTACCATAACGTTCCATGTTAGTTGTCTTCTTCTCGCCTTCTTCTTGCGTCCCACCCTCCTGCCCCCTGGCCTGGACAGACCTAGAGGAGTTGTGATTGTGACCTCTCTTTCTACCACCTCTGTACTTTAGGTATATGCTCTGCTGTGCATATTTCCTGGATCAGGATGTAGGTCACCCTTCTCTTCTCCCTTATTTATAGAGGTGGATTTTGTTACTAATTATTCTCTTACTATTATAGGCTGGGCCTAGCTTACAAATGAGATCTGAGGTAACTCACGCCTAGCATTATGGGATATAAGGGGAGCCTCGAGCCGGTGGAACCAACTCTCAAGCTTTTAGAGTGGCCGAGTCGGAGCCGAGGTCGGCTCCGAACCCATCCAGCAAGAAGAAGGCGAGAAGAAGACAACTAACATGGAACGTTATGGTAAGAACATAACTTCTTTTTTGTCAATGTTCTTGTGAACCTTTGGTATACCGAAAATATTCAGTATCACTGGCTTTTTCTGTTGTAAAAATTTGTAGGTGTCCACATCTATCCTATTTTCTAAAAGTATTCTTCTAAGTAAAAATCCAACCTTTGATAGGCTATCATAATCTCATTTTTCGAAACAGGGGAATAGGTATCAGTATTGTAAAGGAGGAAGGTCATTTTATTCTGTAAGTCCGCATTATGTGGAACTGTTCTGTGTAGTTGTGTACCTGCATTTGTTAGTGTTTGGCCCATACTGTCCCATGCTAACAGCTTGAGAGGTATGTACATACTACATCAGCTATAGAAGACTTGTAGTCACTGTACTCACAACTGACAAATGCACACCTGTAAAAGTATGTAGTAGTACTCTGTGTAGTAATATTACCTGTGAGGTAACTAATGGTATGTTTTTCTGTCTCTCCCCAACCCTTATCTTCTTTAATTTATTATTGTTATTTATTATTATGATTTCATATTAACATATTTTGTTAAACTGTTTTGTTGGCCTTATGGTTTAATTCATACTGACTTGCTGTTAACATACTTACTGTTATGTTACTTAATGTTGTGTTACACATAATATACCTTAATATGCATTTGGATTAATAAATATTATGTACCATTCTGTTAATACTAACATTGGTTTGGTTATTACTAACCTTAATTTATTGTTATAGCAACTTTACTACAGCATGTCAAGGTTGGGCATTTCCTCATGATACACCAACCTTGCCTCCTCCGGCTGTGGCACTGGGTCCCAGCACATCTCGAACCCAGCCTGATGGTGCCCCCTCTGCTGCCCCTGCACTACCTGCGGCTTCGAATAGTAACACCCCACGGGACAGGGATGGGCCCCCCTCTGGGAGCGGTGGTGGAGGGGGAGTTGTCACCCATGATGAACTGCTGGATTTGGTGCATGGGATAGTCTGCAGTGGGTTTGGATGACACCTGGATCAGATGAGCATGCTGGCCACCCTGGTGGGGCAGGCTCACCCCAGATCCCAGCCTTCTCCACTGCCAACCTTGGGGCAATGCTGATAGTCCCATGGGTGGGGATATGAGTCACACTGCTACATTGTGGAAGCACATTGGACTGAGATTCCACAACACCCTCCCCATCCAAGGTGTTCACCCCGTCTTGTGTCACACACCACCCCTGTCTGCTATCCTGTCTGTCTTGTCAGTCTGTAAAAGCTTTCTCACCTACCCAACTTATCTCCCCCACACATACCTATGTCCCTTCCACAACATTCCACTCTCACCTTAAAAATAAAAAAAATGGGCACTCGTCCCCTCCAAACAAAAATCGTCCCATACATAGCTCTCCATTTTGCACACATGTCCACTGAACACACATAATGTGATCCAATTGGCTTAATGTAATTATATTTCCCTCTCCCCTCTCTCTGTGGGTGAGTGTGCAAAGTCATCTATAAATTATGTCAAAGTGCACAACTGTTGCTGTACAAAAAATGAATAGCTATGGTTCTTTCCTATACCTTTCCTGCACATATCTACCTGCCTTTCACTATGTTTTTCCCCCTGCTTGCACCCCATTTTACCACTTTCCTATCTCCCCAGTTTTCTTTTCTTTCTTTTTTGTGCAATGCTGAGCGACACAGCATGTCATGCAGCTTCACTAAGCTCAGCTAAATGGAGTTATATTGATATGTGTTTTAAATGATAATAAACACGTACAAAATAAACACATCTCCTGTTTCGAACCCAAGACCATCGCAACTGTAGACCACATTATTAACCTGTCACACCACACTGCTGTTAATTAAAACAGGTGGTTTAAGCAAAATATAGTAATTGCAAGTTACACCCAACACTGGAGTTTATTGTAGTGTGTCTTCTAGGGGCAACTCATTCGATAATATGTCAAAACAACAGTGCCAAACAAATACTTTGCTATTATAACCACTATAAAGGGACAGTCCCACGAGACCAGTATGCCACATTGATAAGACATTCTATCCTTGATGTACTGTATGCCCTCTGTAGGTGTAATAAATCTGGAGATCAATGACATGTCATTATCACAGTTCTAAGAAAGGCTTAATGCTATAATCCCTATTCCCCATAGGTATATTCACACATCTGCATCCTGTTGTAAATAAAAAGGGTACATACCTGCTGGAGTGCAAAACTTCTCTGTTGATATGTGGTGATATTTAAATTTTTGCAAACACGTGTTCTGTGTGTAGAAAGTCTCATCCACACGCTTAGTATGTTTGCACATTGTGGAATATGACATGTGATCAAGCAGTGGATACTGCCAGCCATTCTGTTCTTGCTGTATCTCTGCATAGTGTACTTCCATGTATGTGATCCTGACATATGTTCCCATTCTGTTCTTTCAGGAAACATGTACCCAAGACGGCGTGCACCTTTCATGGATGTGGAAGATGATATTATACTTGAAGGCCTCTGGCAATACATGAACTCCTACTGTCCAGGGGGAGGCAAAACAGGGAACAGCGTCCAGCACTGTGGGCTGACCTTGCCTGTGATGTGAATGCCACAGGTAATCAGAGCAGGTTCAACACTGCGCAATGGACATGATCAGTGCTGCATGCAGAAGAGCAGCAGATGCAGCCAGGGATCGTGGCATCACCGGTGGAGGGCCTGCAGTGGAAAAACACTTTCAGCCATTGAAGAATTCCTGGTGAACCTAGGCACACATGAGAGCTCCCAGGCATCCATCACACCATAGATTGTAGATGTGGGTGCCTCAGTTTTCATAGCAGAGGAGCGTACAAGTAAACTTAGTTTGATCACCATTGCAATACTGTAGCATTCAGTGTGTCAGGGTGTACATACTCCTACATGGGTGTCAGGTCTTTGTTCTTTGTGGGGGGTTAACTGCAACTGTCATGCTCAGATGCTGACCAATATAACAATTAACACAGTAACTACTGTAAATGTGAGATCTATGGGCGTATTACCTTGTGGTGCAGCATGTGGTGATACTGACATTCCCTCTCCCTCAACTTTTCACAGGTCTGTCAGGTATCGGACAAGGCCGTAGACCTGTTCCAAGTAAGCACAACACTGTTTTGTTATAGATGTAGGTTTACAGCAATATAATCCCTAAAGTGTCATCCCAGACCTGCTCCCTGGATTGGTGTACTGTCAGTATGATTGCCAACTGCACAGACATTTTCTGACTGTACAAATGTTAGAGTCATACATATGCCTTGTAGGTTTGTCACCACACTGATAGAAGTGATAGTATTCACAGGACATTGCAGATTGTCATGTGTGTCATCTGTGCAGAGTCTTCACAAATATCAGCAGTGCTGTGTAAAGAGTTTTTTTATTTACAAGTAACTACAACTGTTTGTGGGAAAAGTAATGCCCTCTATGTCAGTTTGGGGTTTCAACAGGTCTGTAATAGTGTTAACAGTGTATAGAGCTGTACATATATTGCAACATAGTACTGCAGAGCATAATACTGCGGGTATTAATGTACTGCTTTTTTCCCTTTCTTATCACAGGTGATGGGGGGTTGCTCTTTGTCCCCTACACAACCTGATGTGTCTCTTCAGGCACTGATGATTATGGTGGCCACAGTGAGGCATAGGTGGGGGTTTCAGGGGCTGAATTTGTCCCAGAGGTTGACATCACTCTTCTGCCATCATTGTCACTGCACACAGTTAGTATGCCTACACATACCCATTCCCCAGAGGCCACAGATAATGGTCGGTCAGAGGGTGGAGACATTGAACAGGAAAGTGCAGCAACTATGGTTCATTGAGTGTAGACACTGGCAAGGTTCCACACAGGCTGATTAATAGGGGTGCTCGTAGGAGGCCTGCTGTCCTTCCACCTCCTGTTGCAGGTGTCACATCATGGTTCCTCTGTGTATGTATCGAGCTGTCATGGAGACACAGACACTTTCTGAAAGGAACTCCAGACATATGCTCAGGGTTATGGATGCATCACAGTCTGACATCCGTGACTGCCTTCACCACATTGGTGAGATCCTGGATTGGTTCACTGATAACAGTGGAAAGACGGTGGGCTGAGACAGTGTCTGTCTTTTAACTGAACATGTGGTTGGAGATGACTATCAGCCTCGTGGACATAGGTCAGCAACCCCATATGCTGAGAGTCCACATAGCCGTGCACAGTCACGTTCCCATAGTGGCAGTACATCCAGCGCTACACAGGGGAGTGTGCTGTCCACACCAAGACATGGCAGGCCATGGGCCCATGTTCCTGGGTGTTCCCATGGAGGACATCGTCCCAGCAGTCACTGTCAGGTACTAGCACCGCTTCTGACATTTGGCATGGAGGTGCCAGTGCATCTCCTGGCAGAGCCAGTTCCCGTGCACAGTTCAAAGCTATCCAACATGCACAAACACAGGGCTAGCACTGAGCTTGACTGTGTACATGCACACACTTACACATCACTGTTAAATGCAGGTCACCTACAGACACACATGGCACATTTCCATGGTCCATCTTGCCTGCTTCCCATCCTGACTCTTACACATGCTATCAACCTTTTTGGTCAGCCTAGGCCTCCTGCACCCCCACACAACACCCTGTGCAAGTGATGATACCTGTGCTACATCCCTGCCATCCTCATCATAGATGTAGGGAAATGAAGCTGTGTGTCTGATGCACAGGGTGACTATATAAATTAACATGTACTTGTGTAATGCATTGTTGTTTTGCTATACCACTTGTAGTGGTTACTGACAGATACTGTATGCTGACATTTGTAATGAGTAAACCACATAATTTTGTGTATCTTATGTTGTATGATGATGTTATGGCTGTATACTTACACAGTGAAAGATGTGTCACGGACCTATTTTTGTTTCAGGATTCTGTTGGGGACACCTATGGATTCACAGTAGCAATAAACCCATAGACATAGGTTCATAGGTTGGTACTACACTGTCGGCCCTAGGGCCTATACAAGCCTAGCCATAACAATTCCCTGGATATTTCTTCCCACAATATTTACTTCCCTGGACCCATCTAGCAGGGCAACTGACATGATCCCCTGGGTGAATTCCCTATCTCCCATCCAATCATCAAGGTTGCTTTTGAAGAGCGCCAAGCAGGCACTCTGCTTAACATGTATGGGCAGTCTATTCCAGAGTATGGGGAGTCTCTGGGTCAGGAATCTATCCCTCCAGCATGTTTTGTTCATTGTGATGACAAGGTTTAGATCCCTGGAGCGTGTGGCTCTGAAGGATTGGGATTTTTTTAAATGGAGCATGTCCAACAGGTCAGGGTTTGACATGGCCTTGTATGTTAAGCAGAGATCGCCTCTGAGTAGACGATATGCCACAGAGTATAGCTGGAGTTGTTTTAGACGGTCAGCATATGGCATCTGCTTTAGGCCTGTGATTCTTTTAGTGAGGTGTTTCTACGGCCTTTCCAGCTGTTGCAGATGTCTTGTGAGGTACATACCAAATGGGGCATTGCACTCTATAATGGGTCTAATGAGGGATGAGTACAGTGAGACAATGACCGCCTTTTTTCTGGATGAAAAACCCTTAATGATGAGGTGTGCCACATAGAAGGATTTCCTGACTGTTTCGAAGGTGAGACCACTGTCCACCTGTGTCCCTAAGTCTCTCATCACACTTTCAGTGTTTAGTGTACTGCCACCTATGTGGTAATTCATGGGTAAATGTTTTTTCCCAAAGGGGATAACTATACATTTCTTGGCATTAAGCTTGAGCCCATGGTTCTGGCACCAAGCATCTGTTTCTGTAAGACCCTTTTGTAGAATATCCACATCGTTTGGGGATTCAGTAATGGTTCTCAGTTTGCAGTCATCTGTGAACTTTGTTAGCCAGAGTCCCTTAGTGTTGGCCTGTACTTCAGAGAAGTAGATGCCAAACAAGAGCGGTCCCAGGACTGAACCCTGAGGTACTCCACTTGACACTTGCCTGGAGCTGGATTTGGAGTCGGCTACTTTTACAGTCTGTGTTCTGTCAGTAAGCCAGTTGGCAACCCATCGAGTGACGTAGGGATTTATGCCCAGCTTAGTAAGTTTATCTGGGATTCCAGAGTGGGGGATGGTGTCGAAGGCCTTGGCGAGGTCCAGATAGGCTGTGTGGACTGCCTTACCCTCGTCCACAGCTCTAGAGACTGATTCGAAGAAGACAATTAGGTTCAGGAGACAAGATCGGCCCTTCACGAACCCAAACTGGGTGGGGTCCAGTGTTTGAAGATTGCCAATGTCTTTGTTTATAAGTTCCATGGTAATGCGTTCCATGCCCTTGCAGATCAGGCTCATCAGACTGATGGGACAGTAGTTCCCTGGATCCAAGCTGGATCCCCCCTTGTAGAGTGGGATTAACTGTAGCTGTGTGCCACTTATTGGGCACGAAGCCTGAGGTGAGGCTATGATTAAACGGTTTACCTTTAGATGTGTGTATTGCACACAGGC